>NC_135761.1:26521644-26938690 GCF_052425735.1 Oculina patagonica
TATTGTTAAATTAGAATATAGCCGCTGTATACGCGCAATGGAATTCTAGCGGGCATTATTTTTAATAGAACATAGCTGAAAACTATAGAAGCCCGGTACCCCGGATGTGCGAATTGTTTGTCGAGTTTCGCTGAACGCGTGACTTCGTCGACTTCGCCTCTATTCTCTCGTTTTGTTGTTTAAAATGCTTTAAAGCAGCAAGTTTTTATCAGAAACGTTTTACATGCTTAAATGGAAGTAAGACAGTGCCAAAGGAAGCGACAGATGAAGGAAGAATCGTTGAAATTTGCTGTTTTTCTTTGGAGTTTTGTACGCCACTATTTTGCCGTGAACTGCCGAAATTGTTTGGAAATTATTTAGCAAAACAAGCCGGACTCTAGAAACGCCTTGAGGTAAGAAACCTTTTTTAGCCACAATCTGAAGACAGAACACTCCACTTTTGTTCTTTTTAAATCGAAATTAGAGGCGAATTTAAAAAACTTGCTGCGAAACGAACGCATGGAAATTTTTCAATTGAATGAAATTGAAGTAGGCTTGAATGCGTAAATATTTCAACTAGATTTGTCGGCTTTGTGAGAATCTTTTGGTAGTCGGAGAAAGGACTATAAATAGGAAATATGAATGAAATGGTATCTTGGTTTATTTATAAAGAAGCCGCCAAAGAAAAGAATAAACTAAACTTTCACTTTCGATGTTGCGTGCGTTTGTAAATACCGTGAGCGGCCGTGAGCGGCCGCGAGTCTTGAAAGTTCTGTGCTCTATTTAATGCTATATTCTAAACCCACTAGAAGATGGTTTTCCTATGTCCTATAAGAAAATAATGCACTTTTGAGGTCTATAAAAGCAGCTGAATGCCCTCGCCTTACGGCTCGGGCATCCACTAGCAGCTTTTATAGACCTCAAGCGTGCATTATTTTCTTTTAATATACAATCTTCGTTCACTGTCCAAAATCCACGCGCGCCATTGGTTAAAATCGATCACGTGATTTTCCTTTATCTGTCGTCAGCAAACTCCGACAGTGCAGTATTGACAATAATTAAGGATGGGCCGATACCGGTTTTTCAAAACGATACGATATCGATACGATATTTGCCTTTTTTCTCGATATCGATATCGATATCGATATTATGACGTCATTTCCGTACTGACATCATTGGTATGTCACGTGATTTGATTGACCATACAAAGGACATTCTTGGCATTATAAATATTACCCAGGGATGTTGATTTTTTGTTTTTTTGTTTCACTATGGAGTAGATCAAGTCAAGGCAATAGAAAAATCCAAATATTGACAAGAACATCAATATTTGTTTGCGCAAAAGTGCATTTTTAAACGTCAGGTGCTGACCAGAAGACTGCAGGCTCAGGTCACGTGTGCAGTATCGAAAACGTATCGAAAGTGCGATATTTTTCGAAAGTATCGATACTTTTCAACATTGTCAAAATATCGATGTATCGAATATTTGGTATCGAGTATCGGCCCATCCTTAACAATAATGCACAAAAATCGTGCATTATTGAAAATGTCTTCAGCTTCAAGGCTTGCAAAAGTGAAAGAAAAAGATATTCCTCAAATTATCAACGATTCAATACCAAAAAATACCCAGAAGAAAACAACCTGGAGTGTTTTCATTTTCAAAGGTAAACTAAAGCTGAATTTTTTGTGTGCGATTGACTTGCTGGCTTGCAATTGTAAAAGCGATCGGCTCACCTTGAACAAGCTTCTCGCTGACTGTATTTATGAACGACTTCAGCTAAAGAACAATTTAATGGACCATTTTGAGCTTTTTTTATTTTTCAGCTTATATTTTTGGATTTCTGTATTATTGATCTTTACAGCCTGCATGTATAATTATGTACTACTCAAATTCTTCTTTATATTATTATTCATTAAAAGTCTAGTTCAAAGTTCGGTGAATCGTGTTTTTCTTGCAGTGTACTCAGATTGTATATTAAAAGGGTTAGAGACTGTTAGTTCGTGTTTTGTTGACAAATACACGCACTTGCTGGCCGCACAATGAACTCGAAATTTTCAATACTGCACTCGGCTACGCCTCGTGCAGTATTGAAAATTTCTCGTTCATTGTGCGGCCAGCGCGTGCGTGTATTTGTCAACAAAACACTCACAACAGTCTCTAACCCATAAATAGAACATGGAAAACCATCTTCTAGTAGGTAAATGGAGCACGCGGGAAGTTTGGAGAGCACGAAAGAAGCGTAAGAGTTGCCCGAGGCGATAGCCGAGGGCAACTCTAGCTTCTTGAGTGCTCTCCAAACTTCCCAAGTGCTCCATAACTCGATGGAGCACAGCTAAAAGCATGAACCAATTGTTTTATAACATTGCCGGTGGAATTGTGCATCAAAACCGGCCGAAGGAAAAAAACTGTGTTTATTGTGTGCAGTGTGAGAACATAAACTTAGCGGTCGAACAATAAATTACACATGTACAAGTTTACGCGACTGGAGCAGTTAGTGTCAAATGGCTGATAAATTGACTAAGTTTATATGGTGGCAGAGCGAAGGAAAAAAAAATGACGAAAACAGCAAATACTGCTGTTGATTGTGAGGTTAGTTTTCGCTGAATTAGAATTAAAATGTTTACTCCCGAGTGGAAGGAAATTAAAACAAAACAACCTCGAACAGCCGAACAGATTCCAAGGGTTAAAAGGGTCAAAGAATTCGGTTCCATGCTTGGTTTTAAGTATTTTTTCTGGACCGATTTTTTTGTAATTGATGTAAATAAACATTTATTTCTGAAAACTGTAGTTGAATGAAGCGGCCGATGAAGTAAATTTTTCCCGAACGGCAAAATCACAACAGAGCCGTAGACACTTTGGTGTAATGCTTAAAACGCTAAAACTGTCGTCAGGCAGCTAGTTTTTACTACCATCGAGCTGTTGTCATTCATGGTTGGCCCATTCTTCCACGTTAGGGCCGTGAAAAAATGATTTTCGTCCTTCGAGATTCGCACGTTAGTTGTTGTTTGAATGAAGAAAAGCACACAAACAACTTTGACGGCAAAATCAAATTTATTTTCTCTTTCGCTCTCCGTCTCGTAATAAGAAACAGCTTACCTTGTAGCTCGTATCCTTGGAAAAATGTGAAAGGATTCACTTTTCATATTCCGAAGATAATATGTCATCGCTTTCGCCAAACACAGCGTATGAACTTTACTCAGTGAGATTTTTACTAGTCGATTACGTGATCAGCGTGCTCCATCGGGATTTTGAGCACGCTTACGTATACTGAATTTGATTGCGCGGCTCTGCTAGCTATGTTATAAAAGGTTTTGGGCCGAAACTTTTAACGCCAACTTACTCTACCCCTACCCCCCCCCCCCCCCCCAAAAAAAAAAAAAAAAACAATAAGGACCAGTCCCTTAACTATTCGGAATGGAGGAATTTAAAAGAATGCTTTGAAAGTTACCTAATTATGGAACCATTCGAGGTAATATTTGAGACGTTCACCGTAGTCACTGCTCGATTGCATACGATAATTAATAGCTTTTAACATACTCCTACTACGACAGTTTTTCGTCAGCACAGCTCCAGAGTTACCTGATCGTTTTTTAACCAACTATACACCACGTTGCCTTTAGCAACTGCATCACATGTCCAAGAAACGTTCAATCCCAGATCCTCGCCGAGACTCACGGAGGGTGGTGGATGTCGCATAACACGAGGGCCGTTGTCAAAGCGAGTAATATTCGAGGCCACTGTTTTGTAGAACTTTGTTCCCTCTAAACAAATAAGTGTGTGTTAATTATACCAGTAAACGTACACACTCTAATGTGAGTTAGAGTCTCAAAGAAAACAAACCTTACTACTTGCATTTACCATTAGTGGGTTAAGTTTTTTTGTCACAAATTAATATAAGAACGCCTGTTACAGTCTACGACTAACTTGAATTTGGTAACAGATTAAGCTTAAGCAAGACAAAATGGAACAGGCAGCATAATACTAGAGTACAAATTTTTACTACGATAATTAGATTTAATGAAATGAAATTTTCCATAAAATTTTTCGAAATTCTTCGTTACGGGTTGGAAATGTCTCCACATGAAACCGCCAACGTAATAACTCTGATATTAAGCCCTTCCGCTCGAAAACGTGGAAAAACATGGAATCGGTTAAGTAGTGAAATCAAGTTATATGGCTTTATATATGACACTATCCTAAAAGCGTTATGGTAAAATGTCATTGTCGTTCTTACCTAACAGAGTCACACTGAATGTGCTTCCGTTGACTACTTCAAATTCACCCACACCAGTACTTCTAATCATCAGATACAAACTTTGCCATGGCTCCAGATATGCAGTTGCAGACAAACTGAGAACAACTGTCGAACCATTGATAACACCTTTTGTAGCCTTTAGGCCATTGGTGTTTTCCGTATCTCCATTGACCGATAGCAGTAGTTCTATCAATCTGAAATCACAGATTAAATCATTCAATTTTGGTTTCAACGTAGTTTTCATCGACTGCTCTAGAACATTGCCATTAAAAAAAAAAAAAAAAAACAGGCGCCCTTTTTTTATTTCATTATTGTTATATCTTTTCGTTAAGTTATCTACTTTTTCAATAATGTATAAATTTATGGCCGTGGAAATAAGTTTTTTGTTTTGTTGTTACCTTTTTGTGTTAGTTATAATTCTGTTTTAAAAATATAGTGCCGGATAGGGTTCATGTCCCGCTAGAGAGTCTCGAAGAGTCTTAAGAAAGACGTCGCGAAAGAAACTAAAATAATTTCTAAATTCCTGAGAGAGAACTTCTGAACATTTTAACTCAACGGCTGGAATGCTGAAAGTGCAATGTTACGAGAAAATCATAGTATAGCAAGATCATTCGACTCAGAGTAAGGGTAACGTAACAATATAATATGCTAAGTCAATCCTGAGCTTATAAAGTAGTTTGGAACATCATCGCAGTTAAAAAGATTTGGTAGTGTGAAATACCTTTGATTACAGCCGGTAATAAATGTATCCTGGCATGAAATAAAAACTTTACCGATCTCCTCCTAATTATTGCTGGCACTTCGCTCCATTCTCCTTCTAGGCTATCTGGCATTTAAATTGAACGTAAAAATTGGGGTATACACTAGTTGACTTATATATTTGCGTAAGCATCCTTGAAACAATAATGGCAGGGAAACCTGTTTACCTGGTTTGGTGAGATAAATTTGAAGTCTTCACCATAACTACGGCAGCAAGGAAGTAAACACCAGCAACATCAGCAACAAATATTCCTCTGCTGAGATCTGAGTGTTGCGACACACAGTGTGTATCAACGCTTTCCCAATGCTCGATACCTCTCCACCATTCTCCACTTTTGTAGCCGCTTGTTTTAGATCTCAGCGATAAACATGGCAGCTGGTTATCGTCCGTGACCAGTGCAGCAAAAAAGGTTGTATTTCTTGTTCTCAGGTATTGGGAATTGGAGTACACGGAAACAGCAATCGCTTCAGATGCATTCAGACGAGCAACAACAGCAACGCTATATGCGAGAGTAGAATCTGCTTCAGAGTTTGAAAAAATAAACAGAACGTCACGATTTGACGATCCTGTTGCTTCTAACTTTACTCCAACAAGACGTTCTTTATCTACTTCTAGTTGCACATTAATGGAAAGAATATAAAGGCCACTCTCCATCACATAGAATTTCTGCAAATATTTGCCGCTGTGGGTCTCCCAGTCAACTAACTCGTGCCATCCACTGGACCTCAAACCAAGAGGTCGATGTTTTAGTTGAACAGTTCTGTTCATTTCCACTCCACTCAAAAATTGGACAGAACGAGTGGCTGCCACAAGAGAGAATGTTTCATCTTTTGATTTTAAACACGTGGAAATGAGCTCGCCCTTTTCAAGGTCAACCAGTCCTACAAATCCAAAGCTATTGTCGTGCTGTTTTAAAGTACTGGAAACTTCAATGAAGCACTCTGCACATTTTCGTATTCCAACACAGGCAGTGACATTTTTCGGGACGTTTCCTCTAAGAATAAACATCACAGATATCAAATAAGTGCCATTTAAAGGTGCGGTAAAATCTCCTTTGTCACATGGTAATGTCGGACGATTAAGATTGAAAATGTTATCATTTATGTAGGCTAGCTGACCTCCAGCAGTTGACATAGATCGTATCACTGACCATTTACAAGGCACTGATGTATTACGAACATCCTGAACAATTTGATGAAGGCCAGGTGGTTGACGCGGTGAGAGAAATCGAACCATAGAAAACCAAGCACCTGCTTTCTTGTCATAAGCTCTATCTTTATTCTCAGATTTCACGCAGAGATAAACTTTCTGTCCTTTTCTCAGGTATAGCACTCCAAATGCACTTACGACAAACTCGACAGTTTTTCCCTCGCTAACTTTAAAAGCCGTGATACCATTGAATGCAATTTTGTCATCAATACAAACTCCACTATTGAAGATCATGTCGCCCCTTTTGTCATTCAAAATCAAAACGCTCTGTATGAAGTACAAACCGCTGCTCTTTATATCTACTGGAGCAAAGCTTGGCACTTCTAGGTTTTTAGAGAACAAATTGGGAACACTCCAGAAATACACTTGATTAAAACCCAAGGTGCCAGATTGGAAATTTGTATTTTTTGTCACAAATCCAGCACTATAATCACTGTCCCAAGGAGAAATCAAAACGACGGAAAAACTGCTGTTTGCCAACACCTTCCACGGTATAGCACTTTGACACTGTACTTCTAAAAAGATGGAAACATACTGATCTGCAACGAGGCGCACTGTACTCACCAGTGTCAAAGTACTCGCGAAGTCACCGCTTGGGTTATTTGAAGGTATTGGCTGAAATGTCCTACCTATAGGTTTGCTTGGCTGCCCGTTCAGTCCTTCCAGCACTATGGTCATGCTGATTTGAGACAATCCTGAATGGCGGATTAAGATATTTGCACTAGCAAGGTAAAAGCCATCTTTTTTAGCCGTATATCGTCCTGAGATTGAGTTAAATTGTGCACTGTTCTTGAAAAAAGGGTCAAATACTGGTTGTACGGTTTTCCATCCTCCTATTTCTCCACACGAAGAACTTTGATTAGTTTCCTCCTGTTTTACTGTTGTAAAAGGATATTAAATAAAACTGTTTACTACATGGTATATATACAAATGGAGACGATTGGTTAGTGTATTCTTGGAAACAAACCAAGACTTTAACTGAGGATAACCCCCGAGAAGTTTTCGGTTTCTGGAAGTGAAAAAAGATCCCGTTGCTTTCTACAAATGGCCAATTCCCTCTATAAAACAGGCTTGCAGGGAATCATGGTAGTTGTATTCAAGTGCCTATGAAGTAGAAAATATTTGCTGCATATTTGACAGGCGTAGCGAAAGATAATCCACTCCCAACAAGCTAATGAGGATAATAAATACAATACAATATGTGCACCAGGTGTGTTCCGAGCAGGATCCTTTAACCCACTTTAAAGAGTGGCAAATGGGGATATTAGTTTTTTGCCATCTTGTATCTTTGAAAAAGGTCACTACCGATGCCAAGTTTCAAAAATATCACTCTTATCTTTTCAGAGATATTCTTGATTTTGTAATGGATCTTTTAGTGAAACGATTTATGACGTCATCACTTTCCTCATTTGCATCATAAAAAACCTTTATATCTCTAAAATGAAAAAATATATTTAGAAAAGGAAAACGCCATTCCTCTTTATTTTGAAAAGTCTTTTAAATAAGCAGCAATTATTTTTTACTTCATAGGCACTTTCGGCATTGCCAAGTCTCTCGCATGTTTGACTGAATACAACTACCACGATTCCCTGCAGGCGCGTCTTATAGAGGGAATTGGCCATTATACTCTGAGAAAAGCCTTTCTCAGAACTGTTAACTACATAGTATATATTAGACTGTTTCTGTTCAGATAGGAAACTACACAAGAAGAATGAATTTTCGTTATCAAGTTTTCGAATTATCATTATCAAGGTATCACTATCAAGTTAAAATCATATCATGTATCACTATCATTCTCAAATCTCGATCACTCAAGTGATTCCACCATTAACCAAGCATAATAGACATATCATGACAAATCACCCTATCACAGGAAGAAGAAGATAGTAACTTAATTACATATTCTTATAATATCACGATTTATCACTCTATCACTGGGAGAAGAATGAATTCGAACTTCATTAATTATTCAGATAATATCATGATTTATCACTCTATCACTGGGAGAAGAAAGGATTTCTAACTTAATTAGATATTCTGATAATATCATGATAAGATAAAAAAATCAACCCCTTATATCATCAAAGATATATCATGATAACAGCAACATCCCTTAAGGGCCCACTGACGGATTTCTCGCGCGTTGCTAAGGTGCTAAAAGAGCGCGCGCTGTATTGCGTGTACAGGTTACTCACGCTATCTGTACGCGCCAGATGTGCAAAAAAAATTCCTTTCGAGCACTTCTTCAAACTCGCCAAATAAGATGAAACAATAAGAACTACCGAAAAACTTCCTGGCTAATAGTTGACTTCACATCTGAGAATCAGTCAGATTAAATTGAACCAGGAAAAGCAGTTTTTTTACACATGCAAATAATCTCAAAAGTGTACGTGTACAACTAGCGCGCGCACTGTTCTCTTGTCAGATGAATTACGCATGCGTCAACAAAATGATTTCCGGTTTGCAAAAAAAATCTAAATACTTGGCGGTCTTTAATTTGATTCACTTTTTTTCGACGTTATATTTTTCCGACCTGGGTCGGGAACATAACTAAGTATTCATTTGCTTAAATCATTTTTAATAAAAATTTTATGGACAAATCAATATTTTAAATCTCTCTAAAAAAATTATTTTCCATAATGAAATGAAACCCATACTTACCAAGATACAAAAACAAATAAAGATCATGACACCATGAATGATTTTCTGATAACATGCAAAACATCAAAAATTTTAGACTTTTTCTTTATTGGTCACGTGATCATGGGCGTGGCCCGATGACGTCATATTTACGTTATGGACTGAGTAAAAGATTCAACCATAACTAAACAAGAAAAATTGCTAAAACTATATAACCGTGAATGTCCCTAGCAACGGGTCCAAATATATACGTCAGTGGGCCCTTAAAAGGGACATAAGAAAAAAAACATGATATATCATAAGGCAGTGATAATTAGTTCTGATATAATGATAATACGCAATACTGCACCCACAAGTTAATTAAATCCACCGCATTTTTTTCATGAGACTATCACGTCTTCGACGCTAATTTATTGCCTCTTGTTAATGGGATTTCACCCCCAAAAAAGGGGCTAACCGGAACCTACTATACTTGTAGGCGTCAGTATTTTCTTTTTGTTTAATTTTTTGTGTCATAGTTTCGTGTTAGTTTTCGCGTTAATTAGTTCTCTTTGTTTTTAGTCTATTTCTGTACATGTTACTTTTATTTGCATATTGGTTTATATTCTGTTGCTTGTAATTTATTCTTTTAGTTTTGTTTGCGAGTATTGAGTCGAGTATCGAGTTTACGGTTTATTTCTAGTCTACTGTTTCAAGTTCTAGTTCACGGTTCGTCTTTGGTTTTTCCTGTCGTCACATTCGTCTTTGTAAGTTTCTTGTTTATTTCGCTTTGTCGTTTCCTGTTTTCCTCATTTTGTTCGTTGTAAGTTATTTTATGCTCATTTCTGTGTTCGTAATTTTGTTATTTTCAGTTACCGCATCTATCTCGATATTAAATGTGTGTACTGCAAGATGGACTACGTGTGATTAAGCGTTTGCGACTACATTTGTAAAAAGACGAATTCGTATTGTTGGATTATGGTTTAAATGTTGGACGATGTCTCGCGTTGGTGTGGATAAAAACTCATCAATTTCTGGCGGGAAAAGTGGCCAACCTGTTCAGCGAACAAGTACACGTGTTCGTCAAACTAACACTTCTGTGGATCAAGAAGGAATTGTACTCGAACGGATTCGATCGCTCAGAAGGCAAAGAGGAGGAGTGTTATCTTCTTTAACGGCTAAACGAAGAGAGATCGATAATCTGGATGCGGTGAAAGCTAAGCTTTCGGAAATCCGTCGCTATTTCGGAGTTTTACTGAAGCTCACGATGTGTACAATGCGGCTCTGGTTGAAGAAAGTCAAAGGCAAGAGTCCGACGTCTATTTCGCCGACATCGAATCAAGTCTTAATTTCTTCTGCCGTACGGTTAATGATTGGTTACGTGTAACGAAAGCCAGCCTTCAGGAAAAGGAGATAACGCCTGACGACAGCGCTTCTCAGCTTGGGTTTGGTGTACGTAACAGGTCTAAACGATCTGAATGTGGTTCAAGGGCTAGTCAGTTCTCTAGAACAAGTTCTATCTCGGCTGCAAGAGCCAAGGAAGCTGCCCGGATCGCGGAACTTCGTGCGGAAGTACATGCTTTAAGACAGCGTCATTCACTTCAGGAGACAGAGCTTCACTTGAAAAAGCAAGAGTACGAGCTGCAGTTGAAGAAGGATGAGCTTAATCTCCAAACGGAATATGCTAAGGCTGTTGCAAGAGAAGAAGCTTATGCCCAAGCAGAAGCAGGAAATCTTCCGCCGAGTAATGTGGTCCTCAAATCTCGTTCTGCTATTTCAATTCCGTTCTCTGACACTAAGGAGCCAATGACTGACGGTTCGAAACGTGCGCCGAAAGTAACTTCTGGCAAGAACGTGGAACCGAAAGTACCTTCTGACAAGAAAGAGAAATCGAATGTCAAGCCAAGCACTATGTCTAGTGATCGAAGGAGTGTTGTGAGCAGTTCCAGTTCCGGCTCTGACAAATCAGGACTGAGTGACCAGGACTACGAGATTCTTGTGCAACAAAGTCGAGTAATGAAAGAGTTTGTGAATCAGCAGCAAAGGAACTTGCTACCAAGGAGACGTGTAATGGAAACCCCCTGGAATATTGCTCTTTTATGCGTGCCTTTCAAACTGTTATTGAAGCCAGAGAACCTGATTATGCTGGGAGGCTTTACTACCTAGAGCAGCACACTACTGGTAGAGCGCAAGAAGTAGTACGTAGTTGCCTCTACATGGAACCTAAAGAAGGCTACCTGAAAGCAAAGAAGCTTCTTGAGAGCAAATTTGGCCAGAAATACAAGATTGCAATGGCCTATGTGGACAAAGTCACGAATGGTCCGGGCATTAAAGCCGAAGATGCCGAAGCTCTAGAAGGTTTTGCGATTTTGCTGTCCAGTTGCACTAACACCCTAAAAGCTTTTGGCTATTCCAGTAAGTTTGAAAGTCCGGAAAGCATGCGGAAGATTGTTGAGAGGCTTCCCCCGAAATTGCAAGCTAGTTGGCGGAACGAAGCGCATCGTATCCTTAACACAGAAGCGAGGGAGGTCTGTATTGATGATATTTCGCTGTTTGTTGAGCAGAAAGCACGTGCCTTGTCCAATCCTGTCTTTGGAAAGCTCCCCTGTTTGGAAAAGGAGAAGAAGAATAGCAAGGATAAGCGTCCGAAATCCAAATCTGAGAAGCCTGGTAGTAATCAGTTGAGCCTGGTCACAATTTCTGGAAAGCAACCTCCACCTAGTTCATCTGGGATGTTTCGAGTCCAGCCAAGACTCCCAAGAAGAACTGTCTGTTTTGTAATGCAGATCACTACCTTGCAGAATGTCCCGGTTTTGCCAAATTGTCTGATACAGAACGTCATGACTTTGTAATGAAGCAGAGGCCATGCTTTGCTTGCTTGAGAGGAGGCCATCAGTCTATCAGAGTATGTTCCATGAAGAAACCCTGTATCCACTGTAACAGAAAACATGCTACTGTGATGCATTTTTCTACCCCGAAAGTCGTTGTTGAAGCTGCCGAGAGTGGAGCAGATAGGTCCCAGAGTAATGTCAACCAGTCCAACACTGAGCAGAGAAGCGCGGATCACATTTGTGCCCTGACTACGATGGAAGGCTCCGTGACTGCGTTACCCATTGTTGCTGTTAAGATAAGAGTCGTAGGAAGTCCTCTATGCATCGAGACTTATGCTTTGTTGGATAACGGATCTAACTCCACCTTTTGCTCGGCTAGCCTTTTGGAACGCCTTGGAATCAATGGCAAGAAAACGAGACTCAAGCTAACCACCATGGATAGCAGTAAAAATGTGGACAGTTTCATTGTTACGGACCTGGAGGTTACTGATTTGGACGAGAATGTTGTCATTACCTTACCGGAAGTTCTTTCCAGGCCAGCCTTGCCCGTAGCGAAGGACAAAATCCCTAGACAGGAGGATGTGGAACGATGGCCGCACCTTCAAAGTTATGTGTACTTGCCAGAGTTGTATTCCGAAGTAGATCTGTTAATTAGAGCTAATGTTCCTGAAGCCCTGCAGCCCAGAGAAGTCATTCCTGCTTGTCATGGTGGTCCATATGCAACTAGAGTTGACCTTGGCTGGGTCATCAATGGTCCAACAGGAAGGAAACAGAAGTATGCACCCTCCTCCAGTTTCCTCATCAAGTGTAAGGAGACACATCCTATGTGTGCAGCATGTGCTGATTTTGCGGATGCATCCCCTTCAAGTGGTTTAAGTATGTCAAGGGATGACTTGAAGTTTATGAACATTATGGAAGATTCAGTTGTGCAGTGTGAAGATGGTCATTACCAGGTATCTCTACCGTTGAAGAATCCTAACTTACAGATGCCAGCAAACAGGAGTCAAGCAGAACGCAGGACACTCTACCTCAAACGTAAATTCGCCAAGGATGAAAAGTTTCGTGAGGACTATGTCGGTTTTCTGGAAGAGGTGATAAGTGAAGGTTTCGCTGAAGAGGTCCCCCCGGATGTCCTTGAGAGATCGGATGGAAGGGTATGGTTTATCCCTCACCACGGCGTTTATCATCCAAAGAAGCCGGATAGAATACGTGTGGTTTTCGATTGTTCCGCCCAGTTTCACGACACGTCGTTGAACAATGAATTGTTTCAAGGTCCAGACCTAACGAACAATCTGGTGGGTGTCTTGATTCGTTTTCGCCAGGAGCCAGTCGCAGTGATGGGTGACGTACAAGCTATGTTCCATCAAGTGCGTGTTCCAGAGGTAGAACGAGACCTACTTCGTTTCCTTTGGTGGCCCAAGGGTGACTTTTCCAAGGAATTAAAAGAGTACCGAATGACCGTGCATCTGTTTGGCGCAGTTTCGTCGCCGAGCTGCGCCAATTTTGCCATGCGGCGAAATGCTGAGGACCACAAGCATGTGTTTTCCCCCGATGTGGTTAGTACCGTCTATAAGAACTTTTACGTCGACGATTGTTTGAAGTCTCTTCCTCCAGCTGCCGTTGCAGTGAGACATGTCGAAGAATTACGTAACCTAATGCTACAAGGGGCCTTCAATTTGACCAAATGGACCAGCAACGATCGAGAAGTTTTGGAATCGATTCCAGTGGAAGCTAGATCAAAGGATGTCAAAGAGCTTGATCTCGATAACGACGCGCTTCCCACAGAGAGAGCCTTAGGCGTATCGTAGTTTGTCGAGTCAGATACGTTTGGTTTCAAAGTGAACATTAAGGAGAAACCTTGTACGAGACGTGGAATCCTATCAGTTGTTAGTTCAGTGTATGATCCTCTCGGTATGGCTGCGCCTTTCGTCCTTCCAGCGAAACTGCTCCTCCAGGATTTGTGCAGAAAGGGCTTGGGTTGGGATGACGAGATTCCCAGCAATTACTTATCTCGGTGGCAAGTGTGGCTTAACGGGTTGCCGAAGCTTTCCGAGATCTCTGTTGATCGTTGCGTTAAGCGTGGAGTTGCCGGAAGAATTGTTTCAAGTGAGATCCACCATTTCTGCGATGCCTCACAGTCTGCTTATGGTGCTGTTTCATATCTTCGCGTGGTTGATTCTAATGGTCAGATTCATTGCTCTTTCCTGCTAGGCAAGTCTCGCCTCGCCCCTATGAAACAAGTGACCATCCCGCGATTGGAGCTTGCAGCGGCCACTGTAGCCATCCGTCTAAACATGGTATTGAAGCAGGAATTGGAGATTCCTATCGATAGCATCACTTTTTGGTCTGACAGTATGACTGTGTTGCGTTATATTGGAAACGAATCCAAACGTTTCCACACTTATGTTGCCAATCGTGTCGCCTTCATTAGAGAGGATTCAAGCCCTTCACAGTGGAGATACATCGACACAAAGTCTAATCCTGCTGATGACGCGTCCAGAGGTGCTTCTGCAGAGTCTTTCATTAAGAATGACCGCTGGTTAAAGGGGCCGGCGTTTCTCCTGAAGCAGAAATCCGAATGGGAGAAATCTCCTCAATGCAGTGCAGAATTAGAAGAAGACTACCCTGAGGTGAAGCGAGAACCGAAGTCCTTGGTTGTTCATGTGAATAACGCGTATTGTGGTTTCACTTCTATCGTCCAGCGTTTCTCGTCCTGGTTCAAATTGCTGAAGTTTATCGCGCTGTGTCTTCGCTGTCAGTCGAGATTCCTAACAAGGAAGAAAGAGACACGACAACAAGATATCGACCAAGATGACAAGTTTGATGTAGAAGAATTGGAGAATGCAGAGCGAGAAATTCTTAAGTTCTTCCAGAATGACGCCTTCTCAGAAGAGATGGAAGCTGTCAAAAGCGGGAAATGCGTCAAGAAATCGAGTGCACTTGCAAGTCTTGATCCGATCCTTATTGATGGTCTTCTCCGTGTTGGTGGACGACTCAAGAGAGCGCCTTTACCTGAAGATTCAAAGCATCAGATTATCATTCCTAAAGGGTCGATTACTTATCATGCATTTTCATGAAAAGAGTGGCCACTCAGGCAGAGAATATGTCCTATCCCTGTTGAGAGAAAGGTTCTTGTTGATTCGTGCCAATTCAAGTGTACGTGGTGTGCTTTCGACCTGCTTCGCGTGTAAACGGCGTCATGGTTCTGCTGGAGAACAAAAGATGGCGCAACTGCCATCTCCTCGAGTCACTCCAGATCAACCTCCTTTTACATGCGTGGGAGTAGACTATTTCGGTCCGTTCCTTGTTCGTCAGAAGAGAAGTCTCGTGAAACGTTATGGTGTAATCTTCACCTGTCTGGCTGTGCGAGCTGTGGATTTGGAAGTATCTCACACGCTGGACACTGATTCTTTCATTCTTGCTTTGAGGAGTTTCATCTCTCACAGAGGACAGGTCAAAGAAATACGCTATGATAATGGCACAAATTTCGTAGGAGGTGAAAAGGAGTTGCGTACCTCGATTGAAGAGTGGAATCAAGCAAAGATTCACGAAGCCCTTTTGCAGAAAGGCATCAAATGGGTCTTCAATCCACCAGGAGCGTCTCACCATGGTGGTGTCTGGGAGAGACTCATCGGGTCTACACGTAAGGTCCTGGGAGCCTTGTGTAAAGAGCAGAATTTAGATGACGAGAGCCTTCAGACCTTGCTATGCGAATCACAGAGCATAATCAACGGAAGACCTCTTACAACCGTTTCTGATGATCCTAGAACCGCTGACACCTAATCACCTTCTTCTGCTCCACAACGATACAGCTTTTCCTCCTGGTCTGTTTGAAAAGAACGACCTGTACTCAAGAAGAAGATGGCGTCAGGTGCAATATCTATCTGATGTTTTCTGGTCTCGCTGGAAGAAGGAGTATCTTCCCCTGCTACAATCGCGCCAAAAGTGGCTTCGTCCAAAGAAGAATTTTGCCGTTGGAGATGCAGTTATAGTCGTCGATGAATGTACACCCAGGAATGTCTGGTTGATCGGTCGAGTTACGGAGGTGTTTCCTGACAAATATGGTTTCGTCCGCCGTGTGAAAGTTAAAACGAAGACATCTACATTGGAACGACCTATCAGCAAACTGTGTCTGCTTGAGGAGCAAAGTACGGATGTTGAGAACTGAGATGTCGTGACTATTTTGTTTGCGTGACAGCACAGGATTGCGTGTCTGACAGAAACATTGAGTGACAATCATGACTTTAAGTGACAGTTACTTAAGTAAGGGCCTGTTTACATGATTCCGGAATGACTTTCATTCCGGAACGAGTTCATTCCATCCCCATACATTTCTCTGTATCTGTTTACATGATACCGAGACGAAAGTCAAGTCATTCCGGAATGAGTTCATTCCGGTTTTCATTCCGGAATGAAAGTTTCGTTCTGGAATGACATTTCATTCTGGTATCATGTAAACACAGAACGAATTTCGTTCCGAGATGAAATCGCAACTCATGAAACCGCATACGGACTCCACAGTTTGAATTCTGAGCGAAAAAACGTAATAGCATTTACTGTTTAGCCCAAAGAAGCAGCTCTATGGTCAAATTACTCGTTAAAATAGCAGATACGGCAATTAATGGGCACAAAAACATGTTTGCGTAAAACATGCGCCATCTTGTTTTGATCTCGCGCGAAAACCGCGCACGTGAAAATGCCTTTGGTTGAACTGGTCGACTCTGTCATGTAAATGCAGAACGAACTTCATTCCGGAACGAGTTTCGTTCCGGAATGAAAGTCATTCCGGAATCATGTAAACAGGCCCTAATTCTGAGCCTTGATTTAATTTGTTAGTAAATACAAGGTTTTCACCCTCGTATTTAGGGGCCGGAATGTAGGCGTCAGTATTTTATTTTCGTTTAATTTTTTGTGTCATAGTTTCGTGTTAGTTTTCGCGTTAATTAGTTCCCTTTGTTTTTAGTCTATTTCTGTACATGTTACTTTTATTTGCATATTGGTATATATTCTATTGCTTGTAATTTATTCTTTTAGTTTTGTTTGCGAGTATTGAGTCGAGTATCGAGTTTACGGTTTATTTCTAGTCTACTGTTTCAAGTTCTAGTTCACGGTTCGTCTTTGGTTTTTCCTGTCGTCACATTCGTCTTTGTAAGTTTCTTGTTTATTTCGCTTTGTCGTTTTCCTGTTTTCCTCATTTTGTTCGTTGTAAGTTATTTTATGCTCATTTCTGTGTTCGTAATTTTGTTATTTTCAGTTACCGTATCTATCTCGATATTAAATGTGTGTACTGCAAGATGGACTACGTGTGATTAAGCGTTTGCGACTACAATACTACTCACATGTGATACGTCCAATCAGCTTCGCGAATAGATTCTTTGCATGTGTAAAGTATAACCAATGAGCATCTAGAGTAGAACCATTCAACCAATCAGAGCACGAGAACTCAATTGGTTTCCAAGGAGGTGGGGAAAACAACGAGCCGCAAGTTTATGTTTATGTTACGAAACTTTGCCTTAAGAGAACTTTATGGAAAAACAAGCCAATAGAAACAGACCAATGACAACCTAATGAATACAGTTATGATATGATGATGATAAAATCATTGTTTAAAGCCGGAGTGAAGACCAACTAAGTGTCGATAAGTGAAAGTGAAGAAAAGGTTTCCTTCGGAACTTACAACGCATCTGCGGACTTTCTTAGGGCCCGATTATATGGCGAATTTCAGCCCGGCTTCCAAAACAAATCTTCTTAAAAACACGTTTGCGATTACATGAAAAAAGTTTCATCCCGGGCCGAATTACAGCCTGGGCTGAAATTTCCAGTCCGGTTTTTGAAACCGGGCTGGAAATCTCAGCCCGGGCAAACGGGCTGAAAACCCTCATGTAATCGCGTTTTCAATTTCAGTCCGGGCTGAAAGTGAGCTTGCGGATGCGCAGTGGTGGTTTTCAACGAAAGAAAATGGCGGCCACGATAATTATTCAATTTTTAAAGTGTTCAGCCCGGGCTGAAATTCTCCATGTAATAGCAACAAAATTCCAGCCCGGTAAACCGGGCTGAAATTTCAGCCCGGGCTGAAATTCGCCATATAATCGGGCCCTGAGAATATTCAAGCATTGCTGGAACGCCATGGTTAAACAAATGACATTTTTTGAATGGCCGTTATTATGCTAGAGACGTTAAAGCTGTCTTAGACGTTAAAGCTGTCTCGAGACGACATTAACGTCTAGTATTAAAACGGCAAATAAGACAGACGCCTTTAACGTCTGATGGCTTCAACGTCTTTTCGTAAGAGCGTCTGAACGACGCTCTTATCGGACAGCTTTAACGTCCCAGACGTTAAAGCCGTCTAGCATAAAAACGGGACGTCGTTAACTAGTATTAAAACAGTAAATAAGACTGACGGCTTTAACGTCTGATGGCTTTACGTCTTCGTGTCCAGTGTCCTCCGAGTGTCGAACCCAGTCTTTTATTATTTTTTTCTGAAAAGCTGTCTACTAAAGGCGTCCCGTTTTTATACGTCTTAGACGTTTAAGTCGTCTGACGACATTATCGTCTCTAGCATAAAAACAACCATAATGTTAGACATTCTGGAATTCTGCGGCTTGGCACAAACTGTTGCCGTGGTATTTACCCTTCAAAGGCGGATCGAAAATGTCTGGTTTCTATTGCCTATCACAGCTAGCAGGACAGTCCTTGCACTAAATGTTAGCCATGAATGTTGATGTTTGGTCTTTTTCTTCCACTGTTGTATCAGCAACGTGTCGAGATCAAGTCAAGGCGTTAGAAAAATTCAAACATTGACAAGAACGTTAATATTTGTTTGAACAAAATTGCATTTTTAAACGTCAGGTGCCGACCAGAAGACCGCAAGCTCAGGTCACATGTGCAGTATCGAAAAAATGCGATATTTTTTCGAAAGTATCGATATTTTTCAAAATATCGGTGTATCGAATATTTAGCATCGAATATTGGTCCATCCTTAGTCATCAAAGTCTTCTGGTCAACTTAAAAAAACGACGGAAGTCTTTGAAAAAATTCGGTTCCCAACCTGGTTCCTAACTCGAAAGATAGGTACCTTCGTAACAAAGTAATCACAAACTAATGATTAAAATAGGTCGATATCAGATTTATCAAGAGAACTTAGATTATGCCGTTGTGTAAGTCAAATAAGGTGGAAAATGAAACCCATCTCATGCCTGACATTGAAAAAACATTAACATCACAAACTTCTCATCTCTACAAATTATAATGTAACCAAGCTAGTAATGAAGTTTATTTCCTCCTGTATGATTGTACGTGATGCGTTGTCATTAGAGCAGTTTTCACTTGAGTGTCGAAAGTTATTTGATTTTACTTTGGTTTTGCATTACTACTCTCAATGATTGGCTCAAACATATCGCGCTACTTTCTCAGCCAATTAGAAGTAAAACCAAAACCAATTGTGAGCTTACTCGCGCGCGTTTTCGCGAGCTTAGTGACGACTGCATGTAATTACTTCCAGTTTTGATTGATTTACTGAATTGTAAGTTTCCCTTGCGATTGGTCAGAGTTATTACTTTGGTTTTGGTTTTACGACACTCAACTGAAAACTGCTCTATCGAATAAAGATGATGTAACTTAAAATTACAAGTATAATGCTAATGCGGAATTGTCGAAATCTTCTGGGTTTTGCTAAACTTTGACGGTTCCAGTTACGGTTACTCTATACAAAATTTCCCTCAACAAGATACTGAAGGAAACAAATCTGGATGTACGCAAGTTAAAGCAGTTTTTGGTGTGGAAGTGCTCGTGTTTTGCAGACAATAATTTCCAAAGCGGCGATCGCTAACTGGGCGCAATCTTGTTAATCATACTCAGTCCGTGTTAAAAAAAAAGATTTGTTTGAATAATTAGTTATAGTTTTAATTCTATTATTTTTATCGTGCTTTGTAATTTAGCAACTTCTGTGTCTATATACTGAACAAATTTTCCTCGTTTTTGATAAACAATTTACGGCAAAACCGTTTTCGCAACGAACCTGAAAAATGTTTTGCGTAGTGAGTTTGACGTGTCTGCGAGCGCTGTAAAAATATTATATTATTAAGATTTCCAGCGTTTTCACTACACTTAATGAAAAGTCAATGAAAGAAGTTGAATACTAAATCACTTGTTAGACGTTTTGACCTGTGTATCATTCAAATAGAGAACATTTTCATAATTTTGTTTGCGTTGTTTTCATCATTGGCACACGCCGTACGCGTTCGATACGATTCTCAGATGATGCTGGATGTATTTCCAAACCTAGAAGCCAAAAACACTAAAAGAAACGGAAATAATAGTGGAATTGTAAATCCCTTATTCGATGGTTTAACATATAACACAAGCTAACATTTTGCTCATTGAACGAACGTCTTCTGAAAAGGAGCAGGTATTAATCTATTGGTCTTACTTCCTCATTTCCTATACATTTCAAAGCGTTTAAAAGTCGTCTCACTGGCGTACAATGCTATCATTTGACACATACCAGGGGTCAATCAGTGCTTTGCCCATTGGATGAGCTATACCCGATACCGTTTTCAATGATACCTTTATTGTCGTTGTTTTCTTGCCAAATAATGAAACTTGACACTTGTTTATTCGTAAAAACGTATGTGACACAGTGGTTGTCTTCCATTCTTTTTTCTTGCTACCGGTGAATTTGAACGGTTACACCCTGCTCTAAAGCAGGGTGTAACCGTAGTCATTTGAGCGAATCGACATCTTCACATGTGTTAAGATATGATTTTTTCAGCAAGAGAAATCCTGGTATTTCAATCTAGTTTATATAATAAGAGTTTATCAATTCTTTTATACCCACGTTTGCGTGACAGTTCAGAGAGCGCTGTTGGTATAAAGGAGCGGGGCGTCATTTGGCCGTGTTACGCAACGCTTTACTGAAAGAAAGAAAAGCTGGCGAAAGAAAAATTCTGTCTTGATTTTATTAGTAATTTACTATAATATTTTTATTTTTATATTTTTTATATATTTAATTTATTTCTGTCTTGATTTTATTAGTAATTTACTATAATATTTTTATTTTTATATTTTTATATATTTAATTTATTTTTATATATTTTTTAAGTTACCCTCGACCCTCGACATGTTACCCTCGACTCTCGACATCAATCGTTTCATTTTGTTGAGGTAATCAATCCTATTAACAATGACAACAATGATTCGATTATTATAACAAGACCCGATAAAGGAAATGGTGTTGTCATTGTTAATAGGATTGATATACTCAGCAAAATAAAACGATTGATTTCTGATGAGACCAAATTTAAGAAGTTTAAGAGATCGTCGTTGATACACTAGATGTACATTGTTTATTTTATCTAAACCTCAATTGAACTTGTAGTTCACCTGTCGTTAATTGCCACACTGTAAGCGTATATAAGAAGCCTTGTTCTGAACAAAATTTGAATTACCTCGAGCTACCTACGAGATACGAATTACCTCAAGCTACCATCGAGTTACCTACAGCTGTCAAGAGTTGTTTAGTCCAGATGCAATAAAGAGTCAAGAGAAGTTCTTAAACCTTTGAGTGTCTTAATGTCGGCTGCTGAAACGCTGTCCGACTGATAAGAAGCTAGAGACCCTGTACCTCTGGCATGGTAACAGATGCCGTGCAGCGAGCCCGTGTTCTACCTAGACTACCTAGCTTTCTCCCCCGTACAAGTCGTCCGTTAAACAGCGCCCCAGCTGGCTATCCGTTTCCGTGCGTTTAGTGCACATGAGAGCCAAAAACCTATGGTTACACCTGACTTAGTTGTCGACAACAAACAGTCCAATGTGTAGAATGCTTACACCGAACAGAATCAGTTATCAATAACATTTAGTTTTCTATAACAAATAGTTGTCGACAACTAAATAACTAGTCTGTGGAGGCCCTCAATCACACACCTTCAAAATAGTGAAATTTATCAGAACTATGTAAAGAATTCATAATTAAGAAACTTGCGATAGTTTCGAAAACGCCCAAAAGGAAAGGTAAAATAGTATGTTTAGATCAACTTTATTAAGTAGTTTAGGGACCGGTCATTATTTATCAGGGGGGGGGGGGGGAGGGCCACTAAATCTTCGAAAAAGTGGGCTCAAAAATTGTGACCCTCCCCCAAATTGGAGCCAAAAAAATTGTGACCCTCCCCAAATTGGACTCTAAAAATTGTGACCCTCCCCTTTGAATGTACACAAACAAAAACAGCTTCTTGATTTTGTAGAAACCACGGTTTGCATTTAATTTGCTGCTTGTCTTTTGTCGTTTTTTTTATGTTTTTGCGATTGGTGATCGCAACCACAGATCTTTCTAATTGAAATCGGCATTAAGGGTTAGCTTTGGAATGAGCTAAGCTCCGTGCCCTCTAGGCTGGCCTTGTATTTTTCTCCCCCAGGAAATTTTGAGGGCAACAATATGAGCTACAATATGGCCCTTCCAGAATGCCATTTGGATTACTGTTGTTTCGAGCTATTAAAAGTTGGTAACGAAATGAAACTAAAAAGTAGCGATATACAATGCTTTGGGATGATCATTGATTAGGTGTACTTTAACTTTCTGGGTTCAACATGAACTGTTTAATTCAAAATTATTTCATCCTGGAAATAATTGCTTCAGGGTAGATTGCGTCTGATTGCTTGAGTCTCAAGCTTAATACGTGAGGCCCATGGAGCCTTGACTAAAACAGCTGTTTCATATGATACAAGTAAGTTAAGGGGGCTCTGGGGGCATGCACCCCCTGGAAAATTTGTTATTTTACGTCTTCTAAAACAAGAAATGTACTCAAAAATGTCAAAAATAATGAAAAGTTATCAGTTTATATCGGTGAAAAACACCTGTTACCAAAGGTACAAAACAATTCCTGCTGCAACTTACTAGTAAAAAAATAAAAGAACACCTGATAAATAGGCACTATCGACAAAATGCTTGACTGTTGCCGAGGGCAAAAGACAATATGTAAATAAGGCAAAGAGGTAAAGCAAAGTCAAAATACAGTCTTTGAAGTAGAAAAGTACCTTACTGGCCATACCTGGATACTAACGTGAATCTTTAGTCAACACAATTGTTCTGACATCACAAGAAAGGGCGAACATCAGTTTTAAAAATTGGGAACTTGTTACAAAAATCATTTGGGACACAACTGGTAGAGTTGTACGCTTAAAAAAAGTCAGAGCCCACCCCTTAATACAGTCTACAAAATAATGGCCCTCCCCAAAGTGGCGCTCAAGAAGTAGTGACCCTCCCCCCAAATATAGTGGCCCCTCCCCCCCCCCCCCCCCCAATAAATAATGACAGGTCCCTTAGCTTTACCCGAGATCTGTGTTGGACACGTTCACTGTGATTTACCGCTCACCCGTTGCCTGGTTTTATGATTATCCCGATCAAGGATCGAAAGTTTATGAACATTGTTTTGTAATATTGTTAATCATTTCAGTTTTGTTAGTTTTATATAGATTATGTGAGCTTCTGAACGTTACGTCGGATTGACCGCATGGCATAATGAATGTTACAACCTTTACATGTTATTCCCGCTTCGCTCATTTTTACTGTTTCATTTTTATTATTAGTTGATTTAGTAAAGTAGATTATATGTACATTCTGATTTCAGATCGAATAAAAAAGTATCAGTTAGACGAATGCGAGTATTCTTCGGTAGTGGATCGTCTTCGTTTTCTTGCGAAACGTTTACTTTACATTATGGTTCATCGTGTGCCGGACACATCAGTAAGCTGTTTTGAAGCGAATTTTGACGACAGATTACTGTCGATTCTGTTCACTCGAATAATTTTAAATCCATATGAGAAAAGGACAAAAACTTACTTGTCAACGACAAACGCAAAGTTAGTAATGTGACTCAAGACCATCAAGATGGGCCCATTTCTAGCTTACATTTCACACGGCGTTTCTAAAGTTATTGGTACTTAAAACAGGAACATTTACTGCCCTACA
This sequence comes from Oculina patagonica, assembly GCF_052425735.1. Classification (NCBI taxonomy): domain Eukaryota; kingdom Metazoa; phylum Cnidaria; class Anthozoa; order Scleractinia; family Oculinidae; genus Oculina; species Oculina patagonica. The sequence continues at coordinate 26,545,261 of NC_135761.1, forward strand.
ACCTGAAAAATCTTCGCTTTTCTAGCTTTTTCTGATTGTCAATTTAGTGTTAGCCGAATTAGTCCGCGATAGCGGCGGTCGTTCTGGGCAATGATATACTTGATCTTGCAGTCAAACAGAGACTTTGGTCAAGTTGAAAGATTCTGCTTACCTTCTTTGATCTCTCGTTTAGGGCGTTCAAGACGCAAATATTGAATATTTGGACGTGCTAAGTCACGTCTAGCCTGGGAATTGGAGTCACTGATTGGTTGGTCATAATTAAAGGGACAGTGTCACAAGAAGTATTCTAAGTTTTGTGTAAACTATGCTAGAACTATGAGGGTACACTCATTGATCAACAAAATAACCTTATTAATAATAATAATAATAATAATAATAATAATAATAATAATAATAATAATAATAATAATAATAATAATAATAATAATAAACATTTTTATAGCGCCTATCCAGGCCTGCTCTAGGCGCTTTACAAATAAAATTCTATCCTCAAGATGAAATTGAAAAAAATTCTATCCTCAAGATGCGAATAAACCCAAATCAATGGTTTTTATGTAATTTATTTCAAAGTAAAACTGTCAACTTGAAAACGTCGGCCTGACTTTTTTAAGTTTAGTACGCTTTAGCAAAGCAAGGTCAATATTAGTGTATTTCCAATAAAATACTAACACCTTCATTGGATTTTCAAGTAGCACTAAATTTCGGTTACACTGACCCTTTAAACTACTCAGGCCTGTCAAACCAAGTGTACACAATGCACTGAGTTTTCTGACTTATCCTCGTTAAAATTAGAAATTTCGGATATGCATCAAATTCACCTCTAGCACGAAAAACGAAGAATGGATAGATAGATAGATAGATAGATAGATAGATAGATAGATAGATAGATAGATAGATAGATAGATAGATAGATAGATAGATGACAGACAGATAAACTTTATTAATGTGTCAAGGCCACATAGCCTGGGAAAATCCCATAATATATACATGTAGATTTAGGCAAGCCTAAAAGCGGAGCTCCCCAGTTAATTATTTTGCACTTTATTGAAACCTGAATTCAAGCCATTGTACAATTTTAAGGCTAAGAATATAATATTCGTTTTATTTTTTTTTATAAATATTAATATTGTTACTTACTTTTTTTTTTTTACCGTGTCCCGGGGGGGGGGGGGGGGAAGAGGTACTCCCTAAAATTTACTAAAGGGGTGTGCCACTGAGACTCTGGACCTGTTCCGGAGAAAAACGGCTCAATTTGCGACCCTGTTCCAGACAAACAGTGCAAAATAGGTACCCTGTTCCAGACAATATCCACAATGAAAAATATATGAAGATAGATATAAAAACACTAGCGTACATCACAAAGCGCTCACTTGACTTTGTCTGTGGCTTGGAGAAAAACCAATGAGAGGAGCGGAGTTTCATAGCTAAACTTGATAGTGTTCCACAGTCAAAAGGGTGATTTGTATACCCTGTTTCAGAGTCAGAGAGGCAAAAGGCATACCCTGTTGAGCAGCACATACCCGTATAGCCCTTATATGGGAGTACCGTATACAGCAACACCAAATAAGCCGAGAACAAACAAAATCAATCAAAACGTTTTAATTCCACCGACAGCATTATGATCCAGAAGTCTGGATGGGAAATTATGCTGCAAAACGGGTAATTATGTAACCTTCGTGTAGATAAGGAGGGGGTAGTAGGGCTGCATGTTGGGGTAGATAGGCCTATCACGTGGTAAATTAGCAAATCACTTAACATTTAGAGTATAAAAAATAATATACATCTACATTAAGAATATGGTTAATTTTCTTTTTTTCATTCATTCATTTGTTTTTATTTTCACTATTTGCCTATATTTTAATTTTGAATGGAAATGGCAGAGGTCATACTTGTAGCAAAGGGTTTACAGCATATTGCCATAAGCTAATGCCAAGCAAACCGGAGTGAAAGCTAACCACAAGCAAACTAGAGTGAAAGCTAATCCCAAGCACACCGGATGAATAAAGCTAACTGCGAGCAAACAGGGGTGAACCTAACTACAAGCAAACCGGAGTGAAACTAACTGGAAGCAAAGAAGGGACATTCTGTAACCACATCCCACCCCCCCCCCCAAAAAAAAAAGGATGATAGCACCTTTTTTACTTTTACATGTCTTTTTGAGTCCCCTTCCTCTTAAGGGGTTTCACTTCACTTACAGAAATAAAAAAACAAAAATTCTGGGAAGATAGAATATTGTTTGTGAGTCTCAAACTCAGTTTTGTTCTTTGATTACGCAGAAAAAATAGAATCATGTTTGCTTGTGTATAAAACTATGCAAGAAAAAAATATAGCATCAATACTTTGACTGCTCTTTTAAAAATTTGTATGCTTTATTGTACACATTTTTGTGGAGTCATGTTGCCCATTCGTCATGGAGTTCACAAAGTAAGCAAATGAGTCACAATTTGGTTGCTTCATGGTACCTAATGGATACTGCAAGTTTTATCTGGCTTTAGAATATTTCACTAATTTTAACATTATAGCTGTTCTTATAAATTGTTCGCAGCATACAACACATAAGAATGAAATTGGTATTGCATATTGCTTGCAATCACGATTTTAACGTCTATATTTTGGAATTACAGTACCACCAGTTTCAGCATTACCAATCCAAATTCAAATTATTACATTGCTTTTTAACTCCACTACCTCCCCCAAGGTCAACCAAAGATCTTATGATATACAGTAATTAGACAACTACATGTAAGTCCTGTGTAGTCGAGGGCTCAAAATATTTGGACACTTACAGGTCATGTTTACCGGCCAAAGAGATTTTAGCTTGGTCACATGTGGTTTCTTACCAGCCAAAACATTGAAAATAGCAATTTTAAACTCCCATTCATTTCTGCTGTTACTGTTTTGGCTGCATATTCTTAAAAAGATCACTTCATAATGCCCTTGTAACATCTAAAAAGATGTGAAAGAGACAGGTCAATCAAGAAGTTGTTTTCTGAAGTACACTGTAAATACGTTAACATTTAAAATATAAACTTTGCTCATTTGCAGCTTTTCTTGATTTCAATTTACATGTAATTTACTAGTCTCTTGAAAATGGCATCATGAAGACACCCAAACATCAAGCTGGATAATCTTAATCCTTCCTGTTTTCTTTTGATGTCCTTGTCCACATTCTGTTTTTGTGTCTGTGGCTCTGCAAATTCTGAAACTCATGTTAACCCTGAAAAAAGTCAAATGCCACAGATTAAATTAAAATTGATTAATTGGCATGAATATCAATAATTTATACAACAAAACACTTAACGCAAGCTTGTATAAAGTGAAGCAAAACCACTGGATGCGAAAGGATACCTTATATATTTAACAGAGATGTATCAGCACAGACTATTTTTTTTTACTGATAACTGCGAAGTCAACTACAGAAAAAAAACCCGGTAACTCAAACTCGGATAACTCGAACAACCTTGCTAACTCGAACTCACTTCCATTTCCCTTGGATTTGACCCCACTTTTCAGTCATTTTTACTCGGTTAACTCGAACTCGGATAACTCGAAAACCCCACTAACTCGAACTAAATTTTGTTTCCCTTGAACAAAATTTGGGTCAAACTTTTTACCCTGATAACTCGAATTCCGGAACTTGCAACTCGCAACGGTTGCCCATTGATTATAGCAATGAACAGATCATGTATTTGACAGTCATTTTCCACTCTTAACAAAAGAATGTGTGGTCGCTTTAGAGTTTCTGGCAAGATAAGTTCAATTTGCACAGTACTGTATACTGAAGTGCTTAAAAATCAGTAAACTATCAATTATTAACTTGGCAAATAAAATATTCAATCAACCCCGCTAACTCGAAAAACCCCGCTAACTCGAACTCATTTTCGTTTCCCTTCAGAGTTCGAGTTAGCAGGGTTCTACTGTAAATATTTTAATAAACTCAAAGCATCACTGCAAACCCTTACACCCCCTCTTAATTAAAAGGTTTGGCCTTTAAATACTCCCCCTCCCCTCTACCCCTATATATACATGTACATGCATAGGAAAAACATTGCCACATCTTAAAAGCTTTTCTCTTAACAGTAATACTAAGATTTTTAAAGATACACATTTAATTAATAATAAGTTTGCATGCACAGCTGCATACTTTGTCTAAAATGGCATGAATTTACTCACAAAGATTCCAGTTTTCCAGTAGTCATTAACCTTTGTTGTGTGCATTTTCCAAATTCCACAACAAGATCGTGATTTTTTTATGACAAATATAACATTTACTGTTGACATTCTGAATGAAACCAGCAAAACAGACCTCAAAATCTCAAAATTGTTGACATTGTTATGTAATCCACATGAACGCTCAATAGTGAACAGAACTACATGACAAGTGGATTATTTAATATATTTGGGAACGAAAGAGCTAAGTAATGAAGCTGAAGTTTATTTAGTCTGACTAAATGAACAGTAATTTTACCTCCATCATGAATATCAATAAACTGCATACACTGAATCGATCTATTTCACTCGGAGTTAACGAAATTCCAGGTGCTTCGTGCAAACTGACATCACTTTCATTCTCATCTCAGCTGCTCTTCCAGCACTGTAAAACAAAATAATCATATCACAAGCATTTAAAAATCGTAAGCTTAATTTTCTTCGAGATGTGTTGAAGTGATATTCTTTGTGAATTCGTTCCTCGAAGGCCCAACAATTATTTGTTTACATAATCAAATCCTCCTATTTGATCAGTAAAACCTGGTAAAACTGAATTTTAACGAATAGTATTTTTCAACATTGTTCATGTCACAAGCAAATGCTTAGTGGCGAAAGCAAGTAAAATGTGCCGTAAATATAAGCTTACTTTGCGTATAAAGTAAGCTTAAGACAAAACGTAGAGATATTAAATGACGGAAACACTGCAGTTTTGTACTCACCTTCACCAGTTGGCCGCAGTAGGTACACTCGTCTGCTCGTTTTATCTCCGTTCCCTTGTTCTCCGCTATTTCTTTGCCTGTTTTCTCGGCACCTCTCTTGCTATTTTAGTCGCTTTTCTTCGCTACTTTGCTACCAGGTTCGACAGGCGCTTTGCTATACTTTTTCGCCTGCTTTCTGTCCGGGTTTTCTGGATCTCTCGCGATCTCTTTCCCGTCGCAAATCGCTTAAACCCTGTTTCCTCGAAGTTAAGTTTACCCTGCTCTCGTTTGTAGTCATCGGCATAACAAGGAGCCAAAATAAATATGTTTGTCTCAAGTTCTAACTTTCAGACTAGCTGAATAGGATTTAAAAATACGTAGTAATTTTGAAAATTTCTTTGCCAAGAGACCTCCCACTGCAAAATTATTTCGCGCCAGTACTGCGCGAGTTGTCAAGACCTTTCAAGATCCCGGATGTGCGCAACACCGTACGTACGCCGTACGCGCCCGCGAGGCATGCCGCTAGCCATGATGACCATGAAAACTCGGATGCAAGGTTTCCTATTTTATTTCATGTGTTTTTTTTTTTTTTTTTTTTTTTTTTCATGTGTTTTTTTTTTATGGGTATGGTGCTCCGCTCTGCGGCCCTTACGGGCCGCTAAGGAGCTCCGCTACTAATTTGGGGACACAATTAATAGGTATTAAAAAATATGTCTAAAGAGAATTTAAAATACTTAGCGCTATATAAAATATTTATGATAATTAGATATTAAAAAATATTTATAAAATATTTATTTTTTTGACAGACAAGCATCATACGTTTGCACGAAAAACAAAAGCGTTATTTGCAATAAATATATGTTATATATATATGATAAAGACACAATGTGAAAGCGTAAACGAAATCAGCTCAGACGAAAGAAGTGAGCGAGCATTTCAATTTCATTTATAACATTGTCGGAACTTCAAGAGCCTCACCTGCAAAAAATCCCGGCGTAGTAAGAGAATCTGCTCCAATCAACACCACAGAGAAGCCTGTTTCCTTAGAAACGTTCCAAGATGATGATGTTGTGGTTTTCACGTAAATGGAGACTGTTTGACTCGTCTTAAGTCTTATGGAACCAGCCACATTAAGGGTGACGACTCGTTTTGGATTTTCATTCAGCGAGTACAGCCCATTTCCGGTATCTATATCATCGTCTATGGCTATTACAACTGACAAGTTCCCTTTGCCTCCACCCCTAAGAATCACATTACAGGACAAAAAGTAAGTGCCTTCTTGGTGTGGGCGATAAACTCCGTTGCTTGGAAAGAATGCGTTGTCAAAGGAGAACAAACCAGGAATGCTATGCGTTTTCCAGGTTGTAAGCCTCGTCCATTCTGGCGAATTAAGAGGTATGCTTTCCGTAAGTGTGGCTGCAACACCTGGCCAGTCGTACGAAATGACAGAAACACAAAACAGTCCATCGACTATTTCACTGTCCCGAGCATCGCTGTGAACATAAACAGTTAATGTGTCACCTTTATCAAGCCAAACAACGCCACTGACAATTAATGAACCTGGACTAGACGAAAATGTCTTTCCCGCCGAGAGTCCATCGTTACCAGTCAATCCTGACGGAGGGTCCTTAACTGCTACGAACAAATGCTTTAAACTCCTACTTGAAGAATTTATATTTATCAACGCTGTCACTAGAAATAGGCCATTACCATTAGAAATGAACGTGCTATTATTTGTCCTCAAAATCATTTCCTCCGACTGAAAATTTCGCTTAGAGCTGTTTATGGTCCAGTTGGTTACCATGTTCCATCCGAGATTAGAACCTGCTTGAGTCTCTGCAAGCAAACTGGCTGAGAATTGCTGAACAACTTCTGCTTTCAGTCCAATGAAAAGGCCTGAGAAACTGCTGCCTGATAAAACTTTAAGATGGCCACCACTCGAAGTCTTAATCTTCAATTCAACACAATCCCCGCGATTCAAATGAAACATTCCAGATACACCAGTGAAATATTTCTTTACTCCAGATGAGTACCTCTTAACTAAAGTAGTTTTTGAGTTCAAAACAACAGCAAAAATGCAGTCAGTTAACTGTTTATTAGATTCAACATTTATGTTGGAAGAAAATTGGTAAATCCCCTGAAGAATTGCACAAAACAATCCAACGGACGGTGAAGTGCCGCTGTGCATCGAAAATAACCCTTTGGTGCCACTAGTTCTCCAGCTCTCAAGGCGCGTCATAATTTGCGGCTGAATAACCTGGTCTAGTGATAATACTGCATGGAATCCAGGCACAGAACCTATACGTGACATCTGCATAACTGAAAAAGCGCTGTCACTCAGCAGCGATCCCTCCGAACCATAAAGATACAAGGCTATAACATCATTTTCATACAGGCGCAAAAAGCCTGAGAGACTTACAGTTTCTTTTAAAGTCGTCTTGCCATACACACCTTCGAATCCATTTGCCTCTTCCAACTCACCATTGATCACCAAACTAGCTTTTAAAAAACCAGCAGTTGCGTTTGCCATCTGTAGGTTGAGTGCAACAAAGTATATTCCTGATTCGGGCGTGACAAATCTGTCATCATGGAATCCTTTTCCTCCTGAGGCAGTTGTATCAAAGAAGCCATTCCTTGAAGTGACAATCCATGGTCTCACCAAAGTCTTGTTGGTTTCAGACACGTGATAGACTGTGTTCTCAAGGTAACTGGAAACTCCAACCTCTAGAAATGCTGTTGGTAACAACAAAGGAGTGTTAAAAACGCTACACGATAAGTATTTGCGGGAATCACTGATTGCAATAAGTGGAAGAATTAATTAATTTTATCTTTAGAAATTTTGTCCACCCTTAACATTATGTTGATCTATGCTTTCATTTCGATTCGTAAAGTATTACTCTTAAGTCTCCTTCTATTTTAAGGTTTATTTTTACAATGCAAAGAATGTCCAGTTCCTAACATTGTTTCTACGATTTTTAAAAGGACACACTGCACTGAAAACAAGGCTTCAACTTTGATCGGGTTCGTTTCCGGACGAATTTGAACGAGAAAAATCGATCAACATCGCCATGTGTTTTTCACACCGCCTTACTCTAAGAAACTGTGTCGGGGAATGTTGATTACTGGTCTGGTTTGTTTTTGACACACACTTAAACTTTCAGAGGGTAAAGAACAACTACTCCCTGTTTTAAAACAGTCATAACTTTTGAAAAAGGAAAAAAATGAAAATTCGCCGACACAGTTTTGTTGCTGAATAATCGGGCAACATTCTTGCCAAATTTTAGCGAAAATTGTTGAAACTTATTGAACTTAAAATGTGCGCCTCTCTTCGAAACTTTGGTTTCGAAATACGAAAGAAAATGTATTCTGGGGCGCACTTCCGGTGTAATAAGATTAATTAAACGAGACGTGTGAAAATGATCACGCGTTGAGCGATAGAATGAAGGTTCATTTTGCTTTCGCAATAAAACTTGTTCAAAGAGGTGTCAAATGTTGCTTCTGGCCGAAAACAGTCCGTTGCATGATTTCAGTTCCACCGCTCGTGCACCGAGGTCAGTAATAATTTTCGTCTCAGTTTGTTGTATTTCTATATTTTAAAAAACGCAATAGATTTACAAATGCTAAATCTAAAACAACGAAAAGTGCAATCACAAGCATCCTAAAGTATACCGAGGAACTGGTCGTGATGTCGGGTCGTGACGTTACCGCTTTGAGCGGCGAAACCACAGAGGCGGCCACTGCGGCATTTTGGTTTAAGAGCCCTCGTTTATTTTGGTCACGTGGTCGGCGAAAAGAGTGTAAAAAAGACAAGTTCTGGGGGGTGAGAATGCCACCAAGGAAGAAAATAAGAGAACGCTCTCGCACTCCCACCATCACGGCAAAGAGCCATTTATTTTTCTTTCCTCTTCTTCTGATCTCGTCAGCTTCTTTCAGATGTCGATTTGTTTTGCCCTTGAACACTGTTTAATATGTTGTCGACAACTCATTCCTTGCAGATAAAATTCGCGTTTTGCACTAAAAGCACGATGAACAATCACAGCAAAACACTTTTCTGCTATTTCTCGGGAAGAAAATTGATGGAAAGTAGGGGTGCCGATATAAAAATTGGAACCGAGCCTAGCAGGAGAAAACCTTCTTGTTTTGGTCGTGTAAATGGGTAGTGCCGTGCCGAAACGGTTTGGTCACGGTGCCAAAAATTTGCCGTGCCGTGCCGATTTTTTAGCGCGTGTAAATGGGGTTTAAAAGTCAACAAAAATCAACTTATGGGAAATACGTAAAAAATCCACGTGGTGACGACTGCCATTTTTTTAATGCTAATTAGCCATTGTTAACTGTTCCGTCAAGACATTTACCACTTTTAGTTACACTTAACATGTAAAAACAGAAGACTGTTTAGTATAGTGAACATTTAAGCTTTATCATGGACCGTTTTACAACAAATGTTGAACAAAAAAATGTTTTAATATTAATTTCTCAACCCTTGCTGGTCAGTAACTGGACTACTATCCCTTAAGTTACTGTCTAAAACAGATAGCATCAGCTGATTATCTCTCGGTACCTTTCTAACAGTACTCTGTCTCAAAGATATAAGGCATCAACTGCGTACCCGACGTTCTCTGTATCGCTACCTGGAGCACTTCTAGGACACTCTCCACAGGCAAGTAAACAGTCAAGTCCCTGTTTTCTGCAACTGCATCGAGCCGTGTTACAGTCCACCTTGCAGTTACATCCGATAACTCGGAGGAGATTTTCTGGTGCCGATGGTTTGGCGGTCATTACCTGAATTAGAGTACCATACAGACGACGTCGGAGGCAAGGACTTCACTTCAACTGCGGTTGTGCGTTCAGCTGTCATTTCGCAAAATCGTCGATATCGCAAGGCCTCCAAACTGTCGCTCACCTTGCCGCCATAAGCCGCTACCAATGCGCGCTCTGCTGCTTTGATAACATCTTCTTTCAACGAATTGGCATTATAAAATACTTTGGCATACTGATACAACTGTGCTTTTTTTTCCAACCAAACAAGCATGGCGTGATACCACATCCCAGCAACGCGTGTCGAAATGGGAGATGTCTGCAGAGGTTTGACCCAAGCACAGAACAAGTAGCCAGGATGTCCCAAACTTTACCTTCCGCGGAACCTCCTTTCGGCTCTAGTTTGAAGAAAATTATCTTCTTGTAGTTGTTTCCATGGTGGCAGAGTAAAATTAAAATGATTGTGTCACCTGCCATGACGACGCTGTCTCTGGTAGCAGATAATGAGACCGTAGACTGAGCTACCAAGACACCAGCATCGCTTACACCCCGCCTCCTTTAACTCCTCACTCGGCATATTTATGAAACGTTGTGTGCTGCGCCTTTAACTATGGGGCCAACGCAATAACCGTCAAATACAACGATACACCTGTCATATACTTTAAAATAACATAATGATTATAGCAGCTGCATATGTCACAAAAGGTTGTACCGTGTTTCCATGGGATAAGATGAAGCAATGTTCCTTCATCTAGGCTGCGTAGCTGGCGGTATTGTTAGTCGCGGCTTCGCCGCTTGCTTGTGCATGCATTAAAAACCAATAAATACCGCCAGCTACGCAGGCTACCTTCATCGAGAACATAGAGAGGTTGGTTGTAATATTTGTTCAAGGTTGACCTCATTACATAAGGCGTCAGCTAGCACTGCTTGCCTTGGCACAAGTGTGGTTTTAAACAAAGCAGCAGGGATGCTGCAAAGTTCGTACTTGAACCGGTCTTGTAAGTCCATAAATTTATTTGTGGCAACGACGAGCAATCGCTGAAAAAGCAACTGTGGATCAATTTACACATGATTGTATTAATATGCAAAAATATCATTTCTCGGCCTTGCCTTCTTCATTTTGTATTCGAAATTGTTATATGGCTCTGGATTTTTATTTTAGTTTTTCTGTATCCTTGGAGTCTCTCTTCTGTCGAGTATCTGAAGCTTCTACGTGTTGCTCGATAGTTTGGCAAGCGGCGCTGGTGAAATCTTGCATAGACCTGTTCACGTCCCAACAGAAAGGCATAGCTTAGCTTGACCCACACTTCTTGATCTTACTTATCTTTGCATTGCAGCTCATTCATACTTTTCCTCTCGTAAGGTCGCCAGTTGATTTGATGCTGCGCATCAGCTTCTGCTCAATAACCAGATCAGTTGATTCTGCTCAATAACCAGATCAGTTGAAAGACCAGCCCACAATCTCTCAGTGTGGCGAACAACATGCAGGCCATTCAATAAAGGTAATAGATATCTGGATGGTCAGTTTGTTGTGTAAACATTCGCTGAAGGTACACGTTGTTCGTTTTTGTATACAAATTATGCTCAGCTGCAGCAAAGTTAAGTAGCATCTCTTGCAGTGAAGGCAGATGGAGACGCCAGTTTCCCGTCCTTTCTGCTCGAGAAAACGCTTTAGCATATCCACCGTTTTCATGTACTGAAGCCAAAGGCGCCATGTACGGCTAGCTTCATTTCTTTTCTTCTCTTTTTCAAGTCTTGCAACAACATCCCCTAATGTAGCCCTTGACTCTTCATCAATGCTGTCATTAGCAGCTTATCTAATGTTTATTTATTTTTTCTTTAATAAACTACTTGAAACAGTAGACGGCACTTTATCAGTGCATCTTCCTGGCGCGGCAGAACCATCCAGCGTGTCCACTGTCGAAAATCCACATCTGATTGACTGTGCTGGAGACACTTAACACTTCCAGACAACTCTTCCTCAATTGTTTGTTCTGAATCTTGGTCTTTCTCAATATCTATTTTTAAATTTTCAGTTTGTGGCATAGAAACATTTGGCAGAGAAACCTGAAGCGCATCTGGAATAAGAAAAGTATCGAGCGCTCCGTCAAACAAAAAAATCACCCCTGCGAGCTCTCGCTAGTGGCTTTCCACTAGCATGTGCGTAAACAATACATTGTCCAATTCTTACAAAACTATTTAAAAACCCATCCATTGTTTCATAAGATGTGGATCGTAGTGTGCAAACAAAGAAGAAATTCGTGTAAAAATTTCCTGCACAGCGCACGTGGTCTAGTGTTTCTTTAGAAATAACCATGATTAAAATTTGCGAATTACTGTAGCACTCCAATGCAAGGGCTCCAGAATCGTCTTATGTAAAGCGCATACCGAAGGTATGCTCGACTAGCAGGACTACGAGGATAACGCGACTAGCAGGAATACGAGGATAACGCGACTAGCAGGACTCGCTCGTCATCTGCCGTACATAAACTCTGCCCCACTAATCTACTAGGGAACCTGTGTCGACTTTTTACTCTATCTTCACCTCAGCTTCAACGCGAAACTGGAGCGAACTCAATCTTTTCGTATGCGAACGTTCATAAATTTTTATTTTTGTTTTTATCCTGATTTTACACTGTACTTTGCAGTTGTAATATCAAAGTGCCCTGTAGGGCTCAAAAAATTTAAAACAATAGTAATTTTAAAGTAATAGTATTAACAATAATAGTAATAATAATGGTAATATATTGTAGCAAGAATCTTCGATGAGCAAACCAAAGCAAAAATTCGCCCTTTAAAAACACTGCTAAAAAAAGTTTGTTTATTAATACACTTACAATGAAATTTTGTTGTAAAACTTATTGTGATAACGGTCGAATTTGCATAAAAACATGGCGTCTAAAGGGCAAAATGACAGAGGTAAAAAACTCCCATTTTTTTCGTACTTCGCCTGGGTTGATTTTTGTTGACTTTCAATATGTTTATTCAGGGTCCTTAACGAAAACGTCCATGAAAATGAAAATTCTGTTTCAAGCATTTTGCCCTAACGGTACCAAATCGCGCTAACTTTCCTGGACTGTACCTACACAAATAACCCGTTGTCGCTAGCGACTAGCGCACTGGCCAAATCTTTTGTCTTTTCCCGTTTGTGTGGCATTCTTCGAACTTAAGAAAGGACTGGAAAAATGTTTCTCCTCTTACGTCTGGTAAACTATGCATTTTGCCAGAGCAAAACATCCGAAGCAACTCGTCGAAGGACAAGAACTGTAATAATCACGCAACGGTAGTGTCGCCGCGCTCCTTGAGAAAATCTGTTGACAGCTATCAATATCAAATAATTAATGGCAAGAAATGTTTTTCCTTCATAACTTTGTGTAGAGCCAATCTTTTTCCATGTATTTTTTTGAATGAAAGATCTTAATGAGATCTACCTGAAAATACCAATATATATATTTTTTCTTTAAAATGGTCAATTTTGGGGTATACTGATACCTTATGTAATTCGCTCCTCCCGATAGGCCTCCGAGGAGCAATGAAAATTGAGAAAGTAGGAAATTACAAGGGGCTCCTGCGGAGAAAGATAATCTAATAGAAAGATCCAATATAAAGTGGACGCAGGATTCAAAGCGACCCAGTAGATAATAATTCGACAATAATTTATTTACCATCCATGGTAGACAGGATATAGATTTCGTTTGAGCCGTGTGAGGCGAGAGGAGCTTTTATTTGTTAATCAAGGAAACCATGGCCGTAACCAGACCTTTGACATAGACGAGGCAAGATCTTGCTAGGGAGTTCTGGGGGTATGCCCTCCAGAAAATTTTGAAATCTAGACTGAAGCGCTGACACGCTTTCAGAGACATTTTTCATTTCTTGAGAAAAATCAATGTTGTTCAACTGGGGATTATTTTCCCAACAAAACATATTTTGTTTTTAATTTTGGGTAAAAATCTAGACGAGGCAAGAGCCTCGTCTTGCTTCTTGCTAGTTACGGCCCTGAGAAACAGTTAAGATAAAACGCGATGATTGTGTAACAATTACCTGTGCTGGGTACAAATAAGAGGCAGAGTGAGACGCAAAGTAACATGATGGCTTAATACAAGACTAGCAACCAATAAAATTGTGACACGGAGAGTACCATCTGAAAAATAAAAAAAATAGTGACTATTACTTTGTGCTAACCATAGATGATGCCATTTCAGTTTAAGCAGCCTTAATAAGGTAAACATGAACAGGTCACACAGTAAAATTTTCATTGTCAGCACCCCTGCCCCCACAAAACTGATAAATAAACAAATCAATAACTCCCACAAATGTAAGACACAAAACTCTTCCGACACCACAACTCATTCACCAAATATAGGCCCTTGGGATATATTTATATTTTAATGAACGATGTAATTTTTTTCCATTGAAAGGGCCGTACTATAGAGCGCCCCTTCTTCGGTACTTTGCGTGACATACATAACCAAAAGTAAACACATTTTCAAAATGAATAAACATTATTATTCCTGTTGAATAATTGTCTAGTTTTGAGTTTTTTTTCTGAATTCTATCGCTTGGTTGGTAGATAAACAACTTGGCCAGAAACTGGTAGAAAAAATAACACGGTATGAACAAATGCACAACCATTTGTTCATTCTGTAATTTTAACAACTGAAGAAGTTTTCAGAGATTAAACCAAGAACGCGGGATTACTTATTTAATAGGCGATATGATTTCAGTTTCACTACTAAGTACGTAGTCATGGCATGTGCCCACTAAACCGAATACTGATAGGTTATTATGCTGCCTGAAGTACCACTTTGCTTTCAACAATACCAGTCCCGTTACAAACGTTAAATGTTCCATAAGCCGAATAGCCGCGAACCTCATTTATATTATATGGATTTATTTGGGGCGGCATTTAGCTGTGGAACTTAATAAAGATTATTATTGATAATATTGTGAACACACGCAAACAAGTCAAAAGTCAAGCTCAGTTGTTAAACCACCCGATATTTATCTTTTATTTTTGTTTAGCCCTAGCAAGTTTTTTGGGGAACGTTTTAGAGCAATTGTGATCAAAGAAAGCTGTATCATGATTTGGGTCGTCGATTGATTGACGTTTGAATCGGTCGTTTCCACTAGCGAGTGTTCCGAGTGTATTTAGCTGTGCAACCCCATACACAGTAACTAATTCGATGAAAATCTCTTTGAATCAAATGTAAAACTTCTCTTAAGCTCGTAATGTAAGTTATATTTTGAATTAAGGACCTAAAATACACCAGTTTGGCTTTTAATACGTCACCAAACAACATGCCATAACAAAACTTCCTGTGCCTCATTCCATGCACCAATTAATCAAAGAAAAGATCCAATGCAATCGGGCCCATATTGCCATATTACGATAAAATTTCCTTAAATTCTTACCGATAATCTAGTCACCAAAAGGGGATAACCAGGTTTACGACTTGGAACGAATTACAAGCATCCGCATCTCCCAAATTTTGGCTGCTTCCTTCAGAATAAGAACTGTTGTCACTGCTGCACGTTACATACTCACGATATCACTTTGACTCAACATTTCCGCTAAGGGTTTACTGACACGTTCAGCAGTTTTAACACGGAGGATTTACTCTGGAACTGGCGTACTGTGTACCATTTGGAAGCACGTGGCCAATCCTTGAAAACCCCTTTGGCGAAATTGTAAACTGAACTTACTCAATAACACTTTACATTTAGATATTATTTACTGTTGCACCAGTTCTAGTTAAGTTAACGTACAAAGGTCATTCGCGTCACGCGGTACGGTAAGAACCTGCATTTTCCCAAGTTAACCTAAACAGGCTCTTACATAAATGGTAATTTGCACAAATTTAGGCTATATAGGTTCTTAATAAGTTCTTATTTCCTGACGAAAAATTTACATTACTGCTAATAGAAATTTTAGTGGTATTTGCTGTTTTCACCGTACCCATAATACACCTCGTTTATCCCCCCTCCCCCCCCACCCCCCGCCACCAAAACAAACCAATTTTGCATAGGCATTGTTTTCAATTTCTCTTGGGATTTACAATGACGTACAATTGTCCCAAGAGAAATTGAAAACAATGCTTATGCAAAAATTTTGGCGGGTAAACATGATGTATTATGGGATCGTGAAAAAAGCGAATAGGCCATTTCCGATATATTAATATTCTAACTTGGCTCCGAGGCTTGGGGGAATAAAACAAAAGATATCACATCGAGGTTCACGAATGAATAAATCATTTCTTTTGTTTTATTCCCCCAAGCCTCGGAGCCAAGTTAGAATATTAATATATCGGAATTGGCCTATTCATCCTTTTCCATATATGAAATTTGCATACCAAATAGGTTTTAATCTAAAAATGACTATGAAGTACTATTGAAGTACTAATCACATGAATTTTGAAGTTCTCACTCAGACCATAACATTACATTAAATACATGCCCTGTAACGCCTTGTCCAATTACAATCAGCTCTAACAGCGGAAAATAAAACTCTTCAATAAATTTGGTAATAGAAAATAAGAACCTGTTTCCAACTTTTAGGCTAAAGGTCCTAAAGAGGTTCTTATATAGAGGGGGTCTAACTGGTAAATTTTAGCCTAACAGTTTCAAGCTGTTGACAAATTAAACTAAAAGCCGATCTTCCCACGCAAGCAGTTGGGAGTAGGCTAGTTGGGAGTGAGCTTTCCAAAATAACGCACAAAACCTCAATTAATTGAAACTGGGCTCAAGTAGAATTGTCTTAAGGAGTGACCAAAATGAATTCTTCCTATGAAAAAGGGCTTTACGTTTTGAGCACCAACCAAGTACAGTGTCTACAGTCAAAGATCGTCAAAGCTCTCCTTGCGACCGATCTCGTAAGCGACCAGCCCTAGCAACGATAGGCTCGATCTCGCGTTCGCTTGTAAAGATCTGGAAAAAATTAAAAGCTCAAAAGAATGTCACCCTGATCAAGACTGAGGTAGAAAGCTTTTTGTTAAAATCTCTCTTAAGTGACCAGCCTGCATTGTTTTAGCTTGTGGTCGTTTATAACGAGACCCCTTCTTGTGAACGACCAGCTCTAGCTTTTAATACGACCAGTTTTAAATATACCCGGATATTGCGAAGGATAGCTAGAGTGCGCACGTCATGCTCAAGGCATCTAAATTAAAATATGAATTGATTGTCTCCAACAGAGTTTCTGCTTAGCCATGCAAATAAAGCTTGTTGTTATTGAGTGTCAAATAAAACAGGACCAGACGTGACTATACCGCAGCCAAAATAATTGGTGCTTTGCAATACAAATCTATAAATAGCACGACCACCCAACTGAATGAGAATATAGGAAAACAACTCCAGCAAAGCATCATACATTCCTTGACGAAAAACAATTGGTGTAAATCGTCGGTACGTTCACCAGTAAACTGTACTTTAACCAACTCATCAAACGCTTCAACCACCAAATTTTCTACATATACGGGTCATATACCTTAAACAGCATCGTCAAACGTCCTAAAAAATAGTTATAGTGTTTCAGATTCCGCCGCCAAATCATGGAACGTTCTGGAGTCAGGTACGGGTTCACTTCGACGACTTCGACGGCGGTCGTTTGGAACAGTAATTCGACACCAGTTTCATATACATGTATGTCAACGGCAATGCCAAGTGTCGTTTAGACAGAGAAAAATCAAAATGCGGACATCACAAGTGTTGTGGTGTCATGGCCATTAAGGTCATCAAGAACAATGGAATTGCTATAACAGTCATATATTGTCGTTCGTTTATATCAGCCGTCCTGCTGGAACAGTTAACCCAAATATAATGAAGAAAGGAAAGATTCCAGTAGAAACTGCACTCGCGTCGTCAACGGATTATACTTACCATACTAGAGAGCTAATGACACAGTAAGCCGTCATAAGAAAGAAAAACAATTTTTCTTACCTTAATACAAAACAATCAACTGTAACCATATCATGAATTTCACACGAAATCCATTGCTTGCTATCCAAGTAGTCACGCAATCTGCTGACCTTTTTAAACATCAAATTCATCGCTTCGGATCGATCATGCCGTCACTGTTGGTGAGATCTCGGGTTTGTGATCATCGTTAGTAGTGTCCTGCTGTGGACCACCGAAACAGCTAGTTACCCGTAGGCGTACTGATTTTTCTATTCACTTTCTAGCTGATCAGCTCGTCGAACTGAATCTAAGAGTCTTACGTAAGTTTAACGTCTAGAACTTGACTCAGACAAGGCAAATTTGGAAGAAAGTTAATTGAAATGAACGTATGCCGAATGATCTAATTTATAAACCGATCTAAGTGATATCACACCTCAATTGTTATGAACAATAACCAACAATGACAGAGCAGAAAACTGAATGTGACAAGGAAATGATTATTCTAAATATCCTTCCGTACTTGAAATAATGACGACTGTTGAGACTACATGTATTTCAATTTGCATAATGCACTTTTGAAGCAACATTTCTGCTCGCGTAAGACTTTAGTAATGAGAAAGAAACAATTGAAAGAAAAATCCAGTTAACGTAGTTTTAAAGACTTCTTTATTTTCAACTCTTTTATAATGGTTTATGGTTCCGATGCTTCCTCAGGCAAGAATACAACATTGTTGATACACATGAACAATATTTACATTTTCTTCACAGATATTTGCCCTGGATTCGTAAAAAATCATTATTAAAGCTAATTACACTACGAAACAATACAAACATAAAGGAATATTTCGGAAGCGGGACTATGATCCTTCATCTGTTAAATATAATACATGTTATAATGAACTAGCCAAATTCCAAATTTTAAAGACATTTTTCGGATTGGAACGTTCAATCATCCAACAGTGCTCGATTTGTGAGATCTTTTGTAGAAAAAAAAAAAAACAATAACAGTTGTTATTGTCTGGCCGTCACTAGTAAACGAGGTATGACAATCATAATCACGACTGCTTTGCTGACTATTAAATATAGTGTTCGTGTTGTATCTAAAACTTAAACTATGTTAAAACTATAAATGTAACAAAAACAATTAGACATACGTAAACATAGCTACCCTCCAGAAACGGGACAGATTTGATGCAAGACATTTAAAAACTATTTTTCGATATTTTGAAGTCTTCTTATGGTTTCAATAAGCTAACATCATTTGACATTATTCGGTTTAAATGCACTACAAGAGCATGAATCAGACTTTGAAAAAGTCGTGTGATTAGGGGCGACTGTGTTTTCTTTTAGTGGTAGTCTGCTTCTTCATCAAGTGTGTGCTCTTAGGAGAGACACTTTCCTCGAACTCCTGAAACAAAAATGACACTTTCGTTAGTACACGAAGACAACAGTCAACTTTTGTCGCTGAAGATGAAAAATATAACATTTTTCATAACAGATTTCTAATTATCCTAGTGTACCTTAGTTAGGAAGAATTATCTCTTTTTTTAAAACTTAACTAGTGAGCAGTACTCTGTACTTATGCGCTTTTGCTCATTTACATGTTAAAAAGCGCAATATAAATTCATAAATTATTATTATTATTATTATTGAACTGTAGTTGTAAAACTTGTTTATTCTCCAAACGCGTTTCGTCCGACTGTCGCGGACTTCTTCAGGGTGTTTCACAAATGATAGTTACCAGCTTGTATTTATACATAGCGTAAGCCTTACAGATTCTTTTTACAGATTATTTGTCACGGATTTACGTATAGGAGACAGGCTACATTTTTAGGAAAGGCGCGACTAAGGTGTAGCGTATGTATGACATATTTCAGACATGACCATATAATGATATGTGCGACCAAGAGAAAATGCTTGGTGTGACATATTTATTTTAGGGACCACAGATTTAGTACGTAATGATAGTTACCAGCTTATATTTATACATAGCATAATCCGTACAAATTATTTTTACACATTATTTTTCACGGATTTACGTATAGACAAGGCGTGACTAAGGTGTAGCGTATCTGTGGTCTTAAAATTATTTAAAAAAATGTTTTAAAACATTGTCCTTTTTTATTGAAATAAGTTTACGGGAAGGTTCCTATGTTAAAACACGCCTGTCGTGTTTATCATCTGCCTTGTTTTTTTTAATTTTAGGATATAAATTTTAAAAAATACCGTATTGAACTGTTTATCTTACCATGGGGCAGTTCAACGAGGATGTATCGTTGGGTACGTCCGTCACGCACAGCTTGCTGGGGCTTTTATCTTGGAAAGCTCGTTTCACCTGAAATGAACTTTCGGCGACGTCTCGACTGTCACTCACAGGCTAGAAAGTTATGCCAATCAAAATACAATGTATTTATTATTTAATGAATGACAAATATTCCTCTAGGATACTTACAGGACTAAGGGTCAGCAGTCATCTGTTCTTTCCATTAAAAAAGTTAATCCATCAATGTACTTGCTGAAGTGTCTTTATTTTCTGACGTCCTTTATGTTTTTGTTTCTCCCCGAGTCCGCAAACATGCCCTAATGTGCCTATCTTTTGCTGAGACCAAGTTTCGTATATCATACATGTAGTTTCTACCCCGGCATTCCTACACTTATCCACTTCAAGAGAAAACCAAAACGATTCGAGCGAAATCAGTCGCATGCACTTGCCGAGTTATCTCTTACCGAGAAAAACGAATGAAAACCTTACATGACTGAACGTTAACAGAGCAAACGACGTTGCAAAAAGAAAACTTACCGTATTTTCTCGATTAAAAGCACCCAGCGTTTGTTTTACACTTGGCCTGGTGGACCCGGCGTTTATTTGACTCCTGCAGTTTATTCGAGCCCGGAGGTTATTAAAGAACGGGTTTTATACGTTATTTTTGACCGACTTAAATATTTCCATGAAAACTACAGCTTTTTATACCTCAAATAAATGATTGAGGGGGCTATTTACAACTCCACTTTGGAAACCCGACGTTTATTTCATACCCGGCGTTTATTCGAGAAAATACGGTACTGTACATTTTAGTGTGATACAAATTACGAAGAAATACTCACCTGAACTTGAACAACTTTAGTCGTACTCTTTCGTTTGAAAGAAAAGCCTGCTGTAATAAAAAAACCCAGTTGAGATTAACTTCAAAGCAGAAGCCGCTATATAATAATTATGCAATTCAGCCTGCTGGCTGCCATGTAATTGTTTTTAAAAACCTATCTATTTATCCCAGTCTATCCATCCATCTATCAGCTACGCGTCCATATTTTCCACACAACATGGAGGGGCCGAGGGCAGGCAAATTCGCAAGCATGATTTGCTTTTTCACAGGCTCCTCTCCGAATGCCATTTGTAATACGTGAGCACGTGAAGTAGTCCATCATCAGCCAAACATGAACTTTTGTTGATGCTCATTTCATTTTCGACTCGAGTGAGCGATAACAGATTTTATTAATAAACAAAGAAAATAAATGTTGCTTACCCTTGAGTTTCTCAAAACTATTGGAGCTCGAAACCTTTTTGCTCCCAGACTCCGAGTGCTGAAAAAAGTAATGAACTTGGTGAGGTCTATCGGTGAGTAGGTGGATGCAGAGGATGGTCAGTCAGTGAACCAGTCAAGTCACTTGACTTTCAGCAATTTACCCATTCAACTAGCTAGTCAACTATACAGCAAGTCAGATTTTTTAAAAAAGTGAAATAAAAAGGTATGTCGAGTGCCACAAAATTCGTTTTATTGATGGAACCAAACGTTTCAAGCTAAGCCCTTCTTCACCCAGTCAGCTAGTGAGCGTAAGTCAGTCAGTCTGTCAGTATTTCAGTCAGGAGGTCGGTATGTCGGTCAGCTGGCCGGTCGGTTGGTCGGTCGGTGGGTCGGTCGGTCGGTCGGTTGGTCGGCCAGTCAGTTTGTCAGTCAGTCAGTCAGTCAGCCAGTCAGGCAGGCAGGCAGGCAGGCAGGCAGGCAGGCAGGCAGGCAGGCAGGCAGGCAGGCAGGCAGGCAGGCAGGCAGGCAGCCAGGCAGCCAGGCAGCCAGGCAGCCAGGCAGCCAGGCAGGCAGCCAGGCAGGCAGCCAGGCAGGCAGGCAGGCAGGCAGGCAGGCAGGCAGGCAGGCAGGCAGGCAGGCAGGCAGGCAGGAAGGCAGGCAGGCAGGCAGGCAGGCAGGCAGGCAGGCAGGCAGGAAGGCAGGCAGGCAGGCAGGCAGGCAGGCAGGCAGGCAGTCAGTCAGTCAGTTAGTCAGTCGGTCAGCCAGTCAGTCAGTCGGTCAGACAATCAGTCCGCCAGTCAGTCAAAATACCGACGTCCTCGCAGAACATTGTTTTTCAAGTAAAATCCGCAATGAATAAGTTTGCAGTTGATTTCTTAGTTACAGTGTTCTCTATATCAGTCTGCTCATTTCCAAACAGTTTTTTATGTCACCTAGAATCCCCTCCGAGTATACGCTCCTCAGTTATAACCTTACCCTAAGCCCCTTATGAAGTTGTTTGGGCCAGGGTTTGTAAACTGGCATTTTTCGGTGCAACAACGTGAACTTTTTACGAGTAAATAAGAGATGATTGTCTACAGAACCTTTCCACTATTATTATCTGTTAATTGCAAGTCCTTACCGAGAGTGAGAAGGAAGCATTGTATTGGGAATCATTCTCTTTGGAAAGAGCATGCTTCTCTCGCTGCCGGCGAAACGCCTGGCGAACCTAAGAAAATAGTGGAAAATTATCAATAGCCATATTTCATTATATTCATTTTTACCCGGCTTCAGTGAGGCGTAGAAGAATAGGACGTAAAAAGGTCATTTTGGAGGTGGGAGATGAATAACTACTTTCTTTTGTTTTATCGGCTGAGCGTCGGAGGCAAAATTGGAATTTTGTTATGTCCAAATTGGCTTGTCCAATCAGATGATCCGTCCATCTCCTGTTGGATGTGAACATAAATTCAACTTCTCTGTAGAAAAAATATAATTATACCTGTGAGTTAAAAATGTTTCTGGGACATGCAAGTTTAGCTTTTCCGGCGACGTAATCCGAACCCCGTAATGTTTGCTTTCCTAGACGTCTGTAGCAGACGCCATTTCATTATTTCATTTCATATGACGTCCTTTCGTCTGTCGCATAGCTATAAACTGTATAAGTCGTTGACGAACTCGACATACCTCACTGTTGAAAACACAATGCAGCAGGAAAATCATTAAGCCCTAACAAGAAAAAAACATAGTCTAACTATAGTACAAAACATATAAGTAAATAAATAAATGCATCGCTCAATTCAAGTGTCAGAGTATTTAGCTTTGCTGTGCTGATTGACGACACTGTATATTGCAAGTAGTTGAAACTTGTTGCAAATCTCAACTGGTAGAATGCAGACCAGTTGGCTATATACAAAGTGCTACCACTAAGACTAATCCATCCAATGGTATGGGGAGGATTTGAACCTGGGACCTCCAGATTGCACGTCCAGCGTCCTAACCACTGTTAACATGTGTCAACAAAGATGATACGAGCTACATCTAAAACAAGAAGTTCTTTTATAAAGGGGACCTGGACTGGCCATTCTCACGTCCAGCTGCCAATTAATTTCATGAGAATGTAAAACATGTCCAGTTACAAGACCCTTGACTCTGCAACATGCTGCAAAAGAAAGATCAGCCCGAAGCGGCGCCCAAAAGTGTGAAATGTGGGAGGTGCCATCTCCTTTATGGTTGAACGTCTTGCTTAACTATTAAGGTTATTCCGCTTACAGCTACTTTCCGTTTCATTTTTTCATAAGACACGCAAAGAGAGAGGCCGTGCCATTTGTGCCGCAGAGTGCTGTCGGTCTGCACAGGGCTGTTCCCAGGGTTTACGGACATTACTGACAAGTCAGTCTAGTTTTGAAGGTCTCTAAAAGTTTCCACCCTTACCTGAAATCCATTGATGATGGCAAAAGCATACACGAACACAATGGTGCTTTTGTTCAAGGCAAAAAGGCCAAGAACCCAGCCGACACCGAGAATGGGCATGAGTACAAACAGTCCCTTGATTCCAGCTCTGAAAAAGCAAACATGATTTAGTCAAGAATACACAGTTTTTACTTATACTTATCTCTGAGAGATGAGCATGACCACCGAGAGTCTAAGTGGTTCCTGGTGAGGTCAACATCAGAAGAATAAGTGCATGTGTTCATTTGTCTTGTTCTCAGTACTCATGCACATGTCACTGTAGTCCTTTCTGTTCTTATGGCTAGAGTGAAAACCACGCTTCATAAGGCGTGGTTTGGCATGTTTTTTGATGTGTCATGTGTCATTCCTACGCTAGTTTTCTAGGAACAAAAACCCACAATTGTTGAACCTAAACATAAAATGCCTTTCACTTTCACAGAACTAAGCAATGAAAAGAATGAGATACTTAGGGGGCGTCCAATAACCGGGGGAGTGGGAAGAAATTCGATTGTAGTCCTTTTCAGGACCATTAACCGTGTTCCAGTATATTTTTAAAAAGTTGATTTTTGTGTTGCTCGAAAGTACTTACTTGACATGTTCGTGGTCAGAGCTTTTGACAGCGGAAGCAGAAGACACGACGGTTTTTACCACCATGACCAGGACAAAGCAGTTGATCTAGAAAAAAAGAGAATGTTTGTTTTCATACTTAATTGATTGGTAATGTCTATTTTTTTCGGCGAGTAGTTGTCTTAGTAAATGAAAAGGTAACCGAAGTGAATTAAAAGGTAGATTTCTAAACATATGTAAAAAATCGAAAGTGGTTTCAAAATATATATTATTCTCTCGCAATTAATGATACAGGTGTGAAATGATATTATCTTTTGTTGCTTTATTTATTTATTACACATAAAAACATACTGCAATTATGGCGATGACAGGACCAATAAAGGCCCAGATGGTTCCGTCCTCTGTAGAGAGCCAGCATCTACAAGGAAAATAAAAGACCTTTAGGAAGACTGTTATTTAATCCATGGCGTATATAAGCATTAAGATTTCTTACACTTCGCTGTTCCCATAGCTGTCTGGCTTCATAGAGAGTGTGATGACCACAGGTATAATAGAGAAACCTGCAACAACAGAAAAAAAGATATTTTCTTCAGTGGGAGAGATATTTATCACTATTGCGATAAGTTTATTTATTTTTACCAATACAGCTTTGAAACTGTGCGAAGGCAGACACGTCCCATGAGTGAACACTTAGTCATCCACGATACAAGCCACATACAACTGAACACTACATTTTTAACCTCCCATAAGCGGATTCCTCTCCTAAGTGGATAACTTATCTGGTCCCACATGGTGTCGGTTTACGGTAGGTTCTACTGTAGTAAAATAGGAAAAGTTCAAAGAAAGAAATTTCCGGATGTGCTGATACACTGCTTTTTGCATGACGGCAAGGGAAAACGTTAAAAACCCTACTAATGTATTCTGTAACTTTCTATCAACGACAAAAAGTGTAGCCGGGAGATAAAAAAAATGCCACTGTGTGATTCAATAAGCGATTTACTTACCCCACCCAAACACATAGTAGTAAACCATTTTGATATTTTCCGTTCTAAACACTTGGACAACCTTCAGATACAAATGCAATCCCTCCACTAGCATCCAGATAAACGCGGTCAGGAAGAAGTAGTGCAAAAACACTGCGATGACTTTACAGAGAACCTACAAAGAAACGACAAAGTTTTTAATAACCGTTGCGTAACATTTACGAATTAAAACTGTTCTTAAGCCGATCTGGTTTTTTTGTAAACTAAATTTTTGGTGACTGTTCTGTTCACCTTCCTCAGAACTCTGATGAAGGTGAACAGAACAGTCACCGAAAATTTAGTTTACAAAAAAACCAGATCGGCTTAAGAACAGTTTTAACTCATAAATGTCCAATACCGATCGCTAGCAATACTGGTTCCAGTTGCGTAACATGATGACTTGTTTTCTATCAAGTATGGGTAAGGGTTTAGGAATTTGGTTTCGTTCATATTTTATTTTACCCTTAAATCCACCAACCCCTTAATTAAACCCTTCTAAGTTCAGATGTTGCGTTATGTCAAATGTGCTCGATGTCGAGTTTGAATTGTCTTACCTTACTGGATGTTTCCTTTATACCAGCCAGAAAGAGAACGTGGGCAAGAAGTAATGACACGACTAGATTTGTATGAATTTTATGTCGCTCCGATGACAGTGATCTGAAACGAAAACAAGAAAGGTTCCCAGAGAAAGGCAGAGACCGTTTTAAAGTTTTTTGGAGGCAGTGGGTAGGGCACCGGACTTGTTATCCTGAGGTCCCAGATTGAAATCCTCCCCCCTGCCATTAGATGCCGGATTTGTCTTCGATGACCCTCAGTTAAACCCCTACACGCTTTGTAAATAGCCAAATGGTCAGCCTCTAATCAGCTGGGATTTTTAATTATATTCTTTGCTAAATACATTGACACTTAAATAAAGGGATCTATTTATTTATAGCGGAGCTCCCACGGCGCCCCATTGGTTCATGCGGACAAAGCAGATAAACTAAACCCATCAAGCCGAAAAATTTTGGTAGTCACGTGACCTTCCGTCCGTCCGTCCGTCCGTCCGTCCGTACGCCCTGATTAAGACTGGGGACGAGTTTGTCTTCTGGGGAGTAGCAAAGATTTTCAATTTTTAATTTTGCAAAGAAGCTTTCAAAACGACTTGAGTCTCTAGATTCAATACGTTTATTCAGCTGGTCTGAAGCTTTAAACTTGGGAAAAACTTATTTTTTCTAATCTCTTGTTGTGTCGATGTTGACAAACGAGAGTAGAGCGAATTGAACTTCGGGGAGAAAAGCGATCTGCGACGTGAATAGTAGCGAACAACAACGTCAAAGAGAGCATGAAAGAGCCCAGCAAAAGAGGCAACGAAGTAGCGAGGAGCAACGCGAGAGAGAAAAACAAAGAGAGTTCAGAAACAAAACGAGCGACGTTTTGGAGAATGTGAGTATTAAAAGTTAAGTTATAAAATAATAGGCTTATTCATTTCTGGAAAATTTAACTTGTCAACGTTCTTACTTCGGAGTTTAGAATTTTCAATAGTAGGCATCAGGCCTGGTAGCATTCGCTTCTCAAATGTCGAGGATTTTGCCTGGTTACTTTCCCTTAGCTTACTGTTCAAACTGTTTGTAGTTTGGTAAGAGTAATCGAGAAACAGGTCTCTTCTCCAATTTGGTGTTTCCGGAAAGAGGTAGATTGATTTGCGTTTCACAATGTAAATAGTTAACTTAGAAATGTTTTCCTCGATGAAATGTCACCCAAAGTACATGTATTTGGACTCTAATTCCAGTTTCATTGATACTGTCTGAGAACTACTTTCGTCTTCATTTTTTCAAGAGCCATTACAATGTATAAACATAGGATTGCAAATAATACACAACAGACCAGTTATTCACTCTACATTATAAAACCATGTAAAAACGCATGTTGAAAATGCAATGCTTATTTTCGCGAGATTGTGCATTTGTACTGAAGCTTATGAAGTAATTCAAGCTGATGTCAAGGGTTAGATTTCCATGGTTAAATACTGAAAGTGGCAGGAGTTGCCCAATGTACAGATATCAAAACAATTGAAATTAATTAGATGATAATTTGGGCTTTTTTTGTGTAAAGTATGGGTCATACTCAGTGTAAAAACAATTGTAGAGTTTTCTGTTTGTTTTGGAGCCATTGTTTTCCTCTAAGAGAATAACAACAAGAAAGAACATCATGACCTTTGTAATTTGAAAATGAAACTTTATTCACCTCCTTGGGAACTGAGGGATTTTAATTTAGTCTTTAACACATATTCTAAAATGACTTGTGCATCTCATTTTATCTCTAATGTACCTGTTCATTTATGCATGCAACTGACAAAATGGACAAACAAACACTGGGTAGTGTCTGTATTTGAAAAATCCAGTCAACCCCATGGGACTATAAGAGATTTTAATTTTGTCTTAAATTTAGAATTTTAATTTGTTCTTACATGTACATGTACATCCAAACACACAGCATACACTGCAAAAAGCAACATGTTGCAGTTGTTCAGGGGAGACTAAACTGTCTATTAGACCACAATGTCAAGTTTCCATGGGAATAAACAAACAATAATTGAAATTGATTGATGTTTTAAATTTTTTGCCTACAGGTGATGTGCAGCAACTGCCCTGCGATGCCAAAAATTGCATGCATCAGAGGATTTGGAAAGGATTTATATTAGACAAAGGATTTATAATTTCTGACAATCAAGGATTGGAAAATTGTATGTTTTTTGCGCTGATGGAACAACTGGAAATTGTGAAAGGAGTCGAAATGTCAGCAGAAGAACTACTGGTAAGAGTCAACTTAGTTAAATTTAAAAAAACTCCAACTCGTTACAGCAAAATCCATTAAACCATGAACGCCTAAGATTATTTCTGGAATGTTTATTGTTTTACAACCAATCAGATTTGAGATGTTACTCCAACAAGCCACAACAGTAATTGGCTAAAAGGTTTCGATTCTTAAATCACGAAACAACTTTTTCGTCTACGTTTAATCTTCAGGTCACTGCCGATTAAGAGGGTTCTGAAGGGGGGGTTCTAAATCCCATTTCCCAGCCAAAATTTTGCCTAAATCCCATTTCCCAGCCCATTTTTTGCTCAAATCCCAGTCCCAGCAGTGAAATTTTTGGTAAATCACAGTGCATGAAAAATCAAGGCTCAAACGCACTATACGTGCAGTAACTGTGTTGTTTTAATTGTCCTAAATCCTGTTTTTATTTCTGCTAGTTGAAATCGGTGAATCCCTTTCGTTTTCTGAAATTCTCAACTCAACACATCCGTATTAACGTTTTCTCCAGTTCTTTGAGTGAGCAGTTCAGAGGAATGTCTTATTCACAATTTTCCATGTGTGTTACTAGGTTAGTAGAGGAATTGCCGTCACGTTTCGTCCAATCTCGTACCTCGAGTCTTCGTTCCATACTGCGCAATCTTGACGACACGAGTGACTCTCAAAAGCTCCGTTGCAAGATTGATTTTGATTGGTTTTAAAAACAATAAAATGGCCGGAAGTAAACACCAAGAAAATCGTTGAGTCATGGTTTTTAAAGCTAAGCATGCGCAATTCAACCGGAAGTCCGATATTTTTGGACTTCCAATCAGAACCTTCCAGGCTCGCTCGTTTCCAGATCGCTGTTCAAAGGAAATGAAGACCCTGGTTACGAGGATGTGTTTCGCCCATATTGGATTACGCTAGTTTGAGCATGCTCAGTCATAGCTGTTCCACTCAGTAACTAAATCACTGACAGGAAAATTGACCGCCACTTGAAAGACACTTGCGTGCAGGCGTTGGTTTCGTTTCAGAGTTTTCAACATTGTAACTATGCCTTGAGGAATATTATTGAGCCTGAAATATATGTTTTTTTCGTGTACTGACGTGCTTCCCATTCCCATTTTCTGGTTGTGAATCCCAGTCCCAGTGACCCAAATCCCATTTTCCCAGCAAAAACATATGCAAATCCCAGTGAAAATAGGCAAATCCCAGTTCCCATTTTACCCCTTCAGGACCCTCGATTAACAAACACTATGAAATTGTTATTTTTCTTCTATTTCAGAGTTTATGCATAAGCAAAGAATAACCATTAAAGATTGAAGCGCAGGCAGGATGAGACATAATAAAAATTAATAAAAAACGTTCACTGGCTAAAAATATCAAAACTAATGAGCTTTCGGCTGTCGCTCTACAGCCTTCGACGGATTAAAAATTGAATACAAAATGAATAAAACATTTACAAGAAAGGTGAGATAAAAAGAAAATAATAAAAAACAAAAGTGAAGTAAAAACATGCTAATTAGGGACCATTCATTTTTTATGGGGTAGGGGGGGCTGGTGGGATTTGACAGACAGTCACTGTTATATATAATGACCCCCCTTCTTCATCGGAAATTTTTTCCTGGCCCCTCCTCGAAATCCAATTTTCTTTTCGATGAGCCCCCCCCCCCCAAAAAAAAAACAATACTCAAGTGAAATTAACATTTATCAAGCGTTATCACTAAAGAATGTATTAGTTGTTCAGTCATAATAACAGGTAAACTACATTCCTCCATAAAGCTGACACTGCCCTGACTTTGTATAATGTGGATGCTGTTTGAAAGTATGGTTTGACTGCATTTGTAATCCAATATGCTGTCGGGTTGAGTTAATATCAAAGTAGGGGTGCATAACAAAGTAGGGGGGTCCGGAGGCATGCTCCCCCGGGAAAATTTGAATTTTCAGAACCACAGGAATGTTATTTTGGGCATTCTGGCAAGACTTTTAACTAATACAGAAGCCCCTATTACAGCACTTAAAAGTATAATTATTTTCAGTGACCCCCCCTTACTGACCATATTTTTTCACATGGCCCCCCTCAAATCCCACCCTTAAGAGGCTATTTTTTTCAAAAAGAATACAGTATTGGCTTGGAATGGGTTTTGAATTATTGTCAGCATGCTTAGTAGCAGAGGTGTGCCAAGCCTCCAAAGTTTTTCTAATGCGAAAAGAGCCTTTGTCAATGATACTAGAGTTCTCAAAGTCTATGCGATGGTCGAATGACCATGCATGTTTCTCAATGTTTGAGCCATTCGCACAGGTTTTTACATTCCTGATATGATTGTTCTTTTTTGCGGGTTTCAAAACATCGGCCGGTTTCACCCACATAGCACCAATAACAATCAGCACAAGTGATTTTGTAAACCACGTTCGCTCAGTGTTGTTCAATTGGTGGTCTAAAATAAGGGGATGGGAATTCTTGTTGTAATGTCTTGTGTGGTTTATTAATAACTTGAATGTCGGGCTTTCGAAGTATCCTTGTTAGTGGTTGCGTGACACCATTGATGAATGGAAGTACAGCGTAAGTGTTGGAATGCTCTTGAGGCACAGCCCATTTAAAAAACATTTGGACAAGTTCTTCTGGTGAAGGGATGGCATGTGTTGTTGGATTGGAGAATTTCTTCTTTAGCAAAATTCTCCGGCCCCATATGTCTAGAATCTGCTTGGTCATAGAACAGTAAACATTTGAGGAATAATTGCCCACGAGGCAGCCGAGCAGAATCATAGAGCCGTGCATGTATAGCGGAAAAAAATCTCAACTTGTGCGTAAGGGACTATTTTTTAACCATATTTGGGTGTAGGTAACCCCATATTTGGGTTGTATTGTTCTCCCAACTGGTTCCCAGTCTCTCACTCCTTGCTAAAGAGCAAATAACCAAAATGGCGTCCACCCGGCTCGCTGTTAAAATTCTTAATGTGGTCATTCACCCCTGTTACCAAAAATACACCTTTATGAAACTCTAAATGGAAAGAGAATACCCTACAGAATATTCGACCGCCGAAAAAAAGGAACATCAAGGTCTTCAAAGCGATGAAATAATCTTTCGACTGTGGAGTCCTTTGATTTATGCATCAGTCAATTCCAGCAGATGGGATTTAATTTAATGAGAAGTTCTTGAAAAGCAACTACCCCTTTTGTGTTTGGAAACATTTTAACCATCGCGTGTTGTAATTAAAAAACAGTGATTTAACCTCATTTATTGCCTACATTTTGTGGCATTTTTAACATTGAAAAAATAAAAAGATTTGTCAAGAGTTATCAATCTATCAAACCCGTAGCCTGCATAGCAGACATCTGGGTATGTTTTTTAGTACGTTTAAAAGAGTGCGCGATTGCAAGAATACGCACGCTGGAAACTATGGCGCCTGCTACGCAGGCTATCAAACCTGTGTCATTTATAAACACCAGAGAAATAGCACTTTTTTGGCATATTACCTAAAATACAATTTACCATATTTTGGTCATTTCAAACAAATATAGTTCTATCGAAAACCATTCAGTACCTGTTCTTAAGAACAAACATGAGTATTTCGCTTGTTGGCACTTACCGATAGGTACAACTAGTCTTAGGCATTCATGGTTAACGGATTTCGCTGTAAGTCAGTGATCTGTAAGTCACAGCTATAAGCCACATTGTCAATTTTTTTGATTCATAATGCCAGACAAATCCTTGGGACACCTGATTGGTTTGCATGAGAACCATAATGTGGCAATTATCACTGCTTTAAGATGTACGTTGAAAAATACCTTAAGGTTACTATATTGTTAGCGACTACTAATTTTAGCGATTTTTTCTGAGCAAGATTTAGCGACTATTTCGACTTTCCGAAAATTTAAAAAATTAGCGATATCGTGTAAACCAGTTTTAATGAGCATAAAGCTAAGATGGAAATAAATTTTCAGTAAAAGAACAAACTCACTTGAAATTGAACGAACATTTGTATTGCCAGAAGAACAAAGTTAACTAAAAATATCAGAAAATTGTCCCGGCATCCACTTTTAAAACAATTTTCAAGGCAGTTTTATTTAATTTTAATTCCCTTTGGAGTGGGGGGAGGGGGTACTTAAAATTAATGCGTATTAAATTTGACCGAAACAAATTTTAGCGAGTACTAAATTTAGTGATTTTCGCCCAACACGCTAAAACCGCTAAAATTAGTAGCCGCTAACAATAGTAACATTAAGGTTGATGTCATAATTGTTTCATGCTACACAACATTGCAAAGTGGGTGAGGGTGGAAGTACTGAATTATAACAGAATTTCCATAAAAATCAGAGTATGCAGCAAAAGCTTAATAGCTTAGGAGTACATTTCATACCTAAGGCATTACCTTCTTGTTGGTTTGTTTTTGCTTTGGGGGGGGGGGGGGGGGGGGTTGCCCCAAGAAAATTTTACAAATTTTGGCCTTTTCGAATGCATTTCCCACATTCTGAAACCAACATATAAAAACATTTTGAGAGCATTTACATTCAGTTATTTTATCTGAATAAAAAGCAGTGTTTTCAGGAGAAAAATTACATGCACCATATGTGTTTATTTGGTGCGAACAGGTGTAATGTTTATGCGGGTTAAAAGGGGAGGTGAAAGAGGGGGCATAATAGTATATTAAGGCTATTTTTATCTTTGCAATTTTTTTTAACACTCATACATATGCATATTGCACAATAGCCTGTGGCATGGCTTGGATGTGCATTTCCATAGCTAGTTCTAAATAAATGTAATGTATTGTGACTTTTTTAGATATAAAACATGACTTTATTTGTTGACAACAAGCTACTTAAAATAAACTAAATACATTATGTTACTTAGAACAGAAGAAGAGAATTACATTTCCTTTATAAGAATAAGTTAACAGTAAAAATTATTGTTTCCTTGAAATTCTGCCTCTATTGAGGAATTTAGTACACAATTTACATGTAATTTAGCAAATGTAAATAAACTGTTACCATTGCTTAAGAAAAGAGGGGGCAGGGGAGGGGTTTGAGGGCAAAAACCTAACAAGATCTGCTACCTGACTTGACAAATTACTAGAATACTTGTAATGATTTTGTGGAAGAAGTGCAAATTGACCTGTTTATCTTGTTGTGGTACTAGGCAAATGTAGAAAGAAAACTTGAATTCAGCTGAAATTTCACATAAAAGCAAAGACTTACTAAACTTTTAGAGCTGCTTAGGCTAGAAAAGACAGCTGGGCTTGTTGATGTGCCGGCATAGTGTCTTTTATACCATGCCATAGAAAATACAGCCAATCAGAATACAGGAAAGCCCTTGTATATTCGACGGTATTCAACCCAACCTTCCCATAGTGCGCTGCAACGGTATTCTCGACGAAATTTAGTAAGCATATTTTCTATGACATGGTATAAAATAGTTACACAACACTTTCTCGTGGTATACTATGGAATATCCCACTTGTCACTTGTATTTTCTTGGCATACACACTTGCCTAAAGGCTCGTGTGTATACTGAGAAAATACAAGTGACTCGTGGGATATTCCATAGTATACCACTCGGAAGCGTTGCATAACTAAGTATATAGCTACATCCCTGATAAAAGTTTTGGGAAGAATATGCAAGCCTTTATGAAGTTAATCAGACAATGCTTTCAGCAGCACCTGTCAGAGAGTAACATAAGAGTTTTAAGATACCTCATTTTGAAGGGAACTCATGAATTTAGCCAGTGGCTCACCCCAAAACACTCACCAAAGCCCTGACATGTGCCGGGTCTTATAAAAAGTAATAATAATGTTTTCAGTAGGTTGAAAGCAGTTATGCTGATATACTGACTGTGAAAGGATTTTTTTTTTGGTTCTGAACATATCCCTCAACACAGTCCCTGGCCCAGCCAAAAATTGGAAAAATATTTCCCTATACATTGTATCTGTAGATCAGTGTTTTGAATAACTTTGGAATTATAAATATTAATGCCAATGATAATCAACAAAATTTTATCTGTCTTTTTTGCCTTTTCCAGGGTTAACACAAGTACCAGAGAGCTGCAGGCACAGGGAGAGATAAATGAACAATCAGATTATTATATTATCTCTTCATAGCATGTACAACTAATACTTAATGTACTTATATGGACAGGTGTAATTTTAAAGTTAAAGAAAAAAAAGCCAGTTGTGGTACAATCATGTATATTTCTTAAAGGATTTCTGATAGCACAACATAAAAATTATCCTTAATTCTCAGTGCTCACACTGTGAAGAACAGTAATAAATGAGAAACACAGTTCATCAATCTCAAAATTCAGTAACATTGTATGTTGCAATACAATAATTAACTGATTAAATATTTATTGTTCCTAGGCAAATTTTGACTTTACCAAAACCAAACTAAGTCTTCAAATGATACAACATTGAACACTGAGCTATAGATTATATTATGTGTAAATAAGTGAAAGGAGAAAGGAACAGTACTCATATAATTAGGGAAGAAGGTGCTATGGTTTTGGGGGACCCTACATGTACATGTATTTGTCAGAATAACAGAATGTCACTATTTTGGCTTGCAGCTAGCTTTTAGTCTGGTGTGCTAGCAGAAAGCTGTTATTTTTGGTATTAACAATTATTCACCGTAGTGGAGATGAATATTGGTGGATATTTACCGAGCCGCGAAGTGGTAAATATCCACCACATTCACCAACGCTCAAGTAAATAATTGTTTTAATATGTACCACACAAGTTGAATAACAAGCGGACTAAAACATCACTTTTGGTAAACAAAGCGATACGCGAAGGCAGTTTGTTTCTCTTTAGCTGCAATGAGGTGAAAAGAACTTTGCAAATCACCTCTGAGTTAACCAATTAGCGTGGCATTGTATTCACTTGTGTTGTAAAATTATACTTATAATAATTATTGTCACCGTTCTATAACAAAGGGTGCCCATTTGGGGGGGGGGGAGGGAAGCTGCATGTAAAACTTTCCAGTTGTATGCTATGTGTACAGCTCGAACATACCAGCTGGAACTAGAACAACATTTTCTTTGTTCTATCTCCTCTTTGAGAGTTAAACCTCGAACATACATGTACATGGGGGGGGGGGGGGGGGGGGGAGTGGATGCCACCCCCTCCAAACTTTTTTTTTTTTCCAAAATTTTTAATTTAATTTTTGATTAAACGTGTAGGCAAGGCCAGCGCTTATATGAGGGCGGCGTTTATTTCAAATTCAATTTTATTCTTGCTAACAATAGTATGGTAACTGAACATTTGAATTTTAAAAACAGAAAAATGTTTTTAGTGCTCGTCTGAAAAGGCATCAATCAAGGAAAATATTTCTTTTGAGGCTTGGTTCAAACTTGATTACTATTGCATTTGCTTTTTGACTCTATTATTGGAATAAACGCCACATCATGATGCAGCATGTATTTGAGGGCGGCGTTCATTAATATTTTGTGCCCTTATCTGCGGCGTTTATTCGGGGAGGCGAGAATAAATACGGTACTCTACAATGATGAATTTTTCAGTAGTTGTTCATTCATACCTTGCAAAAATTTTCATCTGGCACATCATATGTTCATGATATTTGATGTTGCCATGACAATGCCATAATTATAATGAGGTCTGGCGAAAAATCGTCATGTTTAACATTTTTCTTTATTTTTTTTTCATTTTGTTTTTAAACAAAATGGTACGATTTGATATGTTTTGCATTCCATAAGCATTCTAGCTTGATTTTGCATCAAGATGACAGCTACTGTATATTGACGTCACAGCCAACAAAAATTATGCCATCTTGTGGAGTACGCTATGGGCTTTCTACTCAGTGCACAAGTACATGTATTTCACTGCACCTTAATAGGATGAAAACTCTGGGGAGGGTCTCCAAGCGCCCCCCCCACCCCTCGTACGATGGTGGGGGTACAGATAATGGTGATGGTCTTGTACAGTTGGATCCCAATAACTCGAACCTTTAAGGGAAATCGAAAATGGTTCGAAATATCGGAGGTTTGAGTTAGCGAGGGTAAAATTATTTAAAAAAAATTGACCTTAAGGGGAATTCGAAAAAGGTTTGAGTTAGTGAGAGGTTAAAGTTTTTGTGAGTTCGAGTTATCGAGATTCAACTGTACATCCGAGGGTTAAGAAAACTTACTGCTAATTGATAATCCTTTTTGATTGGTCAATTATTTTTGCTCTTATTTGGTGCTGTTGTTCATGGTGAACAATGATGCATATAATATATAAAGATCATAACATGAATAAAAAAATCGGTCTAAAAAAGTATTAAAGGCAAATAACCGGGGAGCTCCGCTTTTAGGCTTGCCTAAATCTATATTAAATTATCCAAATGAAGCAAGTTAAATTTCAAAAGAAATTTTTATCAGGAAAATGAGGCAGTTAAGGGAAATAGCTTTCATTCATTGCAGTAAATCAGACTCCAAACTGTGAAGCCCCGTCCCAGGAAGAAGTCATGAAGATAATAATTAAAAATTAATATAACCCACCTAGAGAGTTGAGTGGCCTAATTGTAAGAGCTCTGCGCTTTTAGGAAAGACCTCCCCGTATCTAAAGCCATCATATATTATTCCAATTGTTTACTTACTCGATACTTAAGAATATAATAAGGGTGATGATCAGAGCTGCTGTTGACACTCCACAGCCGATGTAGGTTATGATACTTAAAGCCAGGCTGTCGTCCTTGGAGAGCTGTAAAAAAAAGGCAAACTTACAAATAAGCCAAACAGCAGCCTAAGGTGTGAAGCAGAGAGAAAGGGAAGTCAGATTTAAGAAAGATAAAACATTTTTCGTATTTCCATTTTTCGAGTGGAAGCTTGGGAAAACGAGAAATGTTGTGGAAACATGGGGTTGTAGGTTTGTATTTCCACAGCTTTATTGAGTTCAAAATCACTTGCTTATTGTGATTGCCAAAACCTTTATCTAATAAGAATCTGATAAGCAGATTTTGGATTTTTTGCTTCACTAGCAAAAATCAAAATCGCTCATATTAATGATTAAGAACTTCAATGGTGGATCTTTGTGCTTTGAAAAACCTGAGATTTCTTTTTGGACAATAAAGGGAAAGTGTAGTTCCCATTCGCTCCAGAACCTCTAATTTAAAACTAGTTTATCTAACAAGATTAATGGGAGCTAATTTATTAAATATGAAAATTCAACGAAAGAATGAAACCATTGAAAATGTATTTAAACTCGGTGATATAAACATCCGGAGCTCATGCTCCGATGTGTCATTTTTCATGACATTAAATTTCCAATGTTATTTAGCTAAGTTTACGCTGATATGCCTCATGCCAAAAAAATCTCAGATATTAAAAAAATGAATAAAGTAACTTGTAGATACATACCGGTATTTGCTTGGGTTGCATTAGTATCGCAAAACTGGTGAAGTGGTCGGTTTGGCACACTGTATGTGTAGAGCTGGAGTTGAGTTTTAATTCTTGGACACCATTCTTTGACCAGACACTAGACACGTAAAAGACATGTCTTTAAGGTTATGTGTTGTATTATTTTTAATTTTTGTCAGGGCCGCTGTTGATAACAGTTCCAATTGTAAAGGTGGTGGGCTTATCAACACATATCTACTGGATAACGATGTATCCGGTGGATAAGAAGCTGCTGAATAAAATTTTTGTTTATTTTTAAGACATCACGCTAAGTCCGGTATATTAAAAACAGTAGGAACTAAATTAGGAAAGAAATTGTAATTAAGGCATTTAAAAATCGTATATAGTGGTTCCGTAGAACGGCATCCAACTGTGTTAGATTGAGTGGCCGAAACTTACCTTTACTCAAACCGGGCATACAGTGAAACCTCGATTTAACGAAGTGCCAGGGGACTGGGGAAATTTGTTCGTAATATCGAGGGTTCGTTATATCGAAAACCTCGATATAACGAATTTGTGGAAAATCAACCAAAATGCGAAATGTTCGTTGTATCGAAGTATAGTTAATAATTGTTTTTCACACTGTTATGTTGCACTAGCCAGTATTTACTGATCTGAACGACTGTCAAAAATAACATTTGTGCTTTAGTGTCTAATATCCACAGTTTTAAAGTATTCTCATCCTTTTGGGTCTGTTCTACATTCATCTTTTGTCGCGTGTTAACTATAATTTGTTATATCAAGGTACATTTTACGTTTGGGCTTCCAGATTGTGTTCGTTATAACGAGGATTTCGCCGTTATATCGAGGTACTGTTCCATACATTTTGCTATAACTTTGGCTGGGCTGAAAAATATCGTTCGTTATACCGAGGACTTCGTTATATAGAGGCTCGTTAAATCGAGGTTTCACTGTACTCAATTTAATTTTGATTCGAGACATGCTCAGACTAGACATTATGTCTTCTTCAGCTGGAGCTACATGTAGTGTAGATGGGCACTGGTTTATTCTGGTCACAAAGTGTGTTATTTTTTATTTGTGGTATTTTTATCGGTACTAGGGTCATCAAATGTCGAAGTGTGTGCCTGTAAATCAGCGACAAAATGACGTTTGAGTTTAAATCAAAGAGATTGTGTTGCCTTTTGTTTGATTTGGCAGTCCAAATTGTTATATGTTTCAAATGAATGTCTTAAAGTGTTATAAGGTAGGAGATAAAAAAAAAAAACATTTGTTCGGTTTTGGACACTAGTCTTGGGCGTTTATCGGTTTGTGAATTCAAATCCGAGCCCGAGTCAAATACCCGCATTATGTTTTACAACACAGCGTATATTTAACATAGCGGATATTTAAGAGCTCAATTTCGAGAAAGCGGTATTAAGTGAACCAGAGTGCTGTTCGAGATAATCAGTGACATAGCTGGTATCTGAGCAACATAATTACGCTACTCGAAGTGCATCCTTACAACACTTAAATCCCGGATTCTCCAGAATAAATATAAGGAAATTTTGTCCCACTGTTATTGGATGTTACTATTGGAACGACCTTCCATTATCTATACGTAACTTGCCAACTAGTAAACTTTTTCAAAAAGCCTTTTACCAGCTTTATTTTGCTCAGTACATGTATTAATTAATTCATACCTCTTCCTCTCCTATGTTAAGTTAACTTTTTTTTATTCTAAATTATTATTGTTATTTAATCATGGGCATCAAATTAGCTTTCTATATTTTGCCCTTGTCCAGTTCTCTTCTTTTACTTGTTGCTTGATATTTATCTTTGTAATTTTGGAATGGAACAAATAAATAAAATGAAAAAAATGAAATCAGTGACATTTAGTTTACAAATTATGGGACAGATCAGGGGTTTTGAACTCGAAGAAACACACATTGAGACAAAGGAATACCTTTGATTGAAATTCCAAAATGAGCACTGTCTTTCTCGGTCCTCGGCTGACTGTAGGAAAAGAAAGGGAAGTTGTAGTCGATGAGAATATAGCCCTTGAAAATGACGTAACCTCTAACGCAACATAAAGCAATTTCGGAAAACCTGAGAAGTTGTCCCAACCGACTTTTTCAAAATACAGAATCCGGCGTGTGTTGAAAAGTTAGCTTGAACACTTAGGACGAAATTTCCCATACATTCGTCGGCTTCATGTACACAAATACGATCTTACGAGCTGTCACACGAGCGTGCGATTTCGTACTAGTTTTCCATCTAATTCGCCATGAATTTTTTCCGTTTTATTGTATAAAACGAATCAACCACATTTTTCCATGGTCTACACTTGTATAGACGATAGAAATGACGTCAAAATGTCCTAAACTTTGCATTGGCGAGGAGCGAAACCCTAAGTGAAGTATCAAAAGTGGATAGAAACAGAGAGGAAGCCGTCTAATTGTTTTAGTATAACCCAGAGACCGGTCTACTCTACATAAAGTTAAGTGAAAGTTGTTTAGATATAGTTTTGGCTCGTGATTTCGACAATTTTACTGGCACGCGCTC
The DNA here is from genome assembly GCF_052425735.1 of Oculina patagonica. Taxonomy (NCBI): domain Eukaryota; kingdom Metazoa; phylum Cnidaria; class Anthozoa; order Scleractinia; family Oculinidae; genus Oculina; species Oculina patagonica. The sequence continues at coordinate 26,585,014 of NC_135761.1, forward strand.
CCAGGGCAGTCTATCGAAAATGAGACCGCCTTTACGTAGCCAATCAGATTGTGAGTTTTACTAATAGTCGGTGTTACGGTAGCTATTGTTTACTCGGATTACTCATTGTCTGCATTGCTTTGTAATTCCCATATTTGGTATTACACCGGAGTTGTCAAACGCACATGGTCTGGTTTTGACTTTTACTGGGTTATGCAAAAAAGGAGTTGGCCATGGGAAAATATGGTCGATTTGTTAAATAAACATCACCTAATTCGTTCTCTTTTTAACCCAGGGGTAATTTGTCATACGTATGCCCACAGGTTCTGGCCAATACTAGGAGACGTTGTGTGTCACCACTTCTTTTAAGAGGTTTATCTGAACTACTTACCGACGTTTTAAAGGTCAAAAGAGCTGGAGGTGAAAGGTCATAGACAGATTTGTCATCAACCTTAAGAAAGCAAGACATGACAAAAGAGGAAACATGCCAGTTGTCTTCGTTTCCGCTGCAACAAAAATAAAGTTTAGATTACCCCCGAAATACACAGTAACATTTAGTGAATACATTAATTTCCTAACAAAACTTTAGTTTACCTGGTTGTATTATTCGGCAGTCCACCTTCAACGTCTTTGTAGAGCAGGAAAACGTACGAGTAGTTTTCTATTTAAGAACATGTATTGCATTTTAATATAATATATATAGTTTTGTTTCTAATATAAAAAACCCGTTAAATCCCGGTTAGACACCTCTCTGCTTACAAGCCCCTCTGGCTATAGGCCCAACAGTCTGCTTACAAAACGAAACATCCAGGGTATGTTTGCATATAGCAACTTAAGATTAAGTGGGATTTTGTGCTAACGTTCTCTGTGTTCCTATGGATTTTTTCGCACCAGCACCATACTCTTTATTTCACCTTCGGCTGTTTTATCCATAATAGTGTGCAAGAAGACTTTCGGGAACACATGCAGGGAACTGCTGCAGAAAATCTCACGTAATCTTAATTAATTACATAATGCAACCGGCCCAGGTTAAAGGACCACCTAATGGTTGTAATTACTAACTTGCTACCTTCCCCACAGAGCATTGTACTTTTAGTAGAATTTTCCTCACTTCTCTCCCTCAAAACATCATGGCTTCTGTATCAAGTAAGCCTGCGTGCGTGTTATTAGTAGTAATCTGTCCCACCAAGTAATGAAGCCTACCTTTAGCATTCATAATTGTTTTCTTTGGAATCAAAACGAAGTCAGAGACGCCGTTCCATGATTGTCCCTTGATGTCTGAGTAGTTAGGAATTCTGAGTTCTTCAATATGTGGTTGCACACCTTTTCTAATGACTTCAGCCACTACAAGCAATGACAGAGAATAACTGGAAGTTACTTTCTCTCGACTCCAAAAGACTTAAAATATTGTGTTGAACAATTACAATCTTATGTTTTCCCCATTATAAGACATTAAATATTCAATGATTCCATATCCTTCCGTCAATCATCTCTTGAAGCGTTCGTCAAGCAAGAATATTGTTATGGCTTATTTTGCACAAAAATAAAACACTGATTGCAATGGTCACACGACACATCTCCACGGTCTGGCCAGGACCTGTACGCATGCGCACAGATGTGTCGTGTGACCATTGCATTCAGTGGTTTATTTCTGACATTTACATGTCGTCACACATGCATCCCTATTAATTTAGGTAATTCACATCTCCTTACGCATTTCCGAGACTATAATGTCCCAGCCACAGCTCCCATATGGTTCTATATGGGGCTGAGGTTTAAAGCAACCTTCGGGTTTGCCTCTGGAGTAAACTGCGAGGTCTATGATCTTATGTGAGACCCTTACGCCATGGCTGCCACTCCACTAAGGATGGGCCGATACCGGTTTTTCAAAACGATACGATATCGATACGATATTTGCCTTTTTTCTCGATATCGATATCGATATCGATATTATGACGTCATTTCCGTACTGACATCATTGGTATGTCACGTGATTTGATTGACCATACAAAGGACATTCTTGGCATTATAAATATTACCCAGGGATGTTGATTTTTTGTTTTTTTGTTTCACTATGGAGTAGATCAAGTCAAGGCAATAGAAAAATCCAAATATTGACAAGAACATCAATATTTGTTTGCGCAAAAGTGCATTTTTAAACGTCAGGTGCTGACCAGAAGACTGCAGGCTCAGGTCACGTGTGCAGTATCGAAAACGTATCGAAAGTGCGATATTTTTCGAAAGTATCGATACTTTTCAACATTGTCAAAATATCGATGTATCGAATATTTGGTATCGAGTATCGGCCCATCCTTACACTCCACAGGTAATAGGCTGTGCGCATGAAAAAAAGTCAAGCGAGGCCCAGTCATTTGTAAAATAAGAATTACTTCAGTCAACATGGAAAAAGAAATATTGAAGGATTATGGTCGTTGAAGTTGAACAATGTCAAAACGCCAATCACGTTATTCTCTATTCGCATGAAAATCGTCAGGACTAATGGATCGATCCTTTACAAACAATTTATATACTGACTTTTAGTTGGAATCATACTTACCCGCTACTTTGGTCGAAATAGTGTAGTTGATTTCTGGTGAAAAGTTCCCCTCGACCACAGCAACAAAAATATCTTCCAAAGTTTGCATCAGGTTGGGCATCTATTAATAAAAAAATACCAGTTCCCTTAGATACCGCAGCTGGGTATTGTGGCAGCACTCGTAATGCAAGTCAGTAAGCTAGTTTAGACGAACTTTTTAAAAAAATCAAAGATGTTACCGACTTCAAGCCAATAGATGTCAAGAAATTCACGAGTTTAAGACAACTGCCATAGTTATAAATGATGGAAAAGGAATTTTATGACATAATAGAACGAAAACAAGCTAAGCACCAAAACGAGGCTTCGCCTCGTGCAGGTCCAAAAAAAAACGTCCCACAGGGACGGAAAAGGGATTTTCAGCTCTTATATAAAGCTTTCGAAAAAAACAGCCGTAGCGGAGCTCCCTTGTGCAGGTGGACCCGGTGAGGGTGGGACTCTGCAGAGACTCTGCACCCGTTAACTCTACCCCATGAGAAGGGTAGGGGCAACAGAGATGGGGGAGAATTTTGCTCGAATTATTTTTAGGTTTTTTTCATTTCATTGTAATATTAACATGTTAAAACGCGTGATTTAACTTGTAATGGTTTTATCTGGCACTGTTAATCGGAGGTTAATGTCCAAAAACGGACCCTTTTGATCCCCTTTAAGCTGGGGTTTTACCTAAATTTGAATGAAATTTTGAGAGATTTAAAGAAGGGATTTAAGAAAGAAAAAAGTTTTTGAAACACCAACAGACCGTTGACCCCCACGCCAGAACACTCCAGGTTGTCAGGACTAACTGGTGTCCGTCTTCCAATATTAAACTTTAAATTCTAATTTTAAAATCACATTATATCCCCAATATTTCCTATTTCTCTAAAATTTATTATTCTTTAGAGAAAAATTATCTCCTCCCAAATAATCCCAACAATCACCCAAAAATTCACAAAACACCGCAAAGCATAGATATATAAATGAATTTTGGATTGCTTTAAACGCGAGCAAGATATTTCCGTTAAGTGAGCATTGGAAAAACGGCCTTCAGGTAAAGCCCCACCTTAAGTTTGATCATATTTTAAGACGTGACCTGACTGCACACAAAGCAACAGTGGAACAGAGATTGTGAGTAGTACTAATTCAATGCTTGGTAAGTCGTCTGCAAAGAGCTAAGGGCAGATATTTTCAGAATAAGGATACTTTTTCTCTTTACTCTTTTGCAATGCATGTAATTTTAAACTTGCAGCTCTCTTTTGATCGTTTACGTTGTTAAGAGTCGAATTAAATAAAGTATGACTCTACTGAACATCTACCAGAATCTTGCGAGGGTAGCGTGGACCACCAAAGAAAAGTCCATTTTAGTTTTTTCATTCTTTGTTTCTTGCCACAAAGAAATTTAAAAAAGATCTTTAGATTAGCGTGTCAACAACATGCAGGGAATTAATTACGTGCACCGCAGCGTCGCTCTTGTTACTGCCAAACTGCGAAACGCAATTTTTGTACAATAGCAAGTTTAAAATAAAAAAAAAAATGAATGGAAACAACCACTTACTTCTCGAGTTTTTCTCCAAACCACATGGTTTTTTTCATCGAGGCATCTAGAAGCAGCTTCCAAAATACCCTGCAACGGTTCCTGTAATGTAAATGTTTTTAGTTAGTCGACAGCATATTCCTTAAAACCTAGAAATACGACGGGAACAGCTTTTAAATACAAATTGATGATACAAAATACTGAAATAAATAAATAAATAAATATTTCACTGAATTACTAATTTTATACTACATTACGCACAGACTATGAAAGAGAGTAGTTTTTAAAATGGATAAATTTCATCCAGCAGCGCATCTGAGCATTCTACTTTACATATCCATTACTATCCATGTCACTACGTTTTTTTCGTCCATGGCCAAATTCTTGCTACTTAGTAACTTTCCTGGCATTCTCTTATTTCATAACCTTACCTCCACAAAGTTTGGATCTTTTCTAGCTATAATAACCATAATAGCTTGGTATTCTTTAAACATTTGGAGACATAAATCCATGATGTCACTATTTAAAGTTGCACTGGATGCCAGGGACTGATGTGTGTTGAGCACTTCCCGAATAGCAGATTTGTTGACTTCGTCACCTTGTTTTAAGGAGATCTGAAGACAAAACCAAGCAAGAAAAAAAGTAACGTATGAAAATTTCACCAGCGTTTGATTCAAAATAGAAGAGTGAACAACAAAGTTCGCGGCGATGCGTGAGACCTTATAAAAATTATTTATAAAACAAACAAATTTACAGATTACTTTTTCAAAGAGTATTAACACTAATAAATGTTTCGGTGTGATCACAAATATGGAGCTCTTTTCACTCTTTTTCCGGCACTGTTCAGCGAGGCAGTATTATTTGTACTGGTGACAAAGATAACTGAACTTCATACCACTTATTAACCTCGTCCGTTCGGTCATTACAGGGAAATCTCAGACAGGGGCCTCGATGTATTGACCTCGCTATCGCTCGGTCAATACATCGAGGCCTCGGTCTGAGATTTCCCTGTAATGACCGAACGGACGAGGTTAATAAGTTATTTATTATATGGCCTTTCTAGCGCTGAAAAAAAGGGAAACGTTTTTCAATATCCGCTTGCGCGCGCAAGAGGTCATTCGAGGTCATGTTCACTGAACCGAAACGAACCCGGCCATGCGATCGAAACCAGAAGAAACGGTTTCTTTGACAATGAAGCAATTTTTGTCTTCATTACGCCAATATCTAGGTTAAAATTTAACCAGTTAATTTTCACAAAACAAACTGACCTGTGTTTACAAGTGTTTGACCCTTAAAAAGTTATAAAAAAGCTAAGCAAAGATCGGCCTAGTTTGTGATTGACGCACGTGGGGAGAACTTGCAGGGATTTCAGTGAAATTTGCGATGAAAATGTTAATTAATCTTCGTCGTCGCTCTCAATAACATAACGTCGCTTTTTCCCTTGTTGGATGAACTTCACTGGGCCATTGAAGATGTGGAAATGGCATCCAGAGATACTGCGTATATTTGCTCCAGGAAAAACACCATTTGAAGCTGCTGGAACGCTTGCCTTATTCACAGCGAGGGAATTCGTCGTGTGTTGGAGACTAAGCTGGCTGTGTGATTGCTGGGAATTTGACATTAACTGGCCACCACTACTGGCTGGAGGAGCAGTTATCTTCTGGGCATTTTGGTGCTGACTCGAACCACTCAAGATATACGACATTTTTCGCTGATGGTGCTCATTTGCTGACTTGTATGATTGAAGGCTTTGGAGATTTTTGTGGCCGCTTAGTTGAGCCAAAAAAGTCTCTGGAGTATTTGCATCTAGCAATCGGCCAATGCTTGTCTTCCTGACACTGTGGTTTGTGACTTTTGATCCTTGTCTCTGGAGACTGGCTTCATCTGCGGCTGTTTTCAAGAATTTGCCTATTTCATTCTTTTCAAGGGGCGCCTTCATGTACCACACTTCTGGATTTACTAAGCGGTCCCCGTGTCGTACAGCAAGGAAGAATGGAGCGTCTGGCTCCATTTCGTCAGGTCGGTGGCTTCTGATCTCTGCAGTCCCGTCAAAGTACTTGGCTCGTATTCATCGCCGCTGACTTTTCTTACATCTTTAAAGAACTTTTCCAGGAGGTGGTCAAGTTCTTCAGGTGGTAAGTCCAAAATCTGAACATTTCTCTTGTTTATCGAGCCAAGAAATCGGTAAAAACACTTCACGTCACTTGTTGTTTTTTTCACAGTGTTTTCACTTTTCTGTTCTTGAACAAACATTTGTAATTCCTCTGGACTGTTGCTGGAATTTTCGTCTCCATGAGTGGCAACGTTGGCCATGTTGTTTTTCTCAGTTTTGACCTGTTCATCCTGCTCTGGGTAATAAAATTCGCTCTCGCTGTGGCTCTCTTCGTCGCTCTTATACTTAGGCCAGTATTTTTGTTCTTTAGTTATTGACAAGATAGTTAACTTTAGTCGGTATTTTTTGTTGTTGCCCTCGCGCTCGAAACCTTCAAGCCTCACAACTCAAAAGAGCCGTCGAGCCGAGAAAAGTTTTTATAATGCCCGGTCATTACAAGAAAATCTTGCCCGCTCAGCAGCCAATCAGAGCGCGCGTACTATTGTAGCCATATAATAAAATAAATAAATGATTAAAAAAGTCAGCTTAACCAATATTGCCTAGGCGTACTAGCAGTTTTCGTACTATTATATAAGAGTAGCCTAGGTGCATGATCCAGATTATGGAAGACTAGTGAACTTACTTTAATGAATTGTACATCTTTCATCAGCTGGTTCAACTGCTTTTTTATTGTAAGACCTAAAGCAAGTGAGAAAGAGAGAAAAAGTTAAGTACCTACAATTCAACAGTCGAACGGCGATTTAAGCGTTGACTTACTAGCTTAAGGTGGCTCGTAATAGTTGAGTCGGAATTTGACATGCCCATCTTTGGTGTTCAATCATTGCTATATAAATAATATTTTAAACATTCTTTTAGTACCAACCTATACTTATTTTACCAACGAACAAATCAATGTTATTATTACGTCAAAATTTGATACCATAGCAATGCCATATGAGGTCAAAGATACCCTATTTTGGATCTTTTGAGGCTAATAACTCAAAACCTACTCGGTAAAATTTCTTGATTTTGATATATTTTTTCATCTCACCAACAAAGTGAACAATTTTGCAAATTTTTTTAAAAATTCTCTAGGTAGGTTTTGGAGTTACGTTAATTTTTCAAAAATTTAAGGTGGGTCTGAACTCCACCTACAGAATTGTTAGATTGTTTGTTTTGTCTATTAGACAAAAATATATGAAAAACAAAAACTTTCACCGTGTAGTTTTTAAGCTATTAGCCACAAACGGTCAAAAATAACGTATCTTTGACCACTTTTGACGTTGCCATGGCAACGACATTTGACATCACGGTGACTTCAACTTGCTCATTGATAAAACCTTTACAAAGTTGTACTAAAAGTTAAAGCTCAACGTTATTGGTATAGCTACAATAGAATGCCAAAGACCGGAATATCTAAATCATTACGAGCCATGACCTTAAACTCAAAATAGACAAATACTCTACTTGACAAGAGTAAGACATATACTGTGTAAGAAAGACCGTCTGACCGGCGTTAGTGCATCCGTTGTTCAGAAAAGTCGATATCTTTTATTTAAGGTGGCTCCATAGGGTTTCATGAGCGCGCGCGCTGATGATGCAAGCAGTCGGAATCTGCGCGCGCGAGCTGACGCGAGCTCAGACAAAAATGATCATGATCAACCATAGGGAGCCCAAGCTAGGTAACGTAATTATTCGAGTGAAGCAATAAACACGAATAAACTGCAATTAAAAGGTACCTTTCTTCTTTATTGTTGTCCACCTGGTCTATCTGTAGTAGCGTAGTCACAGCGTAGTCTAGCGATTGTGTCATCCACCGTATGACGAATCAATGTTGTTTAATCTTCCAAAGATTATGAATTTGTAGATTTTCTTCATGAAATTGCATCAAACGCTCAGTAAACACTGTTATCGAGCGCCTAGTGGTTTCAACGTTGACGCATGCTCAAATAGCGATCTTGGATAATTTCTATTCGTCTGACGTTTTTGTTACAAATGTCTGGGGAAAAAATGGCAACTTTTGTGTAGTTTTTCTCGAGTTTCTTTCGGTGAAATTTCGTAAAATTTGGCACGGGGGTTACAATTATTCTGCTTTACGTGGCGCTCGTTTTTTAAGAAAATCTATAAGCCATGTTTTTCCGCAGAGGGAAAACACACAAATTTCTAGATAACAAAGAATCTGCCTTTACAATCCTTAATTTTTTCCTGTTTAAAATTTGTTTCCATGTAATATCCAAGTACTGTGAAAATTTCGGAAGATTTCACCGAAGGAAATTGTAGAAAATCGCACTTAAAGCCAACTAAACACTTAAAGACGCATTTGTTTGGGTAGTCGTTATTCTCGACTTGAACCCATTATTTTAACAGAGATGATTGTAGAACACTATTTCATCATTGCTGATTGCATTAAATAAGTTTTAGCGAACTAGAACTAAAAACGAATGCAAAATCACATTTCAAAGTATGACACTAGCGCGCCCCACATCATATGTGATTACCCTACGGAGCCACCTTAAGCTAGGTTATTGATAAGTCGATTGCAATGACAAAACAGACCTGGTGTTGGTGACACTGAAGGCTGTAAAGGAGGCTCAGTTGTACTTGCGTACGATGGCCTTGTTGTCAAAATACTTTCTGTAGCTGGAAAATAAATGAAAAAAAAACAACGGCATTCAGTCATTAATATTGGTTTACATTAAGAGAAAACCACATACATGTATTTCCGTTTTTTGTAATGCCAAGAATCTACGGTACTAGAGGTCATTTTTTTTATAAATAGCCAAACAAACAATTAGTGCAACAGGTCAACCACATAAATTGCAAGTTGGCAACGTGATTTCAAAGTCAAATTTGAGATGTGGATAATACAAACAGACCAGATGCTGTAGGCGCCCGGATGTAGGTGCTGCTGAAAATATCACCTGAAAAACCTGATGGAAAATATAACAAATTCATGGCGTTATATCATTTGGTATCCCTCCTGAGTAGGAACTAAATCTCGTATATCCTGCTGGCCGACAAAACCAAGTACCAAGTGGTATTCAACATAACACGCATTTGGGCCAGGGGTCGCCATTTTCGAATTTTCTAGTGAACGAGTGTGCAAACAAAAACGCTAAACACTACATTTAGCGCTCTTATATCAAGCTCGAAATAGCAATATTTGAATACGGATTCGGGCCCGAGTTCCCCTGAATATGGATCGGGTGAAGTCCTGTTTTCCATAATGTTCCGACGCATTCAGTTCGATGATGGATGCATGGCTGATTCGAAATACACCTGCACACACCGTTTTTTCGAATTCAAATTGAATACCCTTGAATGACCCTTGAATGATCGATGTTTTGTTACATAAATGTTAATTACGATTTCCCTCGAACATTTTCCAACACTCACAGTTGTTCAAGAGTATGCAACTGAAACGTCTTCAAATACCGTGACGTTACATATTCCCTAATTTTCGTAAATCGCACACTACGAATACAGGCTGCGCGCTTATTCGAGGCTGGGCGCTTATTCAATTTTCATCATTTTAGCAAGCAGCACGTTTATTTTGCAAGAAAACAATATATAAAAACAAAACGTGAAGATGTAACAAAGCTGAATTTAAACTGTTCATAACAATTGTTGTAAAATACTAAGGAAATTCGGTCTTCGGGGTAGTCAATTTCAATCTCAATTTCAATAATAATCAATACTCCTTTTGTGCACTTCAGTTTTTTTTTGAGGGGTGGAGGTGGGCCCTTATTCGAGGCTGGGCGCTTATTAACTTTTCTCAATCCTCCGAACTCTAGGATTCCTGGCGTCACGATCACATATTCGAGGCTAGAATGCTTTAGGATATCTTTGCTTTAGTGCTGGGAGCATACCTAAACAAACAAAACAAACCTGTTGATGTCGCTAAAGGAGTAGTAGCAACGGCCCCACTGTTACTTGATGTTGGAGGCCATGAGTAAGGTAATGTCAAATTAACGGAAGCTGGGCTTGCAGTTTCATTAACTATAACAAAACAAGCAACACTCGGTAAATATACTCTTGACAAGTACCAGTTGTCTTCTTACAGACCAGTTTCTACAAAACCGCGGCGACTGACCAACAATTTAACTGTTTTTGGAATATGGCAGACAAAAATGAGACAAGTTTCGAACTATATAACAAAATTTTTGTAAAAAGACTTGATCACAACGCAAAGTACAAAAAAATAACAAAAATCGAGAATTATTGAGAAAGTGCAGAAAACAAGGAGTCAACACAAAATCCGTAAGGACAAAAACATATGTCGGAGCCGACAACATTACAATATCCTCGCCGAAGAATAATTAATTATAAGCTGATGCGCAGAAGGACCAACGAGACAGCCTAGGAACCAGTAACTTCCTATTTTTGAAGAGGAAAGGTGCAAACATTCCTTTTTATGTAAGATCAGGTAACGCCTTCCATGGAGTTGGTGAAAGAAAAGATAGCTCAATAACAAAAAGTGGCAAGAGTACAGTAGAACCCCGGTAACTCGAACTCTAAAGGGAAATGAGGAAAAGTTCGAGTTAGCGGGGTTTCGAGTTATCGGAGTCGATTGAATATTTAATTTGCCAAGTTAATTATGATAGTTTGCTGATTTTTCAGCACTTCAGTACAGTGGAACCCCGATATAACGATCTTCGATATAACGATATTCCCGATATAACAATGAATATGTTATGTCCCGGCAATAGTCAAATGTATGGGACGCGACCCCGATATAACGATTCCTCGATATAACGATATAATTTTACTGCCCCCTTGGCATATCGTTATATCGGGGTTCCACTGTATACAGTACAAGTCAAATTAAACTTATCTTGCCAGAAACTCTAACACGACCATACATTCTTATCATAAGGGTGGAAAATGGCTGCCAAATACGTGATCTGTTCGTTGTTTTAATCAATGGGCAACCGTGACGAGTTGCAAGAACCGCAATTCGAGTTATAAGGGTAAATTTGACACAAATTTTCTTCAAGGGAAACAAAATTTAGTTCGAGTTAGCGGGGTTTTCGAGTTATCCGAGTTCGAGTTACCGGGGTTCTACTTATTTAGAAGAGGCAAATCAAATGCGCTAATTCTTTGTAAAATATCAAGTTTTCAAACCTACATAGCGAAAGTTAATCGTACTATGTATTTTCAATATTCAGAATTGATATTTTTGTAGCTCGATCAGAAAATGAAGCGCTTATTTATGCTAATGAGGTAAATATTGTTAACAAAGATTCCCCTATTAATTGTATACGCGGACCTATTTTTAATTTGTGATAGCCGCATTTACCTTTTAGAAGAAAATACCCATCCTCTGCAACGCAACTCGGAACTGCCCCACTGTTTTCGCCACGTTTCTTAGATAAAGTATTAGCAGCAAGACTACCTTCAGGGGCTATTATCTGAATAATCCCGCCTGCTCCACCACCTAAATCGTACGCGTTACTAGGTTGTTGTCCATTTCCTCCTTCGACATTAAGTCTTCCCTTTTCCTGTATTTGTACCTGTTGATAAGGAATAGCCATTTTATCAGCATCGAACGGCGATTCCACAAAATATATGAACAATTTGTATAGCAAAAAAAAAAAAGAAAGAGAAACTACTATTCACTGGTAGCTCTATCCAAATTAGTCTGTCTCTTTGTTTTATCGCCTCAAATCAAGACATTTTAGTCATGCGTGACTCTGACGTTTGATTGTGGAGGTCTTCTGATGAACTCAGCAGAGTCACTGGGTGAATTTCTTACGTTATTTCATGACAATGTAGTTTTAGGATGACAATAAAACCAGAGGTTTACTAGAAAGAAAAAGCACGTGAGGGTTAATTACATAGCCCACTTTGCTTGTTATGTAGCGAAAAGTGGCAATGATCCAGGTTGACGCCAACAGTCATTTATCTTCAGTGTGTTGATCTCCGGTGTTGGACGCTCGTTACGACTTCCTCAAATACACAACTTCTCCCATATTTTTTATTAGAAATTTAATACATAATAGTATGATAACTCGAAGCTAAGTAGTTTTTATTTGTTTTATAGAGTATCTTTTCGTTTCTCCGAAATATGCATTTCATAGAATTAAGAACTGGTCAGTTCCCTCGAAAAAGGAGACCGCAGTCAGTGGTTAGTTATGTTGTGATAGACATTAGCTTACCTTTTGTGCTTTAAGGCGAATAAGTCCCCCAGATCCCCCAGAACAATAACTTAAGCTGTTTGCCGTTTGAGCTGAAGCTATGATGGATGCATCTAAAGTTGAAAGAATATAATTTTAGATTAGAGCTACATTAAGAGGTCGATTAACAGTTTCAGAAAAATGATACATACACTTTTAAATTTTTACTAATCTTTCACGCCAGTGTAATGAGTATAATTCTAGTCTGAAATTAACAAGTGCTTATTTGTTACCAAATGCATTACCATTACCATTATCGGTTCATGTACGCTAATTACTTAGGCAATGGGCGGTGCCCCCGGTCTACCAAAAATACCCTCTGTGCACCATTGGAAAATCATTTAGTATTCTTCGAAAATCTTTGGAACAATTAAGGTGATCTTTGACAGAAACTGCTGCCTGCTGCAAACGATTATCGAGCTCACCTTTAGAATACCCTTTGAGCTTTTTATGCCTTCGGTACTTAAAGAGTGAAAACGCTCAGTGGAAATGACTCATGAGGGTTTTAGTTTTATTCTGGTGCAAAGCAGATATTTGTCTTTTTTTGTCCTTTAGATTAAGTGAAATTGATAGCAGAGCATTTCTAGGTCATTACTTATCGTAATCTCTCCTTTTTCAGCAACAAGTTCTATGGCTCCGCCTCCAGCTACACTTCCGGAACTGTGTAAGCACGAACCTGAAATTCAAGACGATCAAAATTAAATAAAAAAAAATAAAAAGTAAATGGGAATTTACAGTGGGATCTTCCACTAGGTGGCTCTTCTTGATCCCACTGATTCCAGATCGAATTGGAATTTGGAAGTGTTGGTTTTTGTGGAGGGAGGAAAACCGGAGAACCCGGAGAAAAACCCTCGGAGCAAGGACGAGAACCGACAACAAACTCAACCCACGTATGGTAACGGGCCGGAATCGAACCCGGGCCACATTGGTGCACTGCGCCATCCCTGCTCCGGTGGTTTTCGTTTGTCCAGAATATATGATACAATTAACAGCTAAATTAGCTAAAATGACTTATTAGTTTTTTTTATTTCTTTGGGACAAGCCTCTGATATTTGATGCAAAAGAATCGACTCGGAAACAAAATTAAACACGTGCTCCTGAATAAAAACGTCAACCTCAAAGAAACAGACTTCATAAACACGTTTAAAACTTTATCTTCTCACGACGTAACGGTTCTATCTGCTAACAAAATGGAATAACTGCCCGAGAAACCAAGTCCTAGAGCATTAGGACGACATATGAATCAAAGGGCTTTATTAACCGATAAAACAGTGATCTAGTACCGATTTTTTTCTTGACCTTGAAATTGATGCTTTTGATTGGTCGAGTAAATTCTCCGGTGGTTTTCGTTTGTCCATAATATATGATAATTATAATTGTCTGTTCGATGTGGATGGTGGATTATAACAAGTTATAATCGACAATATCTAACCTCCGCTTCCTCCCAGCAGTGATTTTGTTTTGTTTACATCGTATGGCGGGCCTGCATTTATGAAGTTGGACTTATACTGCGCCTTTCCTCCATGGCTGGACCCAGGAATACATTGGCCATTCACTGGATAATTTAGGGTCAGTATAGTTAATCCTCCAGGACCAAGACCTGTAAAAGTGTTAAAAAAACTTGAAAATTTATTTTTTTGGTTTTGTGGTATACCCACGTCCAAAATGCTGAAGAGTAGCCCCTGAAACGTGCAGAACCGATTGCTTGACCGTTTACTAGTACTGCGAGGTAGCGAAAGGTATACGAATTAGTGGATTGATAGCATATCTAAACAGATCTAAAAGATTTTTTTCATTAAGTGACACAAATTACTTGATTAAAATTTCCGAGTTCTTCCAACAGGATTCAAAGGCTTGACCTTCCGCAGGCCAGTCAAACGCTATACCATTGAGCCACAGGAAATTTGTGAAAGCAAGGCCGTATAACTACTGTCGGTTCAAACTTGGGTAGCTATAGTTTACCGTCACTTAATCGAAGTTCACAGCGTTTCATCGCGAAGGAATTATCCAACTCAGTGCTCTTTCTACTTGCTTGCATTTGTGCGCGGATTGAACTGAAGACAACGCTTGCATTTTTTTAACAATGAGTGTGTTGAAATCTCATACAGTTAAACTGAAAAAAGTTTAATAAGTATTTATTATGCACTTGCGTATCCCTATCTAACCTATTAGTCCAGGCATTTTATCGCGTAAAATAGGTCAACCTGTTACTAATTGCAACAGAAGGTTTTTTAACGCCTTTTGGTCCAGGAACATGTCCTTTATTACATATCAAAAGTCTCAGAAAATCTGAGCAAGGGAAGGTGACTAAAAACGGTTTTTTTAGAACCCTATATAATGCAGCATGGAAACGAGGCTGTCTGCACTAACTGCTGTGTCGCATGCGTTTAATACCACCTGCAGCATGGGCTAGCAGGGAGAGAATGAATTTCTCATGTTTTCTTGATTGGTAAGTCCAATTACATGCAGAATAGATCAGATTGCTTAAATAAGATTTTCAAATCTATAAAAAAAATGCACAAAGCTTGTAGAAAGAGTCTGCGCTGTTCCTATCCAGGTTGAGGTATTTAGCGTAGAAGTTTGTCTTCCGCTAGCAAAGCTAAAATATATATAAAAAATAAGTTTTTAAGCTAGAAGAAACATGGATGTTATGTGCTAAGGTTATGCAGTTCAAAAAAAATCATTGTGATCTGATTAGTGAGTCCCAACTTGAGTTTCAACTCAGTGCACGAAAAACCGATATTCCACTCATCGCTTCGTGCTTCGTGCATTGTCTTTTTCTCAAAACTTAGAAATCTCTGAAAAAAAAAAAAAAATTATCCGAACAATAAAAGCGCTTTGAACACAAAAAAATTGCCTGAAATTCGTTATCACTGAAGACATTTAAGCATAAATTGTCTAAAAAGATTGCATCTGGGATTGGTGCCATAAAACGAGTTAGGCCTTTTGTTCCACCAGCTACACTGCTTTTTATATACAGCGCTCTAATTCAACCTCATTTTGACTACTGCAATCTTGTCTGGGGAATTGCGGTAAAACTTTGTCGGGCAGGCTACAAAAGCTTCAGAACCGCGCTGCTCGCGTGTTAACTTCCTCTAGTTATGATACTGATGCCAAAGGTTTAATACGACAACTGGGTTGGAAAGATTTGTGTACCCAGCGTCAAATTCAGAAAGCGTTAATGGTATATAGATCTTTAAATGGCTTGGTTCCTGAATACCTATCGTCTAAATTTCTAAAACGTAACGGAATGCACTATTCTCTGAGGGATTCCGAAAACAAACTGGTTGTACCTCATCCACGAACTAACTATATGAAAAATAGCTTTAGTTACAGTGGTGCAACTCTCTGGAACAGCCATCCCTGCAATCTCAGGATGATAAAATCCTTTAAACAATTTAAAAGCAAAGTTAGACACGGCATTCATGGAAAACAGGATTAGTTTAATATTTAAATTAGGATTTACTACTTCAATTTATATTAATAAGTATTTAGCATGAACTGTTGATTAATAGCTTATTTGTATTTATTTTTATTATAACTTTAAATACTAGTATTACCTGATGATTTTTAACCGTGTATAAAGAAATGTTAAATAAATAAAATAATTACACAAACAAGATATAAAATAAATAAAATTAAATAATTAAATAATTAAGTACGATTAAATAATTCTACGGCTCGAATATTACAGCTTTCAGTCTAAAATTTGGCATGAAGCATCTCTGTGTGACTCTTTATAACCCTACATTTTTGTTTTTGATGAAAATCTTTCGAGAGCCGAGAAATTAGCAATTCTGTTCAACGTGCCCATACATTGCTCTGTAATTAATAATGAAATAAGTACCATTAAATAATTCTACGGCTTGAATATTACACCTTTCAGTCTAAAATTTGGCACGAAGTATCTCTGTTTGACTCTTAATAACCCTACGTTTTGATTTTTGATAAAAATCTTTCAAGAGTTGAGAAATTTGCGATTCTGTGATGTACCTATACATTGCTCTGTAATTATGTAAATCATCTCTGTGATTAAATAATTCTCGCTCGAATATTACACCTTTCATTCTAAAATTTGGCATGAAGTATCTTTGTATGACTCTTAATAACCCTACATTTTTGTTTTTGGTGTGGATTTTCAAAGAGTCGAGAAATAAGCAATTCTGTGCAACGTGCCCATACATTGCTCTGTAATTGCATAAATTTAAATCATTCGCTACGCTTGAATATTATTGCAACATGCAGTGCAGAAATTTGGTGGAAATTATCTCTGTACGACAAACTAAAACAAAGCGATTTTTTAGTGTTTTGCTTACTCATAACCGAGTAATTAAACATGTTTTTTTAAAGCGCGTCCAAATATAATATCAGTTAAAATATACAAAACAAAACATTCTGTACCATACAAAGTTACGATAGCTCAGTTGGTAGAAAACACTTCTACAGAAGTTGTGTATGCCTTGGTCGTTGGTTCAAATCCAAATGGAAGCCATTATTTTTTCTTTTTTCTCTTTTTTTTAAAGTCAGTATGCCGTTTTATTTAAAAGTTTAAAGGCTGAACAAACGCAACAGTAAATTTTTATATTTCAGTATGTTGAGATCGAACGCCGGCTATTTCAGTGAGACTTCAACCGCTGATGTCAATAGAATTGGAACGCTTGTAGTGTAGAAAAAAAAAACACCACCGAGAAATCAAGCTATGCGAGCGAAATGTTCGTTCGTATATCTTTATCTTAATTTTGCTGGGCAAATGTCCCAAGAGTGTGCGTCCAGCAAAAATTGTACACAATTTGATTCCTTTGCTGACTAGGAAGCTAGGAGCTACGTTGTTTGATATATAAGTGGTGTAGGGCCACTATCGTGCATGTTTAGAAAGTTAAAGACTATCGCACCTTTCAAATAAATATTAGCGAAATTTCATAAAAGTATGAGCGAAATTAAACATTTGAAAAAATAAACACACTTCTAATTTTCAAAGACATGTTTCGGACACTCCGTATCCATTATCAGTTTGAAGATGTTTCTTTCAAAATTTGACATTTACACGGTCACACGTCTCAAAGAGGATATCCCGCTCCGTATTGTCTCCGTGACACTCCCCGAATAAGTAGTACCGCTCTACTTTTCCTCTTTCATGGATGTGGCGTTCATGGTATTTTCTAACTACATGTAAACGGATGATCTCGGAGAGTCAATAACAGTGAAATAATGTTAAATGTTATAACCGACCACGAAAATCACAAAAAAAATGATTGTCACTATCTTGTTTGTGCGGTTGCCCCTAGATAAATAAATAAATAAATACATATAAGTTCGGCAAGAATAGAAACAAACTTTAACAAAAATTCAAGAAAGCCAATTTAAGTCACATATACGCAATCAACCTACACGTTCCCGAGTAACACAAGGCTGTAAATAGAATTGAGATTTGTTTTGGCAAAAAGCGCTCTTTATACATCTATCGTTGTCTTGATGTCTTTTACACGTTCCGATCGGCCTATAATTTTAGAAAACAGATTCTGAACTATGGATGACACAAAAAAGTATGTTATTTGTAAAAAATACTGATGGCGAGGGCGAGGTCGTAACACTACGAAAAAAAAGGATGCGCGGGAAAAAATCGGGCGAGCACTGAACAAAATGATTCCATCACTACGGTTCCTGGGCAGCAAACTAAGTTCCTCCGAACTACCAGCGAGAGTATTGCCTGCCAAGTAACATCTAGCGAGCCAACTAGTAACATGAGGATGCGTTGTAAATGATAACGTTATTAACTTGGCTTTGTAGAAATGAGGCTGTTTTTTTTCTCATTGATGAACTGATCCGTATAATACTTTTACTGCTGGTTGTGTATGATAAAATTTTATTTTCACAATATCAGATTATGTTAATAGTAACATCTATTGAAACAACTTGTAATCGTTGCTCTCTAACTCGCCAAGAAGAACAATGTTTCTCATTCTTCGGGGAACAGAGAAAAAGACTGGGGGAAGCGTTCAGGGTTATGACAATTGAAACGAAAGACACGATATTGAAAATTTGTTCAGAGGAAGGGGACGAGTGTTCTGATACGATAAGAGCTGGGCTTTTAAAAAAATAATGTGCATGATTTGCCTTCTGCTCACGCGGCTTACCACCAGACCTGCAGTGTAAACTTCCGCACCAAAAGGAATGAAATTACCTAAAGTTTATATAGTGGAAGAGCAACTGGCTGTCAAAAAGAGGAAAATTGGTCCTCCCCAAGATAAAGACAAACGCAAGGCCTTTTTTAAAGATACGGAGTTTCTTAAAGAAAATGACGACGAGCAGATAACAGTGAGCGATCTAGTAAAGAAAATGGAGGAATATTTGATTGATACAAATAGCGAAGGTTACGGACGGCAGCACATGAAAACAAACTTCTTGAGTATTTTGGAGATAAGATCGTGATAACGGATATTAACGGTGAGCCGAACGTTGTAACCTTTCGAACCATTGCCGCTGTAATTTTACAAGAGTTTTACGTACAGAGGGATGACGTGGATATCAAAGCTTGGACAAAAATTGAACATCATTAAAACAGCAGCTAAGCTGATAAAAATGACCTCAAATCACTTGCGACCTTAAGTGGCAACTACCCCATAATAGACCCCGTAGCCGAATCTCATCTCCACTTTCTTCCTGCCACACTTTCTGCATTTCTGGAAGTTCTCGTCTCAGAAAAAAATAATTCGTTGAAGGTAGCCTAAATCGAGCAGGCCATCGCTCAAGTTGCGCGGCCATGTGTCGCTATCGCACCTTTACAGATCGGCCATGCAGTTCAGTTGCACCACAACTTCGCCTCGCGTTCCTTATTGACACCTTGCATCACCATGGGTTTTGTTCGTCATACCAAGAAGTGCAAATGCTCACCCAGAATGCTGCACTTAGCCAGGGAACTAATATAGGGTCTTTTTAATTTAATGGCGAGTTTTGTCCAGTACATGGCCGACATGTTGACCACATCACTAGGACACTCGTCTGGTACGGAACAGTATTGTAATGTTCCACGAACGAAAGTTACTGCAAAAGAAATCTCCACAACTGGAAGGGTAGAGAGTCATCTATATGGACCCAATCAGGTGAAAAAGCACTCGTGTTGGTTTTGACTCTCTCGGTATCAGCGGTACTTTGAGAAGCTTGCAACAAAGACATCTCATAAAATAATAGCCACAGAATCTCCCCCAAAGTGCAGCAGTGGCCCGAAAGCCTGTGAAATGAAGTAAAGCAGTGGCAGGGGGAGGATGCAGAAATGTCGATCAAGGACTGGAGATGGAAAGTCATTGGAGATCAATTGGTTTCTGTTGGGAAGGACTTGCCGCCTGCGCCAGACTCGCTTCTACAGTTCAGATCCGATGAAACTGTTTGTCTGACTGCCACACTATGAGGTGCATTTGTCGTAAGAATAGTATGCAGTGTTTTCCAGCCTGCGGCCAGTGCAAAGTATCCGCGTGCACTAACTGTACCAACGCCCTGGACTACTTGTATAGCATGTGTAGATTACAATTCAAGTATGACTCTATCTCTAGCATGAAAATAAGGGATAAACGTGTCTTGGCCAATGCACGCTTTTGAATAACTCAGCATTATTTTTTAAAATTGCTATATTCTGGGTCTTTATTTTAAGATTAAGGCCCGGGAAACATTATATCAAGAGTATGTTCTTAGATTTGAAGAGAAGGCTTGATTTATCCTAAGAAAACAGCTGTAAACAGCAAATTCATGTTTATAGCCTCGTTTTCATGTTGCAGCAGAAAGCAAGTTAGAAGTTGATTGTATTTGGAGGTGTTCCCATGCTTGAATCTTCAGAGACTTTTAGTATGTTAATGTAATGGTTATTTCTAACTGGTTTACGATGAGAAAGCTTCTGTTGCAATTAGTAGCAGGTCTGATTACAAAATGCCTGGACTATATGGTTGCGTACCGGTGGGGTAACAATTACGAGGCTCCATTGTCAAAATTGGTAAGACTACATAACAAAGATATTAGTATTATCAACAATGTACCACTTCGTGATCATATTACTCCCCATTATGTAAATCTTGGTCTTACTAAGCTTCCTGACATCGTTAAATTATATACCTGCCAGCTAATATACGACCATTATAAATATAAGAAAATTTTGCCCCACTGTTATTGGATGCTACTTTTGGAATGACCTTCTTCTATCATGCCCACTAGAAAACGTTTTAATGACGTTTCACAAGGGGTGTTGAGGAAATTTGTCAATAACTTATCGTAAATAAAAGTAGCTGACATCTTGTGCGTGAAAAAGACTGTTATCCAACTGCAGCTTACATTTTTCAAACATAAGAAGCAATAAAGTAAGCACTTGTACATACACATATATACACGTATATAAGAAGAAATGTTAGTGATTGTATAAATAGCATAGTTAGGATCTGATTGAATTTAAACAAGTACCTATAAATTCACAGGCAAAGGATGCAATTAATACGTTTTCTTTGTAGATTTGCTCAATTGAACAACAGTTATATTTTATTTTATATGTTTATTTTTTTTTTAGATTTCCCTATGTTGGCTCAACAGAGATTGCGTTATATTAGTGTGACATCTGACGAACGACATACGATATGCGCGAGCAAGCTTTTAAAATAACCGGTATGCAATGCATACTAAGGCGAGGACGTTCCAGTAAAGCAAGTCATTATGCTAAAAATTCCAAACAAAGAACTGAGAAGAGACCTTTCGGGCTTCGTTTTTGAGACTGTGACATCACTCTTGAGAATTACTTCTTTCAAATTCAGAAAAATTCTCTTGGTATCCAGATAGTTAAAAACACGTTCTCTGGGGAGCATCATGTGATTTTGAAATGGGCAATTTACACTGACAAAGCCAAAAATGTCTATTGTGTGAAAATGTGAGTCCAATCGTCGATTTCAGTGTGATTTACAGCAAGGAGCCCAAATGTGTGACCACTTTTAATTAATTCACATTCTTTCACACAGTCGTTTTCCAATCAGAAGCTGTGAAAAGCTTCTGATTGGATAAAATCTGCAAGGAAGAATGTGAATACATAAAAAGTGGTCACCATTTTGGGCTCCTCACTGTTAGTCGAAAGTTAAGACACTGAGTCATTTGCTATAAGGGGGGAAAAATGGGTTTGTCAGGTAAATAAAATGTTAAAACGCAGTACGTTGTTTCCGGTGGTGTTTTTAGTTGTGCATTCTAAGGTATGGTTAGTTTCTAACCAATGTTACTGTAGTTAATAAAAGGCAAATTATAAGCTGCTTTGATCACAAAATTGGCAATTTAATTCGTACAATTCTAATAAGATGTCTTTTATCACAACTTCTGACAATGGAATGCAACATATTTTGTAACTTTACTAGACAGCAAGGAAACTTCCACAACTTCGGCATGAATAAAATGTCTTGAAATATGTATCTAGATTGCCTCTTGTTTAAATGTGGCTTAAAGTTGTCTGCACTGACTGTACAATCTGTAAATGTAAGCTTTGTCCAGTAAGTCCAAAAACTTAATATCATTTAAAGGTAAAATATGCAGTGCAAGGAAGTACAAGTTTCCAGGAAGTAAAGTTGATATAGTATCTTGATTTAAATGGGGCTGAAAGTTGTTTGCACTACCTGTACAATTTGTGATGCAAGTAAGTCCAATAAGTCCAGCATCTTTATACAGTACATGTGGAGTCTAGGAAGTAGAGCTAGTGGTTTGCCAGTGATGAATTTGAATTGAAGGGTCTTTCAGTAGCAAATCCAGAGATGTTTTACACAGTTTTTTGTTTTAACTTGTTATTGCTACATGGTTTTTGCTGTGTTTTGTTTAAATATATCTGCCATTCATAGTGAGGATTGGGCTTTCTATATATTGCATAGAGGCTTAATAGAGGCCAATAACCAGTTCCAGAGTAACCAGTTCCAATGCAATAGCCACATTCACACATTCATGCTGCTTCTTGACAAAGTGCAGATTAAACATATTGAAGCAATTAGGACAAAACACAGCTGTCAGTGGATTCTTTGAAAACTGTATCTTGGTTGTTTTCTGTTTTTTTTTTTTTAATTTTGTTCTGTAAACATAAAAAAAGAATCAATTGTTAAAAATTTAATAATTGTTTTACACATATTTGTTTAGACACCAAGACTAATTAACTACAACAATTAAATGCAACTGAAGTAGTTACTGAATTCACTTAAATTTTGCTTTTTTCTGATTAACACATCTTTCTACATATACACTATGCTTCTTAAATCATTTACTAGTTATTATAGCCTACAAAAATGTATATACTCTTTTATAGTTGCTATTAAACCACACAGCTTTAAGGTCACTTTAGTGTGTCTCGAGAACACCAGTTTGGACTCTTAATTTATTTAGATTTGTATATAAAATGCGATCAATTGTAGTTCTGTTATCAGTGGTAAAGCCTGAAATAAGTTTGTTTGTATCCATATTTTACAATCATTTGTTTATATTTACTGCTGCTTTGTACACTATTTTTAAAATCAATGTTAAAATCACCTAGTAGCTGATTATATGAAGACGTTCTATTGACAGAAGGGATCGCGTTTGAAGCTCTCTCAATGCTTAGTGATCTATAAATTCCAGCAAATTAAATATAACAACATCTAGCAGATATTTAACCTTTTAAAATCGTTATTTCGATTCCATAAATACTTTGACCATTATGTTATTCATCATTACGGTATTCAATAAAGTACAAGCAAATATAAACTTTAGATAGCTCACCTCAGCACGGTTGTGGCAATATATTCTTCTGCACTTCTCGTCTTCAGTTAAAGCTCAGGTTACAATGTCGCCAGACGCCAGTAGTTCAGATTAAACATTAAAATGTAGACCCTCGACCTATCTCGTGTGCGAGTATGTCGATTTAGTATGCGTGCACTACGAGTTCTTTATGTGTTTGTAGGTGAGCGCGAAAATAACAGATACAATCCTCAACTCAAGGCTTCTCGAAGAAAATCCTCATAAGATGGCGGACGGCACAAACAGATACCTCGCCATTCTCGTCCCCATAGCCCTTTCGTTTCTCTTAGCCGGCTTGGCACGAGAAAACGGAGGGCTCTGGGGACATATGATTTTTGAATTAATTCGAATTTTTTTGATTGGCTGTTTGGAACAAAGAATTCCTAAACGGAAGTCGAAAACGTAACGACGCTCTCATACATTCTTTTGAAACGTCATGACTGCATACATGAAGACCGGAAGTCCTAGAATCTAGGACTGGAAATTCTGTGTCCCCAGAGCCCTTTGTTTCCTCGTGCCAAGGCCCAGCCGGCTAAGAGAAACGAAAGGGCTATGGGGACGAGAATGATATCTCGCGTGACCTGGCGCATGTGATTAGTTGCCAATCCTCACCCTCGAAAACTCGTCGCCGAGAAGGCCCTGGGGACGAGGGTAATTCTCACACGAAACTCGGTCGACAGCATAAGGCTCGAGACTACATCCTCGCCTAAAAAGGTCAAACGGTCTCTTGCACACAGCGGCCCTTTATATTACTAGTAATACGTGACTCGCAGGGCCTCGCGAAGCTCTGGGTTGGGGAGGGGGGGGGGGGGTGTTATAAATAAGGAGTGGATTATTTGAAGTTGAACATTAATTGAATTGTACATATTCAATTTTCCACAGTAGGCAGGAAGATATATTTGTTAGAAATATTATTTCAACGGGCATGGCCGCGACACCATCGTTCCCAGGGTCTATTCCGCTTTAAAGATGGTGGCTTTTTCTGGTTCGTAAAGAGGTAGAAAGCGTTGGGAAGCGCAGGCTATTTTCAAAATCATCGACAAATTATTGGATAGTCGCATTTTGGACATTTATTTGATGGCATAAAAAAAAGAAGAACGAACGGCAGGAGGATTCGAAGCCTCCGCCCGCGCGCCCCTGATGGCGATGAAAGGTTTATAGCCTGAATAGGCGTTGAGGGAGTATTATGTGGAAATCAATGTTATTTTAATCCGAAAAGAAAAACGATAAAAATGAAAGGCTCAGAATTCGAACCCACAAAAAAAAGAAAAAAAAAACCCTAGCCGGATTCGAACCCCCGACCTCAGGTCCGAAGATCTGATTTCAAGTTCGACGCCTTACCATTAGGCCACCAGCGCGCGGCGGCCGTGTGACGTCATTTCCGCCACACACCAAGCTCACAAATAAATAAATAAATATATATATATGACCGTAAACTCCACACGAGATTTCATCCCGCCTGAGCCCTTTGAGGGACAAAATTATACACCCCGCTACGCTCGGCCTTCGGCCTCGCTTCGCGAGGAATAAGAATGAAAAATTTCTGTCTACCAAATCTAATAGATCCCATAATTTTTAATTAATCTCTTTCGTTTATACATTTTCGAGTTCCATTCTGACTGCACGGGGGTATTTTTCTTTTGTGTTCTACACGGCGATTTCTTGTTAAGTTACTCTTGATTTCTTTTCGATTGCCCTAACAGAGTGAAAGAGCCCATCGTGAGATGGCAATAAGCGATTTCTGACGTCATCGCTTAAAAGACATTTAACAGTTTTATTTTGTTCAGTACTAACTAATTCATGCTTCTTTCTCTTCTAAGGTAAGTTTACTTTTTATCCTTATCTTTTTTGTAATTAAATCATGGACATCAAATTAGCAATCTATATTTTGCCCTTATCCATTTCTTTTCTTCTATTTGTTTTGCTTTGTACTTAATAATTGTATATAAGAATGGAATAAATAAACAAAATGAAAATAAATAAAAAACTGAAAAGAACAGTTAAACTGAAAAGAAAATTTACGCCAAAACATTTTCGGTTTTGGTTGCGTGTTGCTTGCGTTCAGACTTTTTCTACCGCACATTGCTTACCAGAAATGAAGGAAATTCATTCAATGATCTGCATAAGTTCTTGAAAATGTTGAGCAACAATAAAACAAAATAGTTCAACCGAAATAAAAATATTCAGCCAAACCAAAACGGTTCAAAACAAGAAAACAAGAATGCCACTTCGCAATTTACAAACTCACCTGCCAATAAACATATTCTCGTACACACGATAAACCGCTATAAGCTGACTTACATCTGGCGCCCTTTCCATTTATATCGCGTAGAGACGAATTTTGTGTAAGGTTACCGTTGCTGGAATTGTGACAATTAGCAAAAGCTAAGTTAATGTTTTTGAATTTTGAAAATCTTAAAAATAAAATTTCGAACTATTCAAAACGAGGTTAACGTGCATCATACCACAGGAGCACATCTCTTGTACGCTACAAAAGTCTGAAGTATCCCAACTTAACATGAATAATTGAAAGAAACTAAAAAAATGTTTCTGAAGAATTTTTTTATCGAAAATGAGGCCAATGAACGTTTTAAATTTGAAGAGTTTTAAAGCTGTGAGATTGTGCATGCAAGCCCGGATAAAATTTACTTTAAATAAAACTAAATTAACATTTAATTATTCAATTTTTTCAATCGATAGCTTTACCGATCTTGTAGAAAATTTCATTCAAGTTCTAGCAATACTGTATATTAACAATTTTTGGCTTAAGTCTTGAGAACTGTATTAAAATTTTTCGAAAATTTAGGGTGGCTTTGAATCCGCTCTGGAGAATTCTTTAAGTAGTAGATAAAATATGAGCGGGAGATCTGTATGGGCGTTTACAATGGCGAGCCGATAGGCTCGCCATTGTAAACGGCCATACAGATCGGACGCGAATATTTTATTCTACTTGTGAAATGAAAACAATAAATTGAATGCAAAGTTTTGTTATGCGAATCAGTAGAGATCTGTATCAAAAGTTAATGAATACTAATTAGCTGAGCAGGAGCCTGTATCAAAAGTTAATTCTATTGTTTTATTTGTATTGGGGTTTACAGTTGTGTACATGTGATCTGAATACAGTGCTGGGATTGGTTTGCACCCTCATGAATAGTTAATGAATTTTACAACTTTGCTAAAAGTTGTATCTTGACATGCTGTTTATTATTCAATAATAAAAAATGGGGGTCACTGGACTCGTTTTTTAGTTACAAGCACTTGAAGCTAAAATGAAGGGTGTTATTAACGGATTATATTGTTGCTATGGTCACCATGGACGCCACAAAAATATTCACAATTTGTTTACCAATGATTGGATTTGTAGTGGAACTGATAAATGTTTGTAGCACTTAACCCATCAAAGTATATTAGAGCTGGAAACTGTTTAGAGCCTCTTTAATGTCAACATGTCAACTCCTGACTACCCGTATACGACAATACTAGGCAGCATTTTTAAGAACCGAAAGACCACCCCGCTGTAGGCAATAGGGAAGAACGCCTTTTCGTGAAAACTTTACATTCCATCCAAGACCACAACTCGGTAAACGAACATATGTAGCAAAAGAGTTCCTAAGATTTCCTTAGCGAAAAAGTCATCTCTTGTGACTATAGATCGTGGTTAATCAGGCATGAAGTATCAGTGCCGGTTTTGATTTAGTGAAAAACAGCAAATGATAAGCTTGATGCGAAAACAGAAACGTTATCATGTCTGAAATAAAAGAAATGTGGGTGATGATCAGATATGATATTTTGACCTTAAGCCCGGGCCTCATCAACTCTCATCCTCGTTTGGCCCGGGCTTTACATGAAAAAGCTGTCTATAACTGAGAAAGAAAACAGGATATCTGTAAGGCTCTCCTTACCTGTATACACTTTCACTGACGGAGATGGTCCAGCCATTACTGGAGAAGACGGTTGTGTGAATCCACCAAGACATGTTGTATCGAACATCGCCTTCCCGCAAGTCATGTTGACATCAGTTTGTATTGAAATGTTTCCATTCAGACTTGTTATACTAAGAGCATACTTCCCGTATACTTCAACCACTGAACCGCTCCTGAACTCAATGTTACCACTGAATGTTACGTTGGCAACAAGATGGCTGCCATGTAAGGAGCTTCTGTTTTGAAGTGTTGCAGTGTAATTGTGACTTAAAAATGTAATGGAAGGAGCAGTCGTGTTGACCTTCAGTACTTCACCGCTTCTAAGTATAAGATCACCAGCTAAAACGAAACAAAAAACAATTATCAGAATGTAGAACTTTCCCCTCAGGTAAAATCTAGACTAAAATTACATTCAACTTCGTTTTTGTGCTAAAAAACAAATAACAAGCAAACACATAAACAAACAAACCAAAAACAGGCAACGGTCTTTCTTTCGTAGAAGGTAAGGGAATAATTTCACGTTGAAATAGTTGAATGGTACTTAGAAAAGCTCAGTAGCTCGGTGTCTTATGAGAAACCTCTCTTTTGACCTTTTCAAACTCGACTAGTGGAAGGAGAATACCTCGCAAAAAATGTTTTTGCTTGAAGTGATGGACAATATGACTGTCATGTTAAGGCTCGTGATGTTTAAAAGTCATCCAATTTGGAAACCTTTCTATGCCAAATATCATTCATGATGAGAAGAGAAACAAGAGTCGAAGTAAGGTACGGTTCAACTCTTGTTGGGAGAACTCGAATTTTATTTGTGAGTTGTTTGTGTCACTGACTATTATCTTTCTCGTATCTACACCAATATTAACATACACCATCATTCATTTCATTATATCGAACTGCGCGACCGGTACACAATCCAGAAATTTACTTATTTGTTTCTGTGGTACTGAAACACAATGAACGTATCCTTGAAAATATGCAATTGAAAATATCGGTACCAATCTATAAAGTAAGCAGAATTTTTTGTTCTTTATTTTACGGAAAAGGTTTTTCCCATGGCTTAAGATTGGTTGTTGCCGCCAAATAAGCTGTGAGCGGTATAAGGAGAACTACTGCGCTATTTTCAGAGTCGTTTGTCTGCCAACTGCTGAAAAAAGACCAGGCGGAAAAGTTTTCTTCATTATTTTCCCTTGTAAATATGTAAACATAAAGGAAAAATTCTGACTTTTAAGTCTCAAAATAAAAATGCCATTTCTAATTACAGTCGAGGTAAAAGGAAAATTTTGAAAACACATCACATAATGTCGGGTGTTAGACGCTGTGCCTTCTTAATATCACAATATGTCTACCTGGTTGTACTGAATATTAATTTCAAACGTTTCACAACACTTGCTTTGTCTTATTAAAGACGTCAGTCAAACAGTATGTCAGGTTTTAAAAATTTTGTAAAATTACTTTTCATCAGCAACAGAAATTAAGTTGTTCTAACGGCTTGTTTTTTGACCAACGATGCAAAAATCAATTTCGAATCGCACAAAGAAGCAAACTTCAAACAGGTCAATGCGACAGTAAGGTATCCAGAAATTAAAAATAAAAACAAGTTCTTGAGCGAACGTCAACCACGATTCAAACGCCATGTGGATTGTAGTCTTAAAGATTGTCAAAGGCCGGAATGGTGCAATAAAAGTCATATTCCTATCATATCTCTGTATATGGTAATAACCACTGTACTAATTATAGCGTGCGTTTTGCGGAAATATATTTTCCGCTTTAGAAGTGTTGAATACGACCGAGAGGTTCACTTGCATTGCCAGCAACAACGGAGGCTTCCAAATGTTCCTTGTTTGTAATGATAGATTATATTTTCATATAATAGTCGAGAGTTACAGTTTTCCATTTTTTGTTTTAATTGCAACCATGCATGAGATCGAATAAAGCACGTTTTACTGTGAAAAAGTTGACATATTATGCCACCTGTGGTATTAACCAACTTGTCTCACACTTGGATCTTTTCGAAAATAAACGAAATGTATAAAATTTTCAATAGTAAATGGTTCTTTTTCCTTTTTTATATAGTATTTGTGTATTTTGGTTTTGTTTTTGCTCCCGTGGTATATTTTCGCGAATTTGTGTTAACAAATATCAAAGAAAATCTAGAATTTTGCAAGCTGTAAGGATGACAACTACAAATTTACGATGCCGTTGACGGTTTTTTTCCTTTTTAACTCGTTTTTGGTTTTTGGCATTTTAAAGCATTTTAAGCATTTTGAAGACGACGAAAAAGCGAGCATTTCGCCTATGTAAGACACAACGAATCACCGGAATACTCAATGCCGAGTCTGAACGCTAAAACAGTGGGCATATTAATGATTTTAGACTGAGAATGCCCTTAAGGTAATAACCTATTCGAGTATGAAAGTTTACAAATGGCTGGCATGCAACAAAATTGCAAAATATAACTTTCCATTCTAAAAACAAAAGAATACTTACCGTTTTGGGATGCTTTAACACCATAAAAGAAGTCCTGCGAGAAACAAAAAAGCAATACGTGACTTACAAACTGTCATTATTAACACCCCTTCGCCACCATACAAAATGAAAATAACTTTGCCAAGTGGTAAAAAGACGAAACACAAACCTGGATAATAGCGTTAAAGATCACAGGGAACAATAAAGTCATTCCCAGCCTCATCGTAGCTTCGTGATATTTGCCCAAAACTGAAGAAAAGCTTGGCTACAGCATGCGAAAGCGGGGTGTTAAATTAATAGTTAGCGCTTACCATTAGCAAATATAATACTTTTACCACCGAGCATTTAGAAATTTCATGTGAGACACAAGATAAACATTATGCACCTGCCTAAAATTGTTTTGTAAATTTCAAATTCCAAAATGCAAACACAATGACATAAAACTGTCCAAAAAAAATTTCCCAAACCCAAATTTTTTGCTAACGAAGCTAAGAAATCCCCTCTTCAGAGCAAAAAAATAGCGGTTTCAAAATTTCAATATGTAACAATTATTTTAACGGCGCTGCAAGAAAAGGTAAGTGGATGCCCGACTTATGACGCATCGTGTTATTGGCAAAAATAAATTTCATTGGTTATAAAAGTTAAATTATCTGTCAAATGTGTTTTCTTTGTAGCTGTCAATAAGGCAGCGTAAGTGGACTATCATCGTTTAGCATACTAATTTCACTCAATCGAGAAACCTGCCTTCATATGTTAATTTTCTCTTTGACAAAATACACATTGGCCAAGGTCCCATTTTAACTTCTGACAAACATTGCTCAATAAGCTTCGGATGACATCCAAGGGTTTAATAGATCCAATTTGTCTTCGTGAAAAACACCAATTCTCTAGTTGCGCACCTTTTCGCGTTTTTAAATCTTTTGATCTGATGATAATCTTCTTTAGCTTGAGGAAGTTTGTGTTAATTTGAGCAAAAATGCCGAGACCTGTCTACAACTTGTGTAAACACCTTCACTTTTCTCCCTACACTCACAAGCGAAATGATATCTTGACAAATGGTGACTACAATATTTTCCTTTTAAGTGTCCAAGTTATTAGTCGGCAGAAACTCTCGAGGAGTTAAAAACAGACCTTATTTCTACTGACGGGAAACTAAACGTATTGCGTATGTTTAGTTTTTATGCAAATCGCTCGTGCTAAGTAAAATATTTTGTTCAAATCCTTTTTGTGACAAATTAAACCTTCCTTCTTTTAATAAAACAGGTTTTTATTTCAAACGGAAATTTAGCGATTAGTCCTCCTTCAACTTTGAGCAATCCCTTTTTTTCGTCATTAAATTTTGTGGTGACCGGATTTTCATTAACAATAAATAATGGATTTTGGTTAAATAATTTTCAATATTAGAAGAGTTCTGAATCCTATGGTTCGAACATTTTATTTATACTGTCATGGTGTTTAATAAGAAAGAATATTCACAACGAATTCAAACAGGAACATTTATTCTTAATCCGCCTGCAAACAGAAGTTCGAGAATGGTGACACCGGAGGTTTTGTTTACAAGCTTCCTGTAGTGGACGTCTTCAATATTTTTTTTTATTAACACCAACCGAACAAGAAAATTAGATGTAATTTCCAAAAAGATAAGGGTGCTTTAATAAGCTAGTCGGTTTAAAAATCTTGCTTAAAGGAACTTTAACTCATGTATATAATAAGTACAACAATGGTCCGACCTCGACAAAAAATACTTTGTGCGCGCTCTGCTGCGCGGTCACAGTTGCTTGCATTTTCGGCAGGTAACTAATATTAGCAGCTTAGTATAACTATATTTTAAGATTTGGTTTTGTGTCCTTTTTAAGCTAATCTGAGCGAATTCGTAGAGTATACTTTTAGTGGCCAGCAGAATTAGTTATGTTTATGCGTAAAGGTTAACTTGCACTAAATACGATTTTTTTTACAAACTTCTATTCGCTTTATAAAATAGACTACTTTAAGTCCTTATAAAAGAACGTATTTGTTCTCGCGGTGTTAATTATTAGCGCAACTTGAACATGACTAAACTCGGGAACTTGACTGTAAACACTGTGAAAAAGACCAATAATAAATGAAAATGGTTTAAAGAGTTTTGTCAAGAGTAGAACATTCAAGAATAGAACATTTGATGCGGAAAAGGCGATATTAGTTGATGTTTGACAAGTTCCTCGGCCAATTTTTTAAGATGTCTGTTTATTTATGTTGAAAACGGAATTAAGCTGCTAATCTGCAGGTTAAAATGTCTCAACGATCAGCCTGAGTATATCTTCACTCTAAATCTTCGGACTCTTTGCTATGACAACCATTGCAGCGATTTCTGTGCGTTCACTGAATATTCAGCCACCCACGGCTTGAGATTCAGCTTCCAAGAAGACACAACAAAGCGCGTAAAAATTGATCGCGGTATCTGAGGTTTTTGTTCAGTTATCCCACGAAAACTACCGTATCTATTCGATTTAACGCCTCCCTCGAATAAACACCGCATTTTAGAGCAGAAATATCAATAAACGCCGCATCACGATGCGGCGTTTATTCTAATAATAGACTCGAAAAGCAAATGAAAACTACCGTATTTATTCGATTAAACGCCTCCCTCGAATAAACACCGCATTTTAGAGCAGAAATATCAATAAATATTAATCAATAAACGCCGCCCTTGAATAAACGCGCATCACGATGCGGCGTTTATTCTAATAATAGACTCGAAAAGCAAATGCAGTCATTTTCAAGCTTGAGCAAGCCTAAAATAATTATTTTCCTTAATTGTAACAATGCTTCCAGAATGAGAAAAATAATAAATAACTTATTAACCTCGTTTTTTCGGCCCGTACTTTAAAATACGGATACTTGTTTGTCCCTTAGATTTATGGCCCGCACACTTCGCGCTCGGGTTGTATGTCAACGGGAAAACACTCGTTCAGCTCTTACAGTACGGACCTGGAACTTGATTAATATGTGGTTTTGGATAACGTTATAGATCCCAGTGGAGACTGGAGCATGCGGCCGACATAAGATAAAAACAGAACCCAATCCAACGATTTATCGGTGCTATTTTCTAGAATAGCTATTAAAACAAAAATTCTGAAGGATGGTCAATTTTCTTTGTTGTAGACAGAATGCATGCATGCATGCATACACGATTTACTGAGGCAAGCTACTTCTGGTCAGTCACGTTCAAGTCCACAGAAATCATATTTGCTTAGTAAATAATTGTTTTTGGAACTGCAATTAATTTCCTGTAGAAACCTAGGAGAAACTGAGAAAAACGAAACAGATAAAATTGAGATCTTCTCTCACAAAAGTAAAACAGTGATGACAAATAAATATATAGTGACTCTTTATTCATTCGATTGACGCAGGAGAACACAAAGCAAATCGTGACTATCCATGACAAGCCTTTGAAAGAAAAGCTGAACGAAAAAGGAAATTTTTTTTTAGCGAGAGTAAACATGCCCAGGCCGTTCTCTTTTTTAGTAAATTGACAGTTCTTTCCCAGAACTTAACTGGCCTTCGCATGTCTTTTTCGAGTTGTAGGTATGACCAAAAGTCCATAATCTCTGGATTATCATGACGGACTTCTGGTATGACAGGCTATTTTTACTCCTTTATTTTGCTCCTTCGCTTCCCTTTAATCCGTCTTACAAATGCAAAACGCGTGCGCATGTATTGCGTGTCAGTACTGGAATCGAGACAAGAGGCCGTCTCACATTTCATTATTTACTTCCTCCTTTGAGCATAAGACACCTTTTTCGAGTTTGAAATTGTAAAGGCCCGGTAATACGGGCAACATTTTTGTTCAACTTGTCTCGCAACATTGTTGCAGTGCAAGTTGAACGAGTTGTTGCCCGTATTACTACCGCGCGCGCAACTTGTCTCGCAACAAATTTCGGTGTTGCAATTTGAAAAGAATTGTTGCAAAAAGTAGAACTCGGTTCTACTTTGTGCAACATGTTGCTGCAACTTGCAACATCGAAATTTGTTGCGAGACAAGTTGCGCGCGCGGTAGTAATACGGACAACAACTCGTTCACTGCAATGCAACAATGTTGCGAGACAAGTTGAACAAAAATGTTGCCCGTATTACTGGGCCTTAATACACGGCCGCAACAATAACCAAAATCGTGAACTGTACGAATTCTCGAATTATTAACTAAGCGTGATTTTTTGAATGCAGGAGACTAAGGGACAAACGCTGTGTTTCAGTACACTATATTTCAGTGCATTTCGCTTCATCTGCTGAAGTCAAGCCCACGACCTCTGGATTAAAAGTGATAATGTACATCCACTGCGCCATGTCGCCAAAACGTTAAACCCTTGGGAGAAAATCGTTTATCAGTTTTGATTACCATGGCAGGATGGTAAATGTTGTTTACAGTGGTCATGCACTTAGCTTCGAGATAGCAAGGTTTCTAGGCATCCCACTCAATCAGAGAAAACAAATACAGTAAAAACCCGCGAGTAAGAACCTGTATTTTCCAAAGCTAGCCTAAACAGGTACTTACATGAATGGTTATTGTCACAGTTTAGACTATTTAGGTTCTTAATCATAACTATAACAAAATTCTCGAATCTGATTGTTTCTTAGCAAGCCCTATTTTTCACCAAATTGGAGGGCGCACAGCTTAAGTGTCGAATAACAAATTACAACGGCAATTTTCCAATGATGAAGAGACAGAAGTCCCGAAACGTCTGGGATTATCCACACAAATTAGCGCAGAAACGAAACTCTTATTCTATTATGTGATTGTCAAACTTTGTTATCGGACACCTTGTTATTGGACACCTTGTTATTACAAGGTGTCCAATAACAAGGTGTCCGATAACAAAGTTTGCGTGCTGCGCATGCGCGTGCTTTTTTTTTTTGGGGGGGGGGTCTTATTGTGACTGAATACTTACATACATACATATACATACGTATACTTTATTTATACACGGTAAAAACATCAGTTACAAGGATTAAAAACACACACAAAAAAACTTATACATGTTTGCCGTGTGGGAGCACGAGGGAGACATCAGGCAGTTGGTAAGTCTTTTAAATTGGCTAAAGGAACTAGCAGCTCTGGCATCGTGGGGAAGGCTATTCCACAACTTTGCCCCACTGTAACAGAAACTTCGTCGTGCTCGG
Source organism: Oculina patagonica (assembly GCF_052425735.1). Taxonomy (NCBI): domain Eukaryota; kingdom Metazoa; phylum Cnidaria; class Anthozoa; order Scleractinia; family Oculinidae; genus Oculina; species Oculina patagonica. Next base: position 26,619,674 of record NC_135761.1, read on the forward strand.
TTGAATCATTGAAAAAATCCATGATGAAGTGTGCGCTAGTCACACGAAACATAGCCTGCGTGGCAGGCGTCAATAGGGGAGGGGAAGGGAGAGGGGGAGAGGATATTACACGGCATGAGGACCCGCATAGGACATTTTTCGGTTCGCTGTTGGAAGCCAACGTTGCTAGAGACGCCATACGTAATTATATAGTAGAATCGCAAAAATGTGTGAATCCTCGCAGTGGAGGTGAATTTCATCTTGATTGATAATTTCGACGTTCGCAGCTTGCATTTTATTTGTTTTTTATTTATTTTTTAACTGAGAAAGATAACAGTTGTACCAGTAAGCCTGATAGCTGAATTATAACGGATTATATTCATGTATATTAGTGTACAGTTCTAAAAATCTTTTAAAACAATGTTTAAATCTGTTTATCGTTCACTTTGGTTCATTTCACGCAGCGAAGTCATTGTGGCACGGCGTGAAGCCGCGATTGTAGGTTTATCTGGAAAACAACGCGTGGAAACTTTAACTTGAGGATTGATTCGATAGTAGTTATATCAATTGTTCGCTATGTCAGTTTTCATTCTGCGTTTACTTCAGATGCAACTTGTTTCGTTTTTCTTCAATGCGGGATGCTCGCGTATTAAATTCAGTTTCTTTGTCTTTAACGTTGATTGATTGCAGACGTGTCGCGTTAATAACCGCAAGCAGAGCGCGCACTAACGTCAAAATTATCTGAAAACCCAAACCGCACAGCGAGCGATCGAAAAAAAAAAAAGATATCGCAATGTTTTTGTTTGCTATTTATAAGCGCGTATTAAAAGCTGTCCATTTCGCTAAGGTGTCCATCCATTATTCAATGCAGACACTCTTTGAGCTTGTCGTGAGTGTGAGTGTGTACAAGAATAGCGAGTATATTGTGTTGTGAAATTTCACGCCTCGAATAAAGCTCTAACGAGGAATAGCTATGCGCCAGAAAATTCCCCAACAAGCAATGGAATAATGAATAAAAAGACGCGAAAAACGTGACACGAGACACTGAGCCCAAAGGGGCTTTTGATCGTTTATTTGTATGAATGTAACAACATTTTACTGTGAGACGTTATTCAGATATCCTACGTGAACGCCTTTAGACGTCTTATTTGAGACGAAAGCTGCTTTTCAAACACACATACAAAAAAACGACAAGGCGTATTTGAGTGCCCAAACTAGTCAACTGTTAAATTAAAATACAGCTCGCCGCGGCTATTCGCATCGTAACTAGAGAAAACAATACTATTCTTTTGTTAAGTGAGCCATCCAACGATCGATTTTCAAAAGGTCTTCGCACGAAAAATACGGGAAGCAAGCAAAAGGTGCATTCTTAACAAGCACAATATAAAATCACGGCAGTATCAAATCTCTTCAAACTTGGACTACCAAATTATATAACCCTCCCCGAATCCCGCACCCCCTCCCGCTGAAGAAGCCTTTTTCAGTTGGATACATCCCACTAAAATATGCAGGAAGTTTCATAATGCCATAACGTTCTACCTCACAGAATCACGGGCGTGCCACCTAGTGTTTCTGTTGCAGTTCTTGCACTTAGGAGTTTAGTAGAAAATCATGGCATTATCAAATATCCCCACATTCGGACAACCCCAATTCCCCCCTGCCCCATAAAAAAAACCCTTCTTAGAGTTGGATAGAATCGGGGAAAATATGCAGGAAGTTTCATAATGCCATAACGTTCTAACTCACAGAATCACGGGCGTGCCACCTAGTGTTTCTGTTGCAGTTCTTGCACTTAGGAGTTTAGTAGAAAATCATGGCATTATCAAATATCCCCACATTCGGACAACCCCAATTCCCCCCTGCCCGATAAAAAAAAACCCTTCTTAGAGTTGGATAGAATCGGGAAAAATATGCAGGAAGTTTCATAATGCCATGACGTTCTACCTCACAGAATCACGGGCGTGCCACCTAGTGTTTCTGTTGCAGTTCTTGCACTTAGGAGTTTAGTAGAAAATCATGGCATTATCAAATATCCCCACATTCGTACAACCCCAATTCCCCCCTGCCCCGTAAAAAAATCCTTCTTAGAGTTGGATAGAATCGGGAAAAATATGCAGGAATTTTCATAATGCCATAACGTTCTACCTCACAGAATCACGGGCGTGCCACCTAGTGTTTCTGTTGCAGTTCTTGCACTTAGGAGTTTAGTAGAAAATCATGGCATTATCAAATATCCCCACATTCGGACAACCCCAATTCCCCCTGCCCCATAAAAAACCCTTCTTAGAGTTGGATAGAAACGGGAAAAATATGCAGGAAGTTTCATAATGCCATAACGTTCTACCTCACAGAATCACGGGCGTGCCACGGGCTCAAAGATATGAATTTTATGTTCGAGTGGCAGAAACGATATCGAAGACCAGATGTAGTTGATGTTGCCGATTTATATTATATTGTTTTCGAATAATCGAGCCAGTTTTACAAATCAGCGTTCGTCTTCATAGAAAATACAAAGCACCCGTGCCCAGGATATAGAAACACTAACTGAATTCCAATCAAACAAAATTACTTGTCAACTAAATAACACGTTTATAGAACTGAAAGCATCACTGACTTAGACTTGAATCTGATGCGGCAAAGTCTTGACGGCCGATCGATAGTTTTCAACTGCTTTTGTTTTCTTCTTTATGACATCTTGCACTTGTGAAATCCTAAATAATTCCCTCTAAAAACCTTGAAATCGTCAAGGTTTCCATTATCGTTTTTTCGTTCTTAACTTTTTTGGAAAACTCATTCTTTTTCGTTGCTTAGTTTAACAAATTAAACCTTCGTGTCGATGCTTGCTAACAGCAAACGACACGAAACCCAATTCATTCAATAAAGTAGAAAAGGGGCAAATAGTGACGTTAATGAGCGATATGCCACTCGCAAGAGTGTCATTCGGAAAATATGCCACTCGGGTCCCAGATGGAGTGGCGTATGGAATCTACGAGTGGTTTAGTTCGCAGTAAGACACTCTCCTCCATGTAATAAATAGTTATCCTAACTATGATACCAATTTTGCTTGGATTCTTCAAGTTGCCCGATCACACAATTATTTTCCCTGCGTGCTTAAGTAACATCGGGCAGGAGCGCTCCTGCATCGGGGTGAAAATATTTTGTGACATGTTTTTTGCGCCGAACAAACACCGGGTGTGTTTAATTCGAGGTTCCGGCGTTTATTTGCGGTCGAGCAAACAAGTAAATGTATTCTCTTAAATAAAAATACCTAGAATGGATGCTTACATTTATGTCACGGTGAGTTTTAGTGAGGACAGTATAAGATGAATGACTGTATTTCCCTTTTTATGTGCTTATGCTTGCGTCCAGTTAAGGTTATTTTTTATGTCCAGTGAAAACCAGCCTTCACGGGCAGGGTAACACAGAGTGAGTCGTTACAAACGATAGAAGTTGTTTCAGATTCCCAGGGAATTACCCCCCAAATATTCATCAAAGTTACGAATCGAACTCCTTCACGCTTTGTAAACAGCCAACCTTTCAGTCCCCTTCCAGTTGGGCTTTTTAATAAGTTTGTTTGAACTCAGTTAGCACGATTTTTGCTAAAAACATTGACAATTAATGATTTTTATAAGTAAATTAATTTAATTTATTTATTACCAATTTTAAGAGCACTGATTTTAATTCGAAAGGCACCTTTTATGGTTGTTCGGTTTTAAAAATCAAGATGGAAAAATGTTTCTTCTTGGCAGCCATGGCAGCCTTTACAATGGTCTCAACAACTCTAACTAATTTCCTCGCTCTCATTTCTGGGTTCAAATGGGCCTATTTACAGCTTAGTTAGGTAATAAAAAAAAACATCCAGTACGATATTGGACAAATTTTCAACTTATATTATATGGTCTCAGACTCGCAAAATTCATTGTTGTTCCACAGATACGAAAATTAAAATTAAAATTACATTGTGCAGTGTTTTCTTACTGGAAAACATTTGTCTACGGAATTAGAGCTAAGTTGTATTAATTTTATGGTGCATTTGTGTGAGCCCGATCTATTTCTTATCTTAACCATCTCTCATGGGCGACACGGCGGCCTAATGGTTACGCTATACTCCGGATCCAGCTCACATGGGCGACGCGGCGGCCTAATGGTTACGCTATACTCCGGATCCATCGGTCTGGGTTCTAGCCCTGGCCGGGGCCACGGCGAATTTATTGTTGGGGGGTGGGGGAGGGGGGGGGGGGGGTCATCCTACGATGAACTAACATCCCATCCAGGGGGGAGAAGGAATACCGCTACTAGTCTAATGCTACGAAAATCCGGATAAGCTCCGTCCTGATGGGCCACAAGACTCGAACGCTGACTTAACCTTATCGAAACATTTCTTAACGTCACGGCTGTGCATTCCTGCTACAAACCTAGCTTATAATTGATATAGCGTGAAAAAAAGAAACTATTCTAGGAAATTCCTAGAGAATCTCTACCTTACATGCGACATTTCTTTTGCCGAGATATTTAATAACTAATCCATTTTCTATCACCGTACGCGCATGTTTAAAAGATCAAGCGAATGCATCATTCACAGATCCTGTGACTTTTCACCGACTAGCAGTTGGTCTAAGGACTTAAAAATCCCCATTTTGTGGCATAAGAAGTGAAAAGTCCTTTCTTCTTCGGCATGTCCTTGGACTATGTTATCCAAGCGCTGGAACAGGACTCTCTTAGTCTTTTGTAGTCTCCCCAGTTGCGAATTTATGACATGTTCTTTGAAGCGTACTTTCTTTCCTTTCTTTTTATTGTTATGGCGATCTTCGGAGTTGACATCCTTCAGGCTTCCAATGATATTACTGACCTTATCAAAGGAGCATTTTCTTCTCTGGTTTCGTGGTTTCTCATTTGCTGATCCTTGGATCATTTGCTCCCTAGAAGCTCTGATGGCTTGGCTTATTAGATCAAAGTTTATCGTAGAACTGTTCCTGGAATTACCTTCAGGAGTTGTAGCATCTGTTTTGCTGTTTTCGTTGAGGTTCACTCGCCGTAGACTATTACTAATCGCATCAAAAAAAGCCTTTCTTTCCCTTGTGCTTTTCCACTTACATTCGTCTACAAGGTCGAACATTTCATTTTTCTTTGCGGCGTCCTTTGCTTCCACCAAGGCGTCGTTCAAGATAACAATGAAAAAATTTATTAACAGTATAGTAATAATTGCAAGAATCGTTACGCAAAAGATCCTACCAAGAGTCTTGTTGATGGCTGCCAATTCGTTAATAGGCCTAGCTCTGACTCGACCCAAAGTTAACTCGAGCTGAAAAAATGTCCCTCGTAAAACCGACGAGTATTGCTCGGATCCAGTTCCGAAGGTCATGATACCGAAGTGTAGGAAAGCCACGAACTGAATTAAAAAAACAACCACGAATGAGAAAAGATGTCGCGCAGATATCTTCACTGTTTTCGCAAATAAGGCAACCTGTTTGTTGAAGCGAATAAGCCGCAATAGTTTTACAGTGACGGTAAAAGTTAGGATGCCCAATACAGCATTCTCGGCTTCACACCAAATGTCTGCCTCTTGAAAATTTATATTCGCGTAAACGTTTTGTTGCAATTTTCTAATCACTAAAGTGATTCTGTCCGACTGTACAATATGCATAGCAATAGCTGTTATTGACAAAACCATTTGGAATATTTCTAACCAGTTCCAAAAGGATTTGAAATAACGAGACCATTGTTTCCAAAGCTTGTAACACTCTCGTCCGAGATACAGCAGTACGAATACAACGAATAAAAGTGCACAGATTAAATATAGCGGACGTGATGCGGTTTCCGTGGAATACAAAGAAATAACTTCAGTTTTTGTGAAAGGTGCTCTGTATCCAGAGGCTTCGACTTCGAAGAAATATGTTCCGATTCCTAAAACATTTACTGAAGGATTGAACGTGGAGAATTCCACGACAACAGCTCTGGTCTGTCTATCCAACCAATCATATTTTTGTAAATTTTTGATTACGCTAACAGCTGTTGCGGTATTGTATCCCAAATCCGCGATGTACCCTCCCCCAGGGTACAACGAGAATTGTCCCCATTTCGTTCCTGTGTGACTCTCCCCAGCTGATTGATATCTCCACGGCTTCGGGCAAGCTAGGAGTAGCTCGTCACGACTGGTTACGTTTTTGATGGGCTTCCATCCCGGTTTACTGAAAGCTCTTCTCTCCTCGTTTGCTTCCGAGTATCCTTCGTAGCAGACCGGGGAGATTTTGGTTATATTGGCCATGATGTTACAGGATGCTGAAATGACAAGTTAAATAAACATTACAGGAATTTCAAAAACAGAACACGAATAATTTATAGTCTTTATATGGTGTGTAGACAAATTTCCTGTGATTTGTGTAATAACAATAATTGTAAATTGGTAAATCAGTTTTCTTTCCTAGTATACTAAGTTGCCTCGCTATCATCGCGCGATTAGTTGCTAAGCAATTTTGAACTCGGCGACTGCAATTCGCCATCTGGGCCGGGTTGTTCAAACAACGATAATGCTAACCTAGGATAAGTATCAATCTGGATTTCAGGTTTTCAACTCAGTTTTTAATGAAGTTTCTGTTTAGGTTTTTTGTCTTCCAATTTTGACGACGACTCATGATCTCAAACTTCAAAACACTTTAACACTAGAGAATTAAAATCTCGATCAACGTTTAATCCTGGGATAGTGTTAATCGACTATTTAATCGAGATGTATCGAAGGAGCTGTATTAAGGCTGAGCCTCTGTAAGGCTTTTGGTACGAAGTTGTTGTGGCAATGATTGCTTATGTAAAACATTGCGCTTTGGGTCTGGCATTAAGCGACGATTTCGTACAAATGTTGAATGAATCTATTTAACAATTAACTTATAAGAAATTATGTTTTATCTCCTTCTTCCTTAATATAACTGTAAATTAAACCTGATTCTGTCAACGGAAAGACAAATTAAACTTACTGGGTTTAACTCTCAGTTGCCTTGCTCGAGCCATTCCAACTAAAACAGACATGAGGACCCGCACGCCTTAGCAACCTGCGATAGTGTCGGCCATGGGTACATTCAGTGCACCGATTTCGCAATAGTAAACAATAGGCGTGTTGACAGATCTTGCAATTTGAAGCTCGGTAAAGCTCGCAGGAGGAGTGCAAAACATCAGTCACAACTCATCACTTGACAGATGTAATGAGATGTTCGCCAAGACTTTCGCTATAAATAACTTTATCAATCTGCAGGATTCGGCAATTAAAGTGATGTGGGGAGATCGTATTTTTTTTTTATTAGCCGCGCTATGCAAGCAAAGTCAATATTAAATATGAATAACAAGGATCTAAAGTTATAATAATTGACGAACAAAAAACAAAACAAAGCACCAGAAAGCATTTGTATATAACATCAAACATTTGTAGGGGAAAAATAAATTTAAAATTAATTCCCCTGCTTTCAAGAATGTAGTCCGCAAATCTGGGCCACAGCTTCGTTTTCGTCGCTTTAAAATTATGCTCTTGAGCACTGTATCGCAGAATGAGAAGACGAAAAGCTCCAGATTTTCTTGGACTGAAGCTGCGCGCGGTCTCGTAAGATGATGTTGTCACTGTGTTGTCAACACTTATACGTTACGTGGATCAATTTTCGTGTCTGGCGGTAGAATAAATTATGTTAAGCGGCGCGCGAACTCGCTTGGCGGAAAAAAAGTCAGGTATGTCACTACAAACATATTTTGATTTGAGAATTGTATGCTTCAATAGCACGATGGTCATATCGACATTGGTCAACTGAATCGGTCATCATTCTAACGAAGTTGCATGAAGCGGCCTGGACCGGGCGCCAGGAAGATACTTCACATAATATGCCAAATCGTTCATGTTACTGGCGCATGAAAAGAGAATTGTTCTGTCGGTAGTAGAAAAGGTTTGTTGTGTCTGTTATGCAAAAGCACCTGTATAAGCTTGCCTGCGGATTTTCTTAATTTTATGTTTCGATCAGATAGAATTTTCACATCGATGGACCGGATTGAATGCACTGTGTCCAGGTAAGTCTGTTTCGTGCTTTGTTTACAACGTGGTCAAACCGAGTGATGCGAAAAGTCAAAATCGAAAATATCGATGATTGCGAGAAATTCAATTATTTTACTGTTACTAAACTATTTCATTACATTTATTGGGGAACAAACAATTTGGTAGTCAGAATGTGGGGATATTTGATAATGCCATACTGTTCTACAACTCCTAAGTGCAAATATTTAACAACTGCAACAGAAACACTAGGTGGCACGCCCGTGATTCTGTGAGTAAGAACGTTATGCCATTATGAAACTTTCTGCATAATTTTCCAGGTTGTATCCAACTCTAAATGGTTTTTTAAGGGGCAGGGGGGAATTGGGCGAACAAACAATTTGGTTGTCAGAATGTGGGGATATTTGATAATGCCATGATTTTCTACTAAACTCCTAAGTGCAAGAACTGCAACAAAAACACTAGGTGGCACGCCCGTGATTCTGTGAGTTTATAGAACGTTCTGGAATTATGAAACTTCCTGCATTTTTTTCCCGATTCTATTCAACTCCACGAAGGGGTTTTTCACGGGGCAGGGGAAATTAGGGTTGTCCGAATGTGGGGATATTCTATCATAATGCCATGATTTTCTACAAAACTCCTAAGTGCAAGAACTGCAACAGAAACACTAGGTGGCACGCCCGTGATTCTGTGAGTTTATAGAACGTTATGGGATTATGAAACTTCCTGCATTTTTTCCCGATTCCATTCAACTCCACGAAGGGGTTTTCCCGGGGCAGGGGGAATTAGGGTTGTCCGAATGTGGGGATATTTGATAATGCCATGATTTTCTGCTAAACTCCTAAGTGCAAGAACTGCAACAGAAACACTAGGTGGCACGCCCGTGATTCTGTGAGTTTATAGAACGTTATGGGATTATGAAACTTCCTGCATTTTTTCCCGATTCCATTCAACTCCACGAAGGGGTTTTCCCGGGGCAGGGGGAATTAGGGTTGTCCGAATGTGGGGATATTTGATAATGCCATGATTTTCTGCTAAACTCCTAAGTGCAAGAACTGCAACAGAAACACTAGGTGGCACGCCCGTGATTCTGTGAGTTTATAGAACGTTATGGGATTATGAAACTTCCTGCATTTTTTCCCGATTCCATTCAACTCCACGAAGGGGTTTTCCCGGGGCAGGGGGAATTAGGGTTGTCCGAATGTGGGGATATTTGATAATGCCATGATTTTGTGCTAAACTCCTAAGTGCAAGAACTGCAACAGAAACACTAGGTGGCACGCCCGTGATTCTGTGAGTTTATAGAACGTTATGGAATTATGAAACTTCCTGCATTTTTTCCCGATTTTATTCAACTCCACGAAGGGGTTTTTTCACGGGGCAGGGGGAATTAGGGTTGTACGAATGTGGGGATATTTGATAATGCCATGATTTTGTGCTAAACTCCTAAGTGCAAGAACTGCAACAGAAACACTAGGTGGCACGCCCGTGATTCTGTGAGTTTATAGAACGTTCTGGAATTATGAAACTTCCTTCATTTTTTCCCCGATTCTATTCAACTCCACGAAGGGGTTTTTCACGGGGCAGGGTAAATTAGGGTTGTCCGAATGTGGGAATATTTCATAATGCCATGATTTTCTACAAAACTCCTAAGTGCAAGAACTGCAACAGAAACACTAGGTGGCACGCCCGTGATTCTGTGAGTTTATAGAACGTTATGGAATTATGAAATATTTCCCGATTTTATCCAACTCTAAGAGGTTTTGTTTTTAAGGGGCAGGGGGAATTGGGGCTGTCCGAATGTGGGGATATTTGCTAATGCCATGATTTTCTACAAAACTTCTAAGTGAAATCGGCATATAATTTGGTAGTTCGAGTTTGAAGAGATTGGATAGTGCCATGATTTTATATTGTGCTTGTTAAGAATGCACCTTTTTTTTTTTTGCTTTCCGTGTTTTTCGTGCGAAGACATTTAGATTAATTGATCGCATGAAACATGTTTTTACATTCATACCAATAAAGGATCAAAAGCCCCTTTGGGTTCAGTGTGTCGTGTTACGTTTTTCGCGTCTTTTTATTCGTTATTCCATAACTTGCTGGGTAATTTTCTGGCGCACAGCTAACTTATTCGAGGCGTGAAAATTAATAACACAATACTCGCTATTCTTGTACACACCAGCTCACGACAAGCTGAAAGAGTGTCTGCATTTAATAATGGATGGACACCTTAGCGACATGGACAGTTTTTGATACGCGCTTATAAATAGCAAACAAAAACATTGCGATATCTTTGATCGCTTACTAGTATACTGTGCAGTTTGTGTTTTCAGATAATGTTTACGTTAGCGGGCGCTCTGCTTGCGGTTATTAACGTGATAGGTCTGTTATCAGTCAACATAAAAGGTTGTGACTACGATGAAGACAAAGAAACTGAAACGGCTGAATTAAATACGTGTGCATCTCGCATTGAAGAAAAACGAAATCAGTTGTCACTGAAGCAAACACAGAATGAAAACTGACAAAGCGAGCAATTGATATAACTACTATCGAATCAATCCTCAAACTAAATTTTTCACGCGTTGTTTTCCAGAAAAACTTACAATCGCGGCTTCACGCCGTGTCGCAGTGACTTCGCTGGGTGAAATGAACCAAAGTGAACGATAAACAGATTTAAACATTGTTTTAAATGATTTTTAGAACTGTACACTGATCAGTATAATCCGTTATAATTTAGCTATCCCGCTTACTGGTACAACTGTTATCTTTCTCTGTTAAAAAATAAAATAAAAACCAAATAGAATGCAAGCTGTGATTACGCTGAAATTGTCAATCAAGATGAGATTCACCTCCAACTGCGAGGATTCACACATTTTTGCGATTCTGCTATATAATTACATATGGCGTCTGTAGCAACGTTGGCTTCCAACAGCGAACAGAAAAATGTCCTATGCGGGTCCTCATGCGTTTGTTGCCAATGTACATGGTTTGATTTTCTTGCTGCCCGTTGTACCATCGACCGGCAAACACACCCGGAACAAAGACGTCATTCAGCCAGCTCCAGTACTTTGTGTTGTTCACAGCCTGGCATGGAAATTAAAGAAAGAAAATGGTGTGAGGTAAACATATTGATTGTATTGATTAAACCCGTGGGGAAATATTTGGTGGAGTTACCTTTTTCCCAGTTTTATGGACCAAGCCGAAAGTAACCTGAGGTTATTCCATAAACTTACTAAAAGAAGATGTAATTTAAGATTTTTAATTTAATAAGATGGTTAGACTCGTTGTATCTTTTACCGCTAAAAGGTTTGGATCTTCCTGCATACAGCTGTGCTGTCCACTTCTCAGATGCGTCTCATTCTGAGGATGGGGTGAATTGACCTCCCCCCAAAATAACATTATTCCGAATTATTTTAGAATAGCTGATTGTTTATTTTGTGGTCGGAATAATAAGAGTCGTGCATACTTGAGCAGTTTTTAGGTTCTTCCCGCTTCGTCCAAGCCTTTGCTATTGTAACCTGGCTGCTATACTATTTATTAAGGACATTTTAATAAGTCGTCATGGCTCGCTTGGTGAATAGCGGCTCTATAATATATCCGCTCTCTCTAGCTGCTCCGGCTATTTCTTTTTTCTTTCTAAAAGCCACGATCCAGAGAGGAAATGACGTCTTATTTCGAAATATTTCAAGTATTTTGCTCTCTGGTTATTCCAGAAAGAGGTCAATTAGACCCACCCTTAGTTGCCAAAAGGATCAATTTTGGTCAATCACAACAAATGCAGACAAATTAATTTTGGCTTTAAAAATAATAAATGGTTTTTTAATGGTCACACCAAGATGCTCTCATATTTCGAAGTCTACACAGGCGGAGGGGGGGGGGGGGTAATCTGCCTCCCCACCCTTCTTGTTTTTAACTAACCAAGCATAGAGCTCACTAAATGAAAAAAACAAAAAAACAAAAAACAAAACAAGACAAACAAACAAACTAATCCAGTAATTTGTCAGTCAGTTAACAGTTAATCCAAAGCAGCTTCTTTGTAGGCTGCACTCACCTTGTGAAAATGGGGTAGCCCATCTCGGATAGACTTCGTCATCAGATATCGATAATCATTTCTGTTACCATAGCACACCACCATCAGCAAGAAAACGAAGATAACGTAAAAGAAAAGTTCCACGAAAAACCGCGACAAGTTTTGTTTTCTGGTTTGACGTTTTCTCATCTCCTCCACTTCAGTAAGCTTCAGTGTCCACAATCTGTGTTGTGAAAAACTATGTTCACCTTCATCAATGCTTTCATTTTCTTTATGTCTACTCGTCTTCCATTTGAGAATGACCGCTAGCAAAAGAACTATGAAGAATACTTTAAACGGCTCCATAATTATCACATTCTGAGTGAATGATATGAACATCGATGACAGCCATTGCTCACTGATGCTCTTTCCCCAGGTCAAACTGTAGAAGATGGTAAACGTCGCTGACAGAGTACAAGAACAAACGAAGAAGAACCAGGCGAGATAAGTGAGCCACTTTACTTTGGAGCAACATCGAGATTCAATTGTTGACTTTCCAGCTCCTTTTTGAAACAGAAACGTTATAAGGATGTTAATTGGTGCGATGATAAGCGTGCTTTTGATGCCAATCATAACTTGCCTCGATGAGAATTTCAACGGTCCTAACTGAATGCCTTGTTCTGATTTGCTAACCAACTTATAGAACATCGCGTTGGCGAGCATAGCTGTCAGTAATACTGAAAGACAACACGACGCCCGCTGTACTCTTGTAAACCGGTTTCTCCTTGCCTTCGCTACAACTGAAATCCAAATATGCATTTCTGTGAGGCCTTTCCACCACCGTTTTACAACTTCATGGCTAAAATGCAGTTGATTTGGCACTTGCTCGATCATTCGCTCAATTCGACCGTCTTCTCGTTCCAGGGCAAGCCACTGGCTGCTGGCGAATGCCCATGATTTATCGACTGCTTTGTCCACAATCACGATTTCCTCTAGAAACCACGAAGGGCTCTCGCCAGAGTTATCATGGCCAATCCGCACTCCCTGAATCGCACCAAGCCGGTTGTGAACATAAAAAACGAAGACATCTGTGTTTCCCCGAGAAAAAAGAAATTTATTCACGCCAGGTTCCTCTGAGCTGAGCTGAATAATTCCAGTGCTATCATCAGCACCGTATATCTCGATGGCAACTTTAGCTGTCGTGCCGGAATTTGTCCACACACCAGTTGAAATTATTATCTCGTATTCGTGTAAGCTGTTTACTGTGGATGGTAGCTGTACTGGCAAAACATTCTAGAAATCAATGTTGATGACATGCAGTTATTGCAGCATCAAATTTTTTCATTAATGATGACAATAAATAATAGTCAGTAATGAAGCAGATGAAGCTGTGATTTCCAAGACTCAATCTTCACAAAGGGCTACTCATAGGCTTCCACTCAGTGGTGAGAAAGCAAAAGCCGGTTCTACAAGCACAACCAGCTTTGAAAACTAGCAGCTTCTTCAGGAATATTTTAGACGAGCAAGAGTTGCAATAGAAAAAGAGGCCGAGAGAGGAAGGTTGGGGCGAATTAAAACAAACAATAAAAATAATAATAAAAAAAAAACACACCCACACACACAAGGGAGTGCGAGGAGATGAAAAAAGTGTTTCTCTCTCTTTGCCGCCCCCTTCCTACCCTCTTTCACTCGTGTTTTTGAATACAAACGCTCGACTTCCAAAAATCGCCTGCAGTGCGACATAACTTGCCAATTTCAATAACCTGAATCTAGCCCAATATACATGTTAAAGAAGGGCCAAAGAAACAATAGCTGATCAGTTCAGTATTTTTCGCCTGATACATGATTAATAGTCTCTTTCTTGCAAGGTAAACTCTGTGAATTTTAAAATGGAGTAAATGTAACACTACGAACTGTCAGTCAACGGTTTGTGTTGGAGAAAACTTGAATCCTATCTTAAAAAAGAAAAAAAAACAGCAAGATAAAACAAACACACACGCAAGGTTTTCTTGAGATGAGCTGTCAATCATACATCAAAAATCAACTTTCGCAGAACTTATAAGCTATCGCCGGATGTCAGTGCAGTTCGTGCTATGTTCACTCATTATATAATGGCAGATTTTACAATAAAACATTACACTGGTTTGATTCCACAACATGGTTAAATTTATTACCGGTACTTACATATCTAGCGTCCACTTTATCCGCTTTTCTGGCGATAACCAGCACGGTAAAATAACATACAAGAACAACAGCCACCGTCACAATAACTGCAACATTTCCATTTTCTTCAATATTTTTAAACTGGACCAGGACCTTGTCAAAATCGATTGGATTCGGTTTAACTGAAAGATCTCCTCCAAATGACGTCAGGTGGTTACAGGAACAGTTGATAAATCCGTTCAATGTTGCTGATAATACCTGCAAATAACAGATACAAAGGCATTTAGTTTGGAATTATTCAGATCCCTGTCCTTTGTTATCCAAAAGAAATAATAAATCACTCCAATCTGACTAGTTCAGGGCAGACAGATTTATCAATAGCTAGCAGCCTGAGACACCAAGCGTGTTATATGAGAAATACTCAAATCTGATGGGTTCTCCCATTCTTTTCACCAATAGCGCACGCGTTGCTCATGAAAGGGAAAATTTTTCTTGATTTTTTTGCTTGAAAATAGAGTGAATTCGTGTAACCCGTTTTTTATATGTTAATGAGTCGTATAATATTCTAATGTTTGTGTACAATAAAACAATACACGAGTGGTCAGAAAACCTCAAAGAAATCACTTTAATAGTTATACAGAAAATAAGTATAAACAGGACGTGTCTTTCTTTAAGAACTTCAAGAACATGTTCAACCTAAATCGAAGATTAGTTTGTTTTTCTTCACGGGATGTTAAATATAAAATGTTTGTCTAAAATCGCAAGACAATTCAAGGCATGATAAATTTTAAGCCCCGTTATCTGTTTTGGTTTTTACATATTGGTAAATGCTTGAATTTTAACCTGACTTCCACATGCAAATAATTACGATTTATCCGCAATTTTCTGTTTTCCTGTACAGCTCATTTAAATATTACACGGCGCATTTGCATATAAAAAACGGGTTACACGAATTCACTCTAATGTATAAAATTGTAGCTTTAAATTTTGGTTTGCAATATTCAAGCGTCTACTGAAATACGGTGATTAGATTAATCGTCCTCGTTTTCTGTGAGCAATAGTCGACTAGGCTGCGCCTCGAATTTTGACTGCCTCGTTGACTATTCGCTCATAGAAAACTCGGGCTCATACTCCAATTGATAACTGAAAGCACTCGAGTGCAAAAACAAAGACAACTGTCAAGATCGCTTGGCGTCTTGCAAACATTACGAAGGTTGCCTGAAGGCTTCCAAAAATCGCTGATCGCGAAGAAACAAATGGGACGTCAACCAGGAAAGATGACATAACTTACTTGACAGCCGTCTGTTATCCACATTTCCCGCTCCTCTGATCAATACACACAGCTCCCCAGTGCTACCCTCAGAGTATAGTTCTGATCAGTCTTAGAATCATATACTGGCACAACAGTTACATTCTTGCTCTGAGGAGGAGTGGGAGGGGGATCCTTGACTTCGACGCACGAGCGCTTTTCTCGTCTATTTCCAAAACACGATCTTTTCTTTCTTTTGTGGGAGTTATTCAAAATTTTTTTATAGCTTTGAACTCCAAGAAAGTATTTTCCAGGTCGCTTGGCCAGAGTTTTTATTGGAAAAGACTGACTAAACGAACACTCAGTTTTACCATCCTTTTTGCCATGTGCAGTCAGTGTCCAAACGCACCTTCCGTTACTGGAGACAGTGGCATTGAGGTCATGCTCTTTGGTGGTTGGCCGCTGACCATATCGTATGTAAACAATCAGATGTGTACTTGCATCTCCAGGCGTGATTTCCACTATAATGAAGGTGTTTTCGTTTTCGACATCGATCTTGTGAAAACGTAAATTTTTATTGGTGAAATACTGCGGATTTTCTGAGGATATTGTCCGAGGTTTCAATGGTATGATAACCGTGACACCGTTTGAGAGATTTGCTAGTTTGATCACCTTTCTCCTTTCGTCTTTTAATTCCAGAGCTAGGACATCAGAGTTGACTCGTTGTTTAGTACTGTCCCAGGTGTAAGGGTTGAATGGGATCGACAGCATCTGCCATAAGAATAAATACGTTTTTAAAAAATATACGTGATTATTTAAGGTTGGTTTCGTCATATAGTAATCGCCCCGATCATTTCGATCGCCTTGATCGTTTACAACCGCCGAGACGGTTGGAGGTGATCCAGGCGAGTAAGGGAAAAGAAGCTAGACAGAAGCGTAGATTTGGATTCGCGAAATATTTTAAAAAAGGAAGAGTATGAAACGTACAGTTTCTCCTATAGCTTTCCAACTGTTTAACCTAGTATGATTATTTTTAAGGTGGCTCAACTGGATTTTTTAGGGGTAACACCGCTCAACTTTTAGAATTAACTGCGTCGCCATTAACAATGCTATCCAGGGGCGTAGCCAGGATTTTTGTATAGGGGGGTTCCAAATGTGAATTGTAATTGTTATGGTAAAACTGCTCCTCTAGGGCATGCTCCCCCGGGAAATTTTGAAATTTGCGGTCCCCAGAAATGGCATCTCCTTGATTCTAAGCATAAATTTTTTAGCAATTTTAGCGTCAATTGAAGCTAGTATTTCTTAGAAGGGAAGCTCAAATTCCCGCGTACCAGGTAATTTTTCTGGCGTACCATTCACTCCCGGCGTACCGTCACTCACTAGTCAGCTAGTATATCAGCCAGAAGTAGGCGCCGTGGATGCTTCCGTGCAAAAATGTCGACTGTTGCACTAATGTCAATTTGTCTGTTGTAATGTATGTTCATAAGAGCAAGTCCTGACTCTCGCTCGCTGGTCATTGTAGCCCGCAGGTATGTCTTTAGTCTGCGCAATGTGCTGAACGATCGCTCACATTCTGCAGAAGTAATTGGCAACGTACACAAGATGTGCAGCAACTTGTTCACATTTGGATAAAAATCACTGTCACATTACCTTTTACTAGTAAAAAATCCTGTTATAGAACGCTGCATATTGAATCGAATCTTCGCTTCTTTCGACTTTCCCGCCGTGACCATTGATCTGACAACAGAGTGGCGTCAGCCGACCATGTGCCTGTTGTGTGCAGATTTGAAAACGAGGCAACCAAAAGCGCTGGATCCCACGTACAACGCAGGCTTGTGTACACGAAATTTTGTAATTGTAAACACAAGGTGATAATTTATAGATTTCATTTTATTTTCTTGAAAATTTCATTTTTCTAATCTGGCGGAATTAAAGGGGGGTTCTAATAATATTTTTTCTCTTGAATTAGCTATTGCGATATCCCGAAGGGGGGTTCCGGAACCCCTGGAACCCTCCCCTGGCTACGCCACTGCTATCCAGACCTTGACGCAAACAGCAAGCAGCACCCACAAAATCATCAATGTATCTCTTGTGCAGTTGCGGCACGAAACCAGAGTACTGAGACATGATAGCCTCCTCTACGTAACCAACAAATAATAGGCATGCGTAATTAGGGCCACTCCTCCTACTTGTTGATAAAACTCTCAATTAAAAGAGAATGTGTTGAGGGTCAACACAAGTTCTGCAAGCCGTGTAAGAGTGGACGTTTGAGAATCTTGGACAGGTCGTTTGTCGAGGAAGTGGGCCAAAGCCTGAAGACCGCATTCATTCGGTACGACGGTGTATAGAGACTTGATGTCCATGGTAAAAATGAAGCACTGGTTGTGGTTGTCATTATTGAAGCGAAAGGAGTCGAAAATCTGCAGGGCATGATTTGTGTCCTTGGTTTAAGTATTAAGTCCACGAACAAGGGGAGCCATAATTTCATCCAGATAAGCGGAGATGTTTTCTGTAGGACAGCTACAGGCCGATACAATTATTGGCCTTCCAATAGGACTGGACACAATGGTGGCTGATGGCGTTGGCTGATGGTGATAATTCGCAGCTACTGATCATGTTCTGCACCACAGATTTTATGACGCGCTGGTTTTCTTGAGTGTTATCATTATTGAGGCGCTGGTAAAAGTCTACTGTTTTGGGGGCCATGTTGGTCTGTGTTGAGTTCTGAGCAATATTAAACAGTATTATTCTGAACAGTTTGAATCGCTTCGATTGTCTCTCTTGCTTAAAAGTAGTTCTCATAAAATCGTTAACGATCGCTCCGGTCTGCAAACAATCGTTCGGATAGAACAGGGGAGATCCAAACGATCGCGATCACCCGATCACCGCAGGCATTAGCGATCATCTGTGTAATGTTCTCACATAATTGACCCGATCGTATCTTGCTTGAGATTTAGCTAAACATGTAACCGACCCATAACTGTGGTCTTTAATGCCATCTCGTGCAGCTAGGTAAGTCCATTAGGGCGCGTTGGATATGAGATGGTAGATAGCCAACAAGGCGCGAAGCGCCGAGTTGGCTATAACGATTTCATATCCAACAAGCGCGAGTGAAATACAAAGAAATTGTTTTATTAAAAACTCTCAAAGAAATGTAAAATTTGAGCTCCCTAGCTGTTTTCGTTGACGCGTATCGGCTAGTTTTTTTATGGTCAATGGTATATGAGCTCATATGCAATTGCCTGTTAACCAATCAAAACTCAATCAAAATTAACCAATCAAAATTGCAAAATACCCTAGCTAGTTTTTAATAAATTGCTATGTACCTGATTGAAGAAACGTTGACCTATAAAAAAAAGTAAATCATGAACGATGCAACCCAAATGTTTACTAGGAGCCGGTTGGAAAAAATAATCCCTATTTGTGACAGAATAAACATTATGATATGACAGGTTACATAAATCATGCTTGTTAGGCCCTAAAAGAAGTTCCCACGTAAAAGCCAGGTTGCTTACTGTCGATGGTATGTACTAAGATGTCGCGGATGTTACGATCACGGCGATAGGCAATCAGCAGCGGCTGAGGAAATAGGTCTCTTGTTTCTGGGTCGTCTGTTAATATGCAGAAGTTACACAGAAGGATTCTCTTGATTCATTTGAAGGGAGGTTGGTATTGCAAACGGTCCTGTTGCAGGGAAAAGTACCTTTTGGATGGTTTGGGGGTTGGTCTGCGGTAGGCTGTTGTACATGTCCAGATCACCACAGCGTAGTATTTACCAATTTTTCATTTATACATTTAGTACCTAAGGACGCTGCGCAGGTATTTTCAAACGTAATTACTAATGTTGGGAGAACACTAAAAAAGCTTGTAAATCACTCGCTGATTTACAAACTTATCTTGTGTTCTCCCAACATCCATCCATACATAAGTTTATTGCGCCGGTAAACCCCTAGAGAGTGTGGTCTATTGCTTAAGGACCTCTCTTGCATCCAAAGCACGTTGTTTGGCTATTTATTAGTCACGTGACCCTCGTTTAACTCAAATGTATCTCATGCAGGCTACAATGCAAAACATATTTTCTCAAGGTAGCACAGAATAACTTTTACACAGAAAGTTGAGTGCGTTTATGGAAGACACGTGATTGTCACGTTTCACTGCTGTATCTAGCATTTTTCTTCAAAATAGAGCCACAAGGAAATGAGTTTCTTTTCAAACCTCTCAAATAAAGGAATTAGCCATGTGGTGGCCGAGAAAGATTCCAAGATCTGTTTGGTTTTCTGTGAGCATTTATTTAAATCCTTTGTCGTTATTTGTTAAAAAAATATTTAACTGTCTTGTCAATCAGATTTGTTTTTGTAGAATCTTGCTGTTCCCCTTGGGAATATTGAGATTCAATGGAAAACAAACGTAACTGTCGGGACCAGTCATAAGTGTCAGTAGTTATAGCAGTATCCATACCTGAGTATCAACAAAACTTGATCCTGTTATTCTGGACAGATTTAATGCTCTCTCATCAGTTGGTAAAACAAATCTGCCATTTCCTCCTTCAATCTTCATTCCAACAAGTTTATCTGGGCTATGGCGCCCTAAGGTTATGGTCAGTTCTTTTATCCCAATCGATATCACTTTCTCGTCCGGGACGCTTAAAGCTAGTAATGCGTCTCCAACTAAGCTGATAATTTTTATGGAAGTAGTGACTAAACTTTTACCCTGTAAAAAATAAAACTTATAAACACATTTGATTTATAAATCCAACGCCAAAGTTGTCACATCTGGTTAAATCATGACTTAACTAAGGTAGTGAACCAGTCGGAATGTTTTCCGGTAAAAAACCTAATCGGCAGAAATTATGGAAATCACACGAAGGGCTGATTCTTGATTGTGTTTCCAAGACAGTGACAGTTGAGATGTTTCGACATAAATACCTGTTCTTGTAGACCTGAACCCAAATCTCCTGAAGCAATCACTGCTCCTGCTTTTAGTAAACTGTTAAGACATGAGCCCAAGTTTTCTGCAGATTGGATGATCAGCGGTATGTCCGCCACATCTTTCAATTGGGCAGTCCTCCATAAGAGTGATGTCATATTATTAATGGCAGATAACGAGGAGGCCTATAAAATCAAAGGAGAGTCGGTGACAGAATTACTTTATGTTGACAACTGTGATTTACAAATTCTTGTACCTCGCAATGTGGTTAAGTTAACAGTTTTAATGTTTTTAGTTGGAGCATGACTATTTCTTATTCATAAAGAAAGATAAACCCGTCTTCAAGAAAATGTGATTGTTGTATTCTACAGGTTGTCTTCGAGGCTTGTGTGGGGGAGGAGGGATATTATTAAAAACAACTTAATGCCACAATTATTCGAAAAGTCTTAGCCTTGTATTGTCAAGCAACCAAATAAATACTCATGGAATGACGACGCATAAATTTTGTAGAGCTTATGTCACTCTTTAAACCAGCATGCGCAATTGTGCCTCAAAAAGGAAAAGTAAATTGGGCGTCATCAAAGTGGGAAACAGATGTAATGACACCTCCCTCTCCTTCCTCACCAGCCCCTGCCCCAACTAGTACTCCCACCCCTCCCCCCACCCCTCCACCCGTCACCTTTATGCTGAGCTCAGTATTCACTCACCAGTGATGTCGAAGACACTGTTTCTGTTTTCCGAAGACCTGAACCTATCACAGAGGAGATTTGCAAAAGGTCTGGAATACTCTTCACTTGCAGTGAGATGATGCTTTTGATGATAAAGTCTTGAATCTGTAAACAGAGGGCCGTGATTAAGAACGTTAGATAGATTTCAGTGAATGTATCACGACAACAGAAAAAATACATTCAACATTTGTAGTGTCTAGTTTACTGAGAGTGAGTAAGCTTGGTTTTCTAAAAGGCAAAGTTCAATAAATTTGTAATCTAATCTAATGATAAATTGCAAATATCTTTAATTGGGTAATTTCAGTATACTTACTACACGGCAACAATTTTTGGCAAGTGCAATAGTCAGAATAGTTTTCCTCGAGGTTGAAAACTTAGCCAGAGTTTCATTTACTTTACGGGCCCGTAAAGCAATTCTTAGTTATCTGTATCTTAAAACAGAGAAGTGTATACGCCTAAAAACTTTGTATGAAGGGAGCCTCTGTTCATATTTTAAATATCTGAATAAATGTCAGCTGTGAAATCACAAGGTTTAAGAACTTGCTATGGGTTCCGGGTGCGAAAACTTTTCGGGGCCTTTGAGAAACGGGCTCCTGAAAATAATTAGTAACATTCACATAAGTTATAGTTACTCTATCAACTGAAGGTGGTCAATAAGCTAAATATAAAAGTAAATTAAAGAGAGAAAGATTAAAGCAAAATAGCTAACAAGACATATATCTTATTAACCAAGCGCGAGGGCCGTACTGGGCGAATATTGGCCCGAGGTCTTGACAGTACGGATCGAGCGCAGCGAGGTCCGTACAAAAAAGACCGAGGGCCAATATTCGCCCAGTACGGTCCCGAGCAAGCTTGGGTAATAAGAGATTTATTACACGACTGAAAACTTTGTGTAGTGAGAATTGCTTACCGGTAGATGTCGTGGAATACAATGTGCGGCAAAACTTTTACGCGCGCTAAAGGAGTTATAATTATGTCTGTGTTTAAGGTCATTTCATTTTCAAAGCAATTAAAACTCCGATGTAGCGATTTCACGGTGTAGTTTTCACGAGTAAGCCGTCACAATGCTGGAATCAATTTAAGTTGCTTTTATTTAACCAATAAGATTTGCTCTTATAAATTTCGCTGTCAACGGTGGCAGAAACTGTCAACTGTCAAAAAGCGGCCAGCTTGTCATTTCATTCAACCAGTTCAACTAATTTCAATTTTCACAAAGTAAAAAACTTAGCTCTGTTCTATGAAACGTGCTCAGTAAACGAGGAAAAAATGACATCTAACAAACTAAACATTGAAGAGAGTTCAGAGCTTATCTTGCTCTTCTTCGGTCAACTCCCGCGTTGCGTTTGCTTTATTACCGCGACCGCTCTGGACAAGGCTCTTTCGTTTAGCAGCAAGGACCTGACGGCAACGGGAAAACGTTTCATCTTCAAATATGTTGAAAGGTAACTTTTTCTCTGTAAAATAGCGTTGGAATCTTCGTTGAAAAGAGGTCAGCGAGCTTGGCTCGTACTCTTCGCCATTTTCTTTTCTTACATTCTTGAAGAATTTTGACAGTATAATTTGTCAAGTTCAGACGATGTCATTTTTTCTAGCTCTCTCGTTTCGTTAATACTGGAACAAAAACGCTTAAAGGCTCTCATATCGGACTTCGTTTTCTTGACTGTATTGCTTGACCTTTGCGCAGAAATAAAATCTTCTAGCTCTTGGCTATCATTAATGACTTCGCATTCAATTTCACTGTGATGGCTGTTGTTATCATTTCGTTGCAAAGTCTCGCTTGTAGGTGAGCATTCCGTCATTTCTGCTTGTTCACCGTTAGTAGAGTACTCAAGAAATTCTTGAAATTGAAGGTCGAAGGAGGGCATTTCTGGTTCTCTTATCCATTCAGGAGTTTTGCAGTGATTTTTACCGAAAATATCGTCCGTACTTTCCGCCATCTTTGATTTGATAGACAAAAATCTTGCGCTGAATCGCGCGGGAATTAGCGCGGGATCATCCGGGACAAAACCCGGTCCGATACTTGGAAAATATCGGCCCTCGCAGGAGCGGAAATAAAGTAATCTGATTGGCTGATTTAGTTATTGGCCCTCGGACCGCCTTAGTCGTGTAATAAAATTGGTTATTAAATGAATGGGCGCCTGCGACCTCCAAACTTCGCATGCAAGCTCTTTTACGCGTGCCGCTAAACAAAACAAACTCACTTTGTCCACAGTCAGCCAGCAGTATGAGTTTTTCGACACATCGCGTGCAAATCTTTCCTTGTAGGGTTATTTAACTGTCCGGCCAGGTTAAAAAACATTTCAGAGCCGTCTGTGGTTAGAGTTTCTGGCCGCCATGTCTCACGTTTTTGATTCCCGTTAGACAGATAAGGACTGAATACCACATTGTGACGTGTTGTCACGATAGGATATATCGGAAAAATCAAGACATTGGCTAGTTTTAGCAGAAGTTCGGCCGCCAGGTGGTTGAAGGACATCATTTAGTCCGAATACCCGTAAGTTGACAGCATCTCTCGAAGAACTGAGGTGTGTTCCTACCTTTGTTTTGTACAATAGCGCTTTTAAGCGCTCCAGACGAACGTTGCACTAAGGTCCACTAACGAAGGTGGATCGAGCCTGGTGGTATAAAAGCCTAAGACAACAAGTTTCTTGCCGGGAACTTTGTCAGCGCGAGTTTTGCAGTGTCCGCTTGGGTTCTATGACGACAAAGTTGCCGAGAAGTGACCTGATTTCAGACTTAAAAAATATTTGTTAGTGTCCGGAGCTCTACCTTCCATCGCAATTTTTTTGGTTCAATAAAATATGCACAGTTGGATAGATCAAAGAGTGCGTGCAATCTTCTCTTGATAACGCGCGGTCTTGTAGTATGTGTGATCTGAAAATGTAAGGATTGGAGAAGTGAAAGCAAACAGCGCTTTACTGAAAGCAAATTAGATGTAATGGGAAAACCAGCAAAATGTGATTTTGCAGAGAGCGCTCGCCATGCATGTTTACGCAGCTTTCCTTAAATCGGATCAACGGCGCCCGTGTCACAGAAGTTGAGTGTTTAGGCGCTTTATCAAGCAAATTTGTGTTGCCCCAAACAACAAACAACAGCTAACCGCAAGCAAACCGGAGGGAAAACTAACAGAAAACAAAGTGGAGTGAAAGCAAACCGCAACGAAACGGTAATCAAGGCTAGCTGAGCGCCATTATTTTACCCAAACCCTAGGGTTAGGGTTAAAACAAACACCCGGTGAGGGTTAAAACCAAGAGTTAAACTCTAAAATTTTCGCTGGTTTCATTGTTTTGAGGAACGAAAGGTTTCCTCTGTTTACTGTTTGTCAAAGTAAAGGCGCTGCCAGCAAAAAAACTTGCTTGAAAAAGGAGGAAAGAGCAGCAATACAAAAAGGACAGCACAACGTTTAGCAAACTTGCATGCTGACTTTAGAGCTTTTATGACAAGTGTCGTTATTGCCGGCGCCTATTTAAATGCTAGTTGCATAAACACGTGTACAACAAATGATCATGTGCATGATTATAAAGCCATTTTAGAAAAAGTTTATTTACCCTTGATTTCTGCTCTGAATCCATTGCAGTATCTCGTGAAACCGCTTGAAGGATTGTATTTGCTATTTGTGCTGCTTTGCTAAGGTCCCCATCTTTAATTAGTTTATTAAACAGACTGTCGTTTGCTCTTAGAAATTTGGTGATTTTTCCTGGCCTTAAAAGTAGAGATGGCTTAACCTATAAAATAAAATAAAAATTAATTAATGTAAAGTCAATTGAATTATGACTTATCTTATATATTTCCATTGTAATTTTTATATTTTTTTTTATTGTTAGGGCCTCTATTAATATCAGTTGTATCTGTAAATACTTAAAGAGAAACCCATGATTGTGCATTGTGACTAAATGGCTCTGTAATGTGGCATACAATTGAGAATATTACCTGCACAGACAAATTAACCGCTGGAGCAGAAGCACCGTATTTATCAGTCACTGTGACGACAAACTTTACAGTAAAGTTATCTGACCGGTTTCCAGGTGGCAACCAGGAGATAACAGAACTGTTCAAACCATTATAAATAATGCCGTTTAGACTATCCTTCAGCTGATACTGAAACTTGTAAGACAGGGGGGTGCTGCCACTCTTCCAGTTGCTACAGCTCAGGTTAAAATTGGTCTTCAGTGAGATGCCGCTTGACGGAGAGATGGAACATGTCCCCCCTGTTGGTTGTGTTGCAGTTGAAATACCATAGACACTCATTCCTTGTTGACCATCTGACGTTCTTATTAAGTGTACCAGCCGGTAGTTTTTTCCGCCTTCAAGGGAGTCCTTTTTGATAACAATGCTTCTTGAATTGAGGGGTGTGTCGGTAATAAGTTTTAATTCTTTTTTCACCCAAATAATATCAGTATATGGAACGAATGAATATTCTTGGTAGAGTATCCACTCGTAAGAAGATATCTTGGAGCATTTTGGTCCGTGACACTGTGATTTGATAGACAGTTTAACAGACGGACTGATTTCAGGTTTGCAATTAATTTGGCATCTGAAAATCAAATGAATACAGATACATGTATTACTCCTTGTAGAATGCCTGTGAACAAATTTACGACGTACTTATCCCAAAACGAAAAAGTGAATCTTTTTTGGTTATTATGGCTCAATCTTTTCGTGTACAGTAGGTGTTGTACTTACACAATAATAAGACCCTTCGTGATTAATAAGCAAAATAGGCTTAATAAGCACAAAAGTGTATAAACCAACTTTCAGTCCCTCAAGCACTGGTTTAATTGCTACTACATATACAGTATTTGAATTTGTAAAACAATAATCAATTGTGATCTACTTGATTCTTGGTTGCCTGGCTCCACTTACCCCTATGGTTATTCTGGGCAGGCAGCCCGGGGGGGGGGGGGTACTCCCATATGTGGCCTATATAGGTATGTGCCGCCCGATAGGGTATGGTTTTTGAGGTTCTCGGTCCTTAAATAGGGTATCATTTTTGCTCCTTTTGGCAATGTGTTCCCGGTGTGATCCTTAGATAGGGTACCTTAATTCTATTAGCTAAAATAAACGCCCAGCTAAACGAAAAAAAATTCTTAAAACTAAATTTTCTGTTCAGGTATTAGTAAAGCGATTTTATAAAGATTTGTGTCTTGCCGTGCGCGGTTAGCCGTTATTTGGGTCGTCACGGAACGCTTCTCCTCCCCTTGAATAGGGTGTCATTTTTCGGTTTTGGACCTTAAAAAGGGTATCAATTTTCGCATTCTTTATCCTTAAATAGGGTCAGGGTTTAAGAACCTTGGCGGCACACCCCTATCCGAAATTTATGGGAGTACCCCCCCCCCCCCGGGGGCAGGCAGTTTTCTATTTAATTTTTACAAGCAATTTAATTTTGATATTTCTTTCTTTAAAATGTAATTTATTTTGTAAACGAGCACAAATAAAGGTTAGTGTTTAGTGTTAGCGCTAGAACTGTCCATTGCGCTGTCCTGACCTGAATGCACTGTTCGATCACAAATAAAAACTCCATACTGAGCTGAACTTTGAGTGTTGAGAAAATTGAGATTGCCCAACTTTCAAAGTCGTATTCCAACATCAAACACATGCGTGAGCGTGGGTTGAAAAAAAAGAAAGCGTAGTTAATTGACGTTTTTATTGACTTAATTTAGTCAGTTTCTTAACTTTTGAGCAGTAAGCATCTTGTCCCTAGAGTCTGTTTTTCTTTTATTCGGTCAGTCAAATCAAATCAAATCAAAACCTTTATTTATACACGATGGGATAAAAAAGCTACATAGCTTGTGGGGTCGTGTGTAAATAAAACATTAAAACTAGTAGATAAAAACATTAATGATTTATCATCAGTGATTTATTTTATACAAAGAACTCACACAAGCACTAGTGTGTAAACAACTTGCAGTTTTAACTTGTAAGTGTCACAGATGCTGATCATGTGACATACTGCTTTACAGTCAGCACCAAAAGCACATACGCTGGCCAGTTCTGATTTTTTGAGCATGCGTAGAGTGTACATTTTTAATTGTCAGCCAATCAGCTCTGAACAGATGTCTGCGAATTGAGCGTTTTCAAGCTGAAGACCAGAGTCTACATTCTTGGTGCTGAACAAATAAAAGCAGGCTCTGGAAACTAGATTGAGTGCCTTAGTACACTGACCTAGGGTAAAAATGGCAAAACGAAGTTCTTACCGTTGCGAAATTTCAGGCGGATCTCCTTTCACTAGGTGGATAACTTGATATGAAGTCGAACTGCGACAATCTTTTGTCACGACCAGTTTGACTGCATATGTCTTATTGACAAGCATGGAAGAAGTACTTAGGGTAGCTTCAAGTCCAGAATCATTCCCGAAATAACGAATGCTTGATTGGTTTACTCCCGTAAAAGAGTCCTCCATTGTTGTCTGGAGACCGGAATAGTTGCCAGTGATCTCACCATAATACCAGGTGAAATTCATTCCAGAGTGGTTACCTAGCCCAACATCCGGGTCATGGGACAGTGATGCATTCACCGTAATGTTTTGTTGATGTCCTCGGATTACTTCAGTGCCACCATAGATGATCGCAACAAGGTCTGGTTTTCTCTGGCAAGACTTCCCATCTAAACACCATTAAATTACAACTTTCAAAACAAGTTTAAAAGATTGTATGTACTACTATGTGTGATGACTAGGTCACTTATGTTAGTTTTAGTTTTTACTTTATTTTAGTCACCAAAGTTTTTAGTTCATTTTATTTTCTGTAATGTGGATTATTATTGTCAGGTGGGACGAAAAGCAAGTGAGAAAGAGGAAAATAGTTTTAACTTTTTTCACTAAATAGTTTTAACTATTTTCGTCTGTTGAATGGTAGGATCTTTTAAGATCTAAAAGATCCTACCATTCAACAGACGAACGGCGATTTAAGCGTTAGCGTTGACTTAGCTTAAACTCAAAATAGAGCCAAGAGTAAGACAAATACTGAAAGAGAAAAATGTTGATGCATCCGCTGTTCAGAAAAGTCGGTATTTTTTATTTAAGCTAGGTTATTCATAAGTCGATGACAAAACAGACCTGGTGTTGGTGACACTGAAGGCTGAAAAGGAAGCACGGTTGTACTTATGTACGATGGCTTTGCTGTCAAAATACTTTTTGTAGCTGGAAAATGAATGAAAAATGTTTACATCAAAAGAAAACCACATACTTATTGAAATGCCAAGAATCTACGGTACTCAGAGGTCAACGTTTTTGTATAAATATCCAAACAAATAATTAGTGCAACAGCCAACTACATAAGTTGGTAACGTGATTGCAAAGTCAAATTTGAGATGTCCATAATACAAACAGACCTGATGTCGTAGGTGTCCGGGTGTAGGTGCTCCTGAAAAATGAAGTTGAATCTTTTGTTGGACTTGTATGAGACGATTTTGTGTTCGAGATATCATCTGAAAAACCTATGGAAAATGTAACAAATTCATGACGGTATAGCATTTAGAACACCCACTGAGTAAGTACCGTCTTGTAGATCCTGCTGGATAAACAAAGCTAAGTACTAAGCGGCATTTAACATGTATCTGGCCCAGGAGTGGCCACTTTCTGATTTTCAAGTGAACGAACATGCAAACTAAAGCGCACGTTAGAAGTGCCTTTGATGATACAGCAGGATCAAAGTACGCAGCCTAGCGAAACCTTTTTTCCAAGTGGTTTAGAAAAGAGATCTTTGGACTTACCATTGGTAGCTCAGCACTCTTATAGAGCAGTTTTCAATGGAGCGTCGTACAACCAAATCCAAAGAAATAAGTCTGGCCAATCACAAAGAACGCAGACAATCAAGTTAACTAATCAAAACTCGAAGCAAATACATGTAGCCGGCACGAAGCGCGGAAAAACGTGCACAAGCGAGTCAAGATTGGTTTTGGTTTTTCTTCTGATTGGCTGAGAAAGTGGAGCAAGAGACTGTTTAAAGCAATCACTAAGCGTAGTAATGCGAAACAAATGCAAACGCGAATTAGTTTCGACACTCAAGTGAAAACCACTTTATATCAAGCTAGAAATAGCAGTATTTGAATACGGTTAACAAACAACATAGCTAAACAGACAAAACAAACCTGTTGATGTCGCTAAAGGAGAGGTAGCAACGGCCCCACTGTTACTTGATGTTGGAGGCCATGAGTAAGGTTGTGTCAAATCAATGGAAGCTAGGCGTGCATTCTCATTAACTGTAACAAAACAAGGGACACTTGGTGAATACATAAAATGGAAATAAAAACCAAAACAAAGGGAAATAAACATGAAACAAAAAAATCAAATAAATGTACATAAAGTTAAATATAAATTGAAATGAAAGTGAATTGATAATCAAAACAAAAAGAATTTAAGTTAAATTAAAACGAAAACAAAATTTTCAATGAGTCTGGGGCTATCATAGTATACCAGGATGCCTTGCACGATATCTCCCGACATGCCTTGTTAGTTTTACAAGATGGCGGGTTTGAGAAATGATTCTTGGCGAAATATGTGAGACAGGGCATGCAAAGAACGGAAATGATAGATTTTTTAAAAAGAGACTTTTCCACATATAAAACTGCTGGAGCGATCTGTGGTCATAGCTTAAAATATAAAAGGATACTCTAAATTTTCGATCGCCTTCTGCGGTCTTCTTCAGAGAATGATGGATTTTGCAAGGTGTAAGGTTCGCACAATTCTAATAAGTCGCATTGACGTTATTGTTCGTTGCCCCCCTGGGGAGCAACTAGCGATGCGTAAACCCTTGGGAAGGGCACTCTTTCGTTTATAGTGTTTTTGTCGAGGAAAGAATGTAAAGACTCCAGAAACAGTCTTTTGTTCTTGCTGCTTACACCTGTTTCAAGAATTTCGGCGTAACTTGGATGTATGTCGTGGCCGATTTCTGCATGATGTTTAATCGCGGAGTTGACATTTCCGTTTGTTCCGGGCTTGTGTTCGGCCCCTTTGCGATTTCCAGCTTCTTTGGTCTCCCTAACGTATGCAAATGAGCATGTCCTGCAAGTCACTTTGTATACAATTCCTTTTAACCGCTCTTTATTCGGTCGGTCCTTGGGCTTTTTGAAGATATTTCCTAACGTTCGTACTGGTTTAAACGCTGTCTTGATGTTTTCGCGGCTCAAAATCCGTCGAACGCGCTCCGACACTCCTTTCACATACGGAATGGACGCGTATTCCTTCGGATTCTCCTGGGTTCTTGGTTGCGTGTTTGTTTTGTTTGATTCGCCAGCTGACTTGACGAAGCTCTCGGGATAACTGTTAGCTTTTAAGTCATTAAATAAATCCATCATTCTCTGAAGAAGACCGCAGAAGGCGATCGAAAATTTAGAGTATCCTTTTATATTTCTAGATCTGTTTAAACCATTTTTATATTTTCCACATATGCTTGGAGCATACCTACTCTTGATAGACGGCTTCGACATTTTAATATTTTCAACGCATATAGAAATGTCACTGTTGACGAAGTTAAGGAGGCTGTTGGCAAAGGAACTTTAAGGACTTGCCAACTTCTTGGTTACTGTCCATTACACCAAAAGATCCGTCAAGAACATCTTTGCATGTCCCGAGAGATCTGGTAATATGCAGTTATGCAGGAATTGACCTTTTTCGCTTGGGCGTTTTGTTGCCCCATTATAGACCATGTGATGATACTCTTGAGAATTCTTGCTTTCATATTTTCAAATAGTCGCGTGTATATGAATGAATAAATTTTATGTGGATAAAAGGAAAATGATCTAGAGAACATTACGTGGTCTGTATTGGGTAAACAAACCGCCCAAGCAAAAAAGGTCTATTGAATTCTGAAGGACTGAAGAGTCGTGCAGTTGGGGTCAAGAACAAGAAAAAGAGACAGTGTTTCACAACAAGAGGCCCAAACTGGGTTCACTCTGTAAACGGACATAGTAAATTAATAAGTTTTCAGAATGATACCTTTCCACTAGCAATATATGGCAGTACTAGTATTGATACTGCAAGCAGGAAGTTCAGCCGCTTTGGCTTCGGATATGGACCACTAACCAAGAACCGAGATTGATGGGCCGTTGGTTTCTTGAATACCTTTATGAAAGCGCACGGTGGTCTCGGTCAATTTTGCGGCAGGGGGGGGGGGGGGAAGTCGGCCGTTTTTTTTTTTTGGACGACATAGCAGTGCCGGGAAACGGCGCAAGTCTGTGTCAATCAAGCCGTTGCTAAGAAAGACGTCACCCAAAGTTTTGTTTTTCTCAGAAGCGGATTTAAATATCAATGACTGCATGCGTGTGAAATGCGAATAGCGAAATATCATAACTAGATTCACAGCTTTGAATACATCACACGTTCTTGTGAACATTGACTCGGAAGGTTTTCGGAAGCCTTAAAACCTGCAATTTTGTGTCCAAGTTTTCTCCGCCGATATAAAATTTCAAGAGTTGATTCGCGAGGAATATAAACTTGGTGTACTCCATTGTGTTATGACAAGAGCAATTTTTTAAATTTCCTTCTCAAAATGAAAACAGCACGTTTGAAAGTTTAGATTTCACATTATTACTCTTTTAGAAGCCAATAACTTCTAACAGTTTTAAAATCGAAAATTTCGATCTTGTCATAGCGCAAAAGAGGCTATGATTTTTCGCTAGACTATATAATCAGTAATTTTGTGCGCAGTTCTAGCTGAAAACTTGGACACAAAATCGCATTATAGACCGGACCAACACTCAGGGTCTTAAAATAACTGAGGAGAATGTGCTGCCTTTGTAATTTCATCTGCAAATGGTTAGACATTCTAGTCTTCTCGGAAAAGGACGATAAACCGTAGGTCCCGTCTCCTGTATCCTCAGTCTTATAACAGGGGACGTTAAAGAACCCACACACTATTCGCAAAGAGTAGGGCACGAAGTTCCCAGTGTTGTGGTCTGGCCTTTGTGTAGTAAATTATAGTATGTGTACAGCGCATTTGAACATTACATATGAAAAATGCGCTATATAAATTGATTATCATTATTATCTGCCGTTTAACTCTTTTAAAGGCTTGTAACATCACAGTCAACGGTCATCTCTCAGTAAAAGGACAATCATAATGTACAAATATTTGTCAAATCCACCTTAAAAAGTTAAGCCTAGAATGGTAGCTAAACCTTAGGGATTGTTTCAGTTTGCTTTTTGATCAAGGGCTTCAAATTCAACGTACGGTGAAGATGTTGTAAAGTAAAATCATTTCATGGAGGTCAAATGTTCAGTCAGCAAAGTAAAGTTGAAGGAGCTTAACACTAGAATTTGTCAAGGAAATTCTCAAAGCACGGCAGAGACTGTTACTTGTTATTAGTTGTATATGATTAAAAATGATTGATTTAAATTGCATGATCAATTTATGACAACAACGGAACATGGAAATCATATCTAAACCACTTGCTGGATCCCATGGGAGGGTTCAGTTTTCTTTTTAAATTGTAACTATGATATAAAGGATTACAACATCTTCTCTCAGTTCTACAGTGAAATGCTCTCATGGTGGTCGGAGTTTCGTGATTCCTTTGCCTCTCAACGAGATTGGCAAAATATTATTTGGAATAATAAGGAAATTCGTATTGAAAAAAGACCAGTCTTCTACAAAAAGTATTTTGAGGCGGGCGTGATTCGTATCCAAGACCTACATTTTGATTCAAATATAAACGATGCACTCAGCCACTGGTCAGACAAGATAACCAATATTAGTTATTTGCAATGGGCTGGCCTTCGCCACTCTATACCGCCCTTTTTAAAGAATATTATTTCCTGTCCATCTTTAGCTCCTCCATCCTTCTTTATTGACGATAACATCTTTGACGTCAAAAAAAAAAAAGAAATCAAAAGACTATTACTCACTTCTTGTTCGCAAAATAGCACAATTTCCTAATATCATAAACAAACTGCAGAACGATTTTAACTTTTCTATCGATCAGCTGAGACAAATCTTTAGTCTGCCACACTCTGTTGTACTTGAATCTTATGTAAAAGGATTTCAATTCAAAGTGCTCAAATCTATTCTATATACACTAATTCAAAATTACACAATATAGGCTTTAAAACAGACGACCTATGTTCATTTTGCAAGGCAGAACCGGAAACCTTGTACCACCTTCTTTATCAATGCTCCTTTGTTAAACGATTCTGGAGTGAGTTTCAAGGTTACTGGCACCAAATCTCAAATCAGCAAGTTCATCTTTCCCTCAAAGATGTTTTATTTGGAATATTATCCAAACCATGCCCTTTACTCAACTTACTGAACTATTTTATAATCATTGGCAAACTACTTATATGGGATTGCAGAAGATGCCAAATTCAACCCACAATTCAAGGATTTCGTACTAAAATATTGCCATTAAATATGAAACGGAAAGTAAGATCAAAAAGAAAGATTATTTTTAAAAAAGTGGGTACTAATCCCAAATTAATTTATGTAATTTCCTTTTTTGTTAGTCACGTAGATGGCATCATTATTATTTGAACTATTTGAACAGCATGACAACTGTAACTGTCTTTTTTTTTCTTTTCTTTCTTCTTTTTTAGATATTCTCCTATCTGTTGTATCTCTTAATACTCAAGCTTTGTAGTATTGTTAGTATTAATTTTTGTGAGCAATGTAATCGCGTTTGTATCTTTCATGTTAATAATCTATAAGTAAATAATTTCGGTACTGTTAGTTAATATATAAGTGTGTTCGTCATCATCGTATTTTGTAGAGTTGTTATCGTAAGCTAACTATATATTTATCTACGATCGAAAGTTATTTGTAGGTAATTTATTCTTCTGTAAATAACTTTAATGTAAGCAGCGTATATCATTGTACCTTATTTTTTTGTTAGTAATTATTCTAGTCTTGTAGTATTGTTAGTACGTTTAACGGTTATAATGGACAATGTTGACGCACTTCATGTGAATTTTCGATACTGTTAGTTATTTTAGTATGTTTTGTAATTGTTGTGTCAAATGCAGAATAAAAAAACAAAAACAAAAACAAAACAAAAAATAAAACAAAAAATGATGTTTTCGCGTTCAACTTCAGTGACTAATAATGGCAATGACACCCGTACGCTACGCGGATCTATTTTTGTGATAGCCGCATTTACCTTTTAGAAGAAAATACCCATCCTTTGCACTGCAATCCGTATAGTATGGACTCTTATCGCCATGTTTCATGGATGAAGTATTAGCAGCAAGACTACCTTTACGGGCTATTATCTGAATAATCCCTCCTGCTCCACCTCCTAAATGGTACATGTCACCAGCAGGTCGTTGTCCATTTCCTCCTTCGACGGTAAGTCTCCCGTTCTCCCGTATTTGTACCTGTTGGTAAAGAATAGTCATTTTATCAGCACTGAACATCGAATCCAGCAAAATTATATGAATATATTTTATAGCAGATGTCCATCTATACACTACTCCTGAAAGAGAAACTGCTATTTAACAAATAGCTGTTATTGCAGTTGAGCCAGCGATAATATATTCTTTTGTTAAAAAGGTATGCGAACGAGGCGAAAGGGTCAATACATTAGTTAACACAATGCAGAATAACCCTTAAGCCTCGTTTGTATGTCAAACCGCTGAGAACTCCAATAACAGCTATTGACATCAGTTTTTTATGCGTCTGTCCTGTTATTGATGATAAATTGCGTTATAACATTGTCAAAGTGTTGTAGATCTACAACAAAATTTGACAATGTTTTGACGAAATTTATCATCAATAACAGAACAGACGCATAAAAAACTGATGTCAATTTGCTTTTTTACAATAACAAAAAGCCAAAACTGATTTTAAAACGTAGGAAAGAAATGCATGAGGAAGATGCGATTGCTGTACGGCCGCAGAATCTAAACTTCGTCGTTGTAAGACTTGTAATTCGGAGAATCATAGGCTCGTAAATTAATAGTTTGGTAAGAATACGGCCAGAAATACAAAATAAAATTCGAATTGTTCAACTAACCTTTTATCCAGTAAAAAGTGTTCACAAAATAATTCGCTAAAACCCGGTTCAGCTTCTTAATTTCATTGACATCACACATTGCCGCTCACCACCAATTTTTAAGTCTGAATCCTCAACGAACATCCTCATTTGTTTGCTCTCAGGTTGCAATGGTTTCTTAAGTTTTAACCGATAAATTTTAGATGATTTCCTCACTAAAGACTTCTTGTTTCGTGGTATAATTCTCGCCTCATCCGAAGATCCGAAGAATCAGAATACAGCGCTAAATCAGTGCTAAAAATTTTGACAAAACCTTCGCTGATTGCGTCAGCAACGAGTTTCATGCGTCTGTCCTCTTATTGACAATGAAAATTAGCCAATCAGTGCGCGAGAATTCACTCAGTTATTGTAAAATTACTGGTAGTTTACTAGAGTCATCTTTACCCAAACTTGGCTGTCTCTTTTTTCGTTCATCTCAAATGAAAACATTCTAGCCATGTGTAACGCTGAAATTTGCTTGTGCATGGAGGTTTCTGATGAACTGAGTAAAGTCACTGGATATTTTTTTTCACGTTATTTCATGACATTATAGTTTTAGAATGACGATAAAACCGAATGCTTATTAGAAAGAAAAAGCACATGTGAGGGTTAAAGCCCACCTTGCAATGATCCGCGTTGACACCAACAGTCATTCATTTTTAGTGTGTTGCCTCCTGTGTTGGACGTTCGTTACGACTTTCTTAGGTATTTTAATTTCTCCCAGATTTTGATGAGAAATTCAATACATGCTAGTTATGCAACGGTTTTGAGTGGTATACTATGGAATATCCCACTTGCCACTTGTGTTTTTTGTGAGATGTTCCACAGTATTCCACGAGAAAGTGTTGCGTAACTATTTTATACCATGCCATGGAAAATACGGTCACTAAATTTCATCGAGAATAAGATCGCAGCGCACTATGGGAAGGTTGGGTTGAATACCGCCGAATATACATGGTAATAATGGTACGATAATGACTCGAAGCTAAGTAGTTATAATTTGTTTTACCGTATTTATTCGTTTAAGCGCCCTGGGCGTTTATTTAATTTTCGGACCTTGAGAGTGGGCGCTTATTTGAGGTGGACGCTTATTCGAGGCTGGGCGCTTTTCAAATTTTCACCATTTTTAGCAAGTAGTACGCTTATTTTGCAAGAAAAAGTAAATAATAACAGAAGGTGAAGATGTCCAAAAGGCGAATTTTTACTGATCATTGAAAGTTTTCTGTAAATTATTGAGAGGCTTGGTCTTCGGGGCAGTCTCTTGGTAGTACTTTTTCAATTTCACTCCTGTCATTTCACTCCTCTCCGTCACGTCAACTTTTAAGGGGATGGGGATGGGCGCTTATTCGAGGCTGGGCGCTTATTAACTTTTCCTACCTACAGGGTGGGTGCTTATTCGAGGTGGGCGCTTATTCGAGGTTGGGCGCTTAATCGAATAAATACGGTATGTAGTAACTTCTCGTTTCTCCGAAAAATAAATTCCATAGAATTAATTATTAGAACACGAAATAGGAGAGCGCAGTCCATGGTTAGTTTATTTGTGATATACATTAGCTTACCTTTTGAGCTTTAAGGCGAATAAGTCCCCCAGATCCCCCAGAACAAATACTTGAGCTGCCTGCCGATTGAGCTGAAGCTATGATGGATGCATCTAAAGTTAAAAGAATATAAATTTTAGATCAGAGCGACATTTAGAGGTCGATTAACGCCAATGTAGTGAGTGTAATGTTGGTCTTTGAAATTACAAGTGCACCAAATGCATAAGAGTAAAAAAATGCTTTCTACAAATAATAAACATGCAATAATCAAACTGTTTTTAGCCTTGGTCGGTTCATGTACGCTAATAGACCTGTACAGGTCCACAAATAATCCTGGCCCGAAAATGATTCCCAAATTGGACCGCAAATGATCCCAGGACCGGAAATGTTTTCTGTAAATAATACCGCAAAAAAATTAGAAATGGCGTAGACTTAATGAAAAGTCTATGGATGTACATCTTTTAATTGTGAAGAAAAGTCAATCGCCTCATTCAAACAGGACAACTCGGATTAATATTAATCCGCGGATTATAATAATAATAGATTATAATAGGATTATTATAATCCAGTAATAGATTATTATAATCCAATAATATATTATTATAATCCACTAATAGATTAAGGCACGGCAAAAAATTGGAAGGATTAGATTATTATTAATATTATAATCCGGATTAATATTAATCTCTATTATAATCCCGATAAAATTCCTTGAATGTTCCGATAACAGATATGTCTATTTGACTATCTGACAGATATGTATATGACAAACACACTGCAGACTTACAACACAGGACTGACAGAACATAAGTCACTAATCACATCCGTCAATTGTAAATAAAGGTGACGGGCCTACTATACACGACTTCTACGTTTTTGACATTTGTACCTTTGCCGTTCTGTGTTTAGTTCTGTCTTTCGAACTTATTTTCTTCTGACTTCTTTTTGAGCGTACTGTTTTTATTTGGAGGCATTATGTATTGAATAGATCCGTAAGATTGTGGCCAAGGAAGTGTCTAGAGGTCATGGTTAGTCCGCGCTGCGTGGCTTCCGTTTGTAGAGTTTTACTCTGCCACATGTTGTGCTAGTTCAGTTTGTTTTGGCCCAATGCTATTTGCAAGATATGCTTTAGGCTCTCAAAATGTTCGCCCTGGAAGGACAAGATATGAATGTTCCGTGAAAATGTAAACAACTTGCATTTTTTTGACGCCGGATGTTGCAAGATGTATCGTCTTATCACTTCGCCAGAGACTGTTTCAGCTTTACTATAAAAAAGCTGAAAGCTGGTTTCAGAGAGACACTCTGTGTTGTAAAGGCAATGCTTCTTGCATTATTTTGATCGAGCGCTCTGTCTTTTTAGCTCAAAGTTTAGGATTTTTTACCTCCCTTGTTTATTGCGTTGGCTCCACATGATTCAAATATAGATTTGAAATCTTTCACGCGCAAGTCTGTTGACTATTATGCCTTTTGTATATGCCAGTATATGGTTCAGTTCGAAAGCTTTGGACTAGGATTGAGTTGTTGAGATTAATTATTAAGATTAATATTAATCCGATTAATATTAATCTTACATAAGATTAATATTAATCCTAATGGATTAAGGCACGGCTCAAACCTCAGTAATAGATTATAATAATCTATTATTGGATTATTCCTCGCGAAGCGAGGTGTATAATTTTGTCCCTCAAAAGGATCAGGCGGGATGAAATCTCGTGTGGAGTTTACGGTCATATATATTTCTATATATATATATTTGTGAGCTTGGTGTGTGGCGGAAATGACGTCACACGGCCGCCGCGCGCTGGTGGCCTAATGGTAAGGCGTCGAACTTGAAATCAGATCTTCGGAACTGAGGTCGGGGGTTCGAATCCGGCTAGGTTTTTTTTTTTTTTTTTTTTTTTTTTTGTTGGTTCGAATTCTGAGCCTTTCATTTTTATCGTTTTTCTTTTCGGATTAAAATAACATTGATTCCCACATAATACTCCCTCAACGCCTATTCAGGCTATAAATCTTTCATCGCCATCAGGGGCGCGCGGGCGGAGGCTTCGAATCCTCCTGCCATTCGTTCTTCTTTTTTTTTTTAATGCCATCAAATAAATGTCCAAAATGCGACTATCCAATAATTTGTCGATGATTTTGAAAATAGTCTGCGCTTCCCAACGCTTTATACCTCTTTACGAACCAGAAAAAGCCACCATCTTCAAAGCGGAGTAAACCCTGGGAACGAGGGTGTCGCGGCCATGCCCGTTGAAATTTCTAACAAATATATCTTCCTGCCTACTATACTGTGGAAAATTGAATATGTACAATTCAATAAATGTTCAACTTCAAATAATCCACTCCTTATTTATAACACCCCCCCCCCCCTCCCCAACCCAGAGCTTCGCGAGGCCCTGCGAGTCACGTATTACTAGTAATAATCTATTACTGGATTATAATAATCATTAGGATTAATATTAATCCGATTAATATTAATCCGAGTTGTCCTGTTCAAGTAACAAACAACAAAAACGGAAGACATACTGCGCGAAAGAACATTTAACTATACTACAGTCGAAGCTCTCGTAAGCGGACACCCTCGGGACGCGAAAAAAGTGTCCGTAACTGGAGCTGGCCGCTTACGGTTCTCGTAAAACAAGTGGTGTTTTAAAATGTAACCGGACGTGGATGACGACATAACAAACACTGAAATATGGTTCTGTTATCACTGTAAAATCATTGTGACGAACAGCGATGTAAAGTTAATAAGAAAAAACAAGATACAGAGGTTGTTTATAGGATTTTCTTTTGGGTGTCCACATACGGGAGCTTAAAAACAAAGAAAACGTCAAAGTCGTAATCTCTGAAAGTGTCCGCGGCCGCTTACGGGAATGTCTACTTACGAGAATGTAAAAATACAGAGTTTGTATGGGAGTTAAAACGGGGTTTCAAACAAGGCGGCCGTAAGTAGAGCTGTCCGCTTACGAGAGTGTCCGTTAAAAGAGCTTCGACTGTAATTTTTTCGTGTAGAAAATGAACCGCAAAAATTAACACTGAATCTTCAAAGATGCCTCTGCAGTCTAAATAACAACTTTTCCTAGTACAATTCTTGCTTCGCGGGCTTTTGTGGGAGCGCACAAATTTTTTTCGTGTGGATTTCGGAGATATTGACACATTTGTAATTTATAGGCTTTAATTTCAACAGACATTTCCTTCACAATTCGATGAATTCGGTCTTGCAATCATGCATTCCGCACGCGTAGAGCTGTGGCTTTCTTTATTGTGCAAATGTTTTCTGTCAATCATCTCCGTCCTGTGCCGAAAGGACCTGAAAGCGCTACACAAAAATTTAGTCAATTTACTCAGTTGTCTCCAAACTCGAGAAAAAAGTGGATCCAGCGTTAAGGTGGCTGATAATGGTTTTAGGCATTTTTCAATCCTTATACTTTGATAGGTCATTACCACTGCAAATCTTTATAAGTTCCTACTACACTTATGGCATGAAACAAATGATCAATCATGGTCTACAAGTAGTGATCATTTTCTTGACATTATTGGTTACCATAGCAACAGTATAACCTGTTAATAAACACCCTTTTAGGCCCCCTTTACATGGAAAGAGGATGATCCTAGTGCCAGGATCATCCTAGCACTAGGATCATCCGAGCGCGACATGTTTTCAGCTTTCAGTTTACATGCGAAGGGCTGCATTTGGTTCTAGTGCTAGGATCATCCTAGCGCTAGGATCATCCTATCTGAGACGAGGGATGATCGTAGCGCAAGGATCATCCCAGCTCCATGTAAACAGGCTCGAAAGGCCCAGGGCTCTCTTCGCACACACCCGCAGGTGTCGCAGTGATCTTGGCATCCCCCAAATTTAGGCACCCCCGTCCCAAGATCCCTAGTGAATTTGGCATCCCCTCAGGGGATGCCAAGATCACTAACAGCAGACTGGGGCAAGTGAAGCAAACCACAATTCCATTCAAAAACCATTTTGCTTTATCAGAAAGTTTTGTCTTCATAAATTTAATCGTTCTTAGCAAACAGTATTGACGACTTCGCAAATATTCGCAAAGCTAAACAAACCGTTTGATTCAAGTCCGCGCAATTATTCTTAAAACCGAACCACGTGCCGAAATCCCTTATACTAACACGCACATGGTGTTTATCGCTAAACCTTTAATATTTCAAACATAAAAAGCGCATTGTAAGAGCTTCCAATTTGCTCGGTGGATAAACATTTCAAATGCGAACATGATCAAGAAACTGACAAAGGACTGTCACGCAATATAGCAACTCGATATGAATGCGATCGCCAGGCGTGAAAACTGACCTCTGGAGTCTGTGAACTTATCTCTTTTGTTTGTATTGCTATGAGCAAAAGGTTTTATTGCAGGTTAGGGTTAGTAAATACTGGGTTAACTTTAATAATGACTTTTACCTTGTGATTTCGGTTTAGTCTATATAGGTATTCGAGCATCGACCCAAGGTTTAGGACATTTACAAACAGCTAAGGCACGAAGATGAAAAAAAAAAACTTTAAAACGTTTGGAAAGGACATGGGTATCCCTTCCTACTATATTTTCTCCGATGAGTATTCTGAGAATTGACCTATAAAAAGTAAGTTAAGTAGACGAAAAGCTTTCAAACGGGTACTAAAGTGAGGACGAGGAATTTTGGGGAATACCGAAATCCCATCC
Organism: Oculina patagonica; assembly: GCF_052425735.1. Taxonomy (NCBI): domain Eukaryota; kingdom Metazoa; phylum Cnidaria; class Anthozoa; order Scleractinia; family Oculinidae; genus Oculina; species Oculina patagonica. Next base: position 26,660,924 of record NC_135761.1, read on the forward strand.
TAATATTTGTCTGTGGTGAGAATTCTGAATAGAAAAGTAACCAACACTAAAAATAAAAGGTGTGTTACCTAGAAGAAAAGCGTTCCAACCGGTAAAAAGGTAAAGAGGGAGGAATTTAGCTAGGGGGATACCAAAATTGGCAACATTGGTCACAATAAGCACATACAAAACAGCTTGTGAGATTTTTTTAATTGTCTACCCTACAATTTTTTCTGTACCTCTTACTTTTACGGCGTTCGATTTTCTACAGAAGGGTATCGATAACTGACATATTGGAAGGGGATACCCATATCACTAGGGTTTTAGGTATCCCCCCAAATTCTCTCTCCTTACCTTTTTTTAGCCCGTTTGAACGATTTTCGTCTATTTAACCTACTTTTCATTTCTCTTGGTAAATTCTCTCTTCATCATACTCATCAGAGACATAGTAGTAGGACGGGATACCCATATCACTAGGGATTTCGGTATCCCCTGATCCCCAATATATCTCTCTCTCTTGACGTTTTAATATGTCTTGTCCTAACCACGTTTTCAACGTTCGAGATATTTGTCTTCATCTTTGTGCCTAAGCTGTTCGTTGTACTCTTGGGACGATGATCAAATACCTATAAATCACTAGGTGCAGGAGTAAAGGTCATTACGTTATCCCAATAAACTAACGTCTTGTTTGTTTACACATACCTGTTTTATTTGTCACTTAACTATATTGTTAATAACGATACAAACAAAAGGGATTAGTTCACATGGAATAAATGAGCATTTAATAATAATAAAAAATCTTTGGTCTAAGGTTATTAAAATCTTTGACAGACTCGAGAGGTCAATTTTCACAGCCAGGTGACCGCATACATATCGAGTTTCTATTGCGTGACAGTCCTTTGTCAGTTTCTTGATCAAGCATGTTCGCATGTGAAATTTTCATCCACTGAGCAAATTGGAATCTCTTACAATCGCTTTCTATGTTTGAAATATTAACCTGCCTTGAAAAGTGTATCGATAAGCACCATGTGCGTGTTAGTATAAGAGATTCCGGCGCGTGATTCGGCTTTAAGAATAACTGCGCGGACTTGAATCAAACCGACAAACGGTTTGTTTTTCTTTGCGAATATTTGCAAAGACGCTAATATTGTTTGCTAAGAACGATTAAATTTATGAACAAAGCTTTGTGATAAAGCAAAATGGTTTTTGAGTGGAATTCTTGTTTGCTTCACTTGCCCCAGTCTGCTGTATTCAACGCTGTTAGTGATCTTGGCATTCCCTCAGGGGATGCCAAAATCACTAGGGATCTTGGGACGGGAGTGCCTAAATTTGGGGGATGCCAAGATCACTGCGACCGCCATCTTGAAAATAGAGATTGTCCTGGGGACGAGGTTGTCAAACAACATGGCGGCCTCTTCATCACATGTGGTGGACGACTACCATCAAGCCGAAGTTGAGCAGCCAGAGGGTCGACCAAAAACTTTAAAGAGAAAAAAGAGCGAAGTAGAGAAACCGAAGAAATGGAGCTGGAAAGAGGAGTTTGTTGAGGCGCTCATTAAAGAAATCAAGGATTACAAAACGGTATGTGATTTTAATGCCGTTGACTTTGAAGCGGACCTCAAGGAATTGTACACTGAAGTCCATTGTCGCCTGGCTTTAAGATTTCCGGTAGAATTTGGTCCGGATAAGGTTAGCGAGCCTCCTACTGATGTAAAGGACATGACATCCGAGAAATATAACCTCTACGCCGAACTAAAAAGTACTGGAACCGTCCTGCCAAATTTTGCATGTAAACCAAATGAAACGCTGATCCCAGAAGTCCCATTTTTGCATGTAAACCAAATGAACCTTCTAGGATGATCCTGACACTAGGATCATCCTCTTTCCATGTAAAGGGGGCCTTAGTTTTAGCTTTCAGTGCTAATAACTCGAAAATGAGGTTGGTGACCCCCATTTTTTATTGTTGAATTCTGATCAGCATGTCATGAAGCTTCATGTAAAACTTTTGGCAAAGTTTAAAAAATTTTTAGTCAGAGCAGTTCAGAGCCACCTTAAATTTTCAAAATATTAATTAAAATATTAATATTATTAATTTTATTAAATATTAAAATCATTCAATTACTGTACATTTTGCATGCGCAACATAAAATAACTGTTGTGCTTAAATACATGTTGTATTTTTGAGAACAAAAAAATGGAGTATATAAATTTTATTCCGCTGTACAAATTCTCGAGTCCACATTTCCTTCTCCTATGGCAAGCCGACCATTTCCGGTCCGGGGATCATTTACAGTACAATCTGGGGATCATTTCCGGTCTTGGGATCATTTGCGGTCCAATTTGGGGATCGTTTGCGGTCTTGGGACCATTTCCGGGCCTAGCCTGCAATGCAGGCGTATTTAAGCGAGCAAACGATCTGCGAACGATAGGATTGGATTGGGCCGGATCATTTGCGCCCTGTGCAGACCTCTTAAGCTTCGTTTGTTTGTTGTCCCATTTCAGACCATGTGATGTTACCATTGAGAATTATCTTGTTCAATTTCCAACAAAATGACGTTTTCCAGATAGACAAAAGAACAATTCTCTGGAGAACACCACATGATCTGAAATAGGCAAATTACATATGTAGCTAAAGAGGTCTATTACTTAGGCAATGGACAGTGCCCTCGGTCTACCAAAAATACCCTCTGTGTATCACTGGTAGTCTTCAAAAAAAATCTTTGGAAGAATTAAGGTGATCGTCGACAGAAACTGCTGCAAACAATTATCGAGCTCCCCTTAAGAATACCCTTTGAGCGTTACGATAAAACTTCGGTACTTGAAAAGTGAAAACACTTGGTGGTGCAAAGCAGATATTTCTTTTTTGTCCTTTTGATAATTTGATATTGATAGCTAAGCATTTCAAGGTCATACTTATGATAATCTCTCCTTTCTCAGCAACAAGTTCTATGGCTCCGCCTCCAGCTACACTTCCAGAACTGTGCAAGCACGAACCTGAAATGAAAGAGGATCAAACTTAACAGCTAAAAGCACTTATAACACTTATTAGTTTGTTTTATTTCTTTGGTAGAAGCCTTTCATATTTGTTGCAAAAGAATCGACTCGGAAACGGAATTTAACACGCACTTCTGAATAAAAAAAGGCCACCGCTAAGAATCAGACTTCATAAATACGATTAAAACTTTATTCTTCTCATAACGTAACGGCTGTATTGGCTAACAAAATGTACTAATTGTCAAAAACACGAAGTCCTAGAGCACTGTAGGACCACATATGAATCAAAAGAATTGATTAACTGATAAAACAGTGATCTTATAGTCTAGTAGCGATTTTTCCTTGACCTTGAAATTGATGCTTTCGATTGGTCAGGTAAATTTTTCGGTGATTTTCGTTTGCCCAGAAAACATGATAATAATAATTGTCTGACCGATATGGATGGTGGATTATTAAACAATTAATATACAATCTTCGTTCACTGTCCAAAATCCACGCGCGCCATTGGTTTAAATAGATCACGTGATTTTGCTTTACCTGTCGTCAGCAAACTCCGACAGTGCAGTATTGACAATAATGCACAAAAATCGTGCATTATTGAAAGTGTCTTCAGCTTCAAGGCTTGTAGAAGTGGAAGAAAAATATATTCCTCAAATAATCAACTATCCAGTACCAAACAAAATCAAAAAGGACAACAACTTATAGCGCTTTCATGTTCAAAGGTAAACTTCAGCTCAATAAATTCATTTTTGTGTGCGATTGACTTGCTTGTTGCTTGATTGTGAAAGCCATCGACTTTCATCGAAAGAACGACCACAGCTGATGAACGATTTTATGAACCATTTTAAGCTTTATTTCTGTACGGCTTATTTGTGATTATATATTATTAATCTAATCCTGTGTAAATATGTACTACTACACTTCTTATATTTAAACATTATTGTTTGAAGTTCGTTAATCGCTTGCAGTGTACTCAGATTGTATATTAAAAGGGTTAGAGTCTGTCCGTTCGTGTTTTGTTGACAAATACACGCACTTGCTGGCCTCACAATGAACTCAAAATTGTCAATACTGCACGAGGCGTAGCCGAGTGCAGTATTGACAATTTTGAGTTCATTGTGCGGCCAGCAAGTGCGTGTATTTGTCAACAAAACACTCACAACAGTTTCTAACCCATAATTATTCACCGAATAGGTGGAAGTAAATATTCACCACTTTCACCGACACTAAGTTGAATAATTGTTTTAGTATATACCACACAAGTTGAATAACTAGCGGACCAAAACATCACTTTCGGTAAACAAAGTTACGCGCGAAGGCAGTTTGATTCTCATTAGCTGCTAGGAGGTGAATAGTACTTTCTAATCACCTCCGAGTTAACCAATCAGCGCGCGCGGAAAGCACTATTCACTTGTGTGGTATAAACTAAAAAAAGTTATAATCAACAATATCTAACCTCCGCTTCCTCCCAGCAGTGATTTGGTGTTGTTTTTATCGTAAGAAGGACCTGAATAAAAAAAAATGGAGGTAGACTGCGCCTTTCCTCCATGGCTGGACCCAGGCATACATTGGCCTGACACTGGAAAATATGTGTCCGTTACATTTAATCCTCCAGGACCAAGACCTGTAAAAGTGTCCAAAGAACTTGAAAATTTCTCTTTTCGGCAATAAATCAGGGGGCTGGCTAAGGGGTACTATATAAAATATTGTGTATATGAATGTGATTACAACAACTTACAGGCTTATATCTCTTGAAATTATGCAAGTATCCAAATTTAATGGACATTGACAACGCGTGTTTGAAAACCTTCCCATATGTTTATCAGGGTTAGTGTTTTGAGAACCGCGGTACAGTATGGGGCCCATTCTCGGCCACTTCAGACGTAAACTTGTGTTTCTTTCCTCAGAATAAACAAAAAAACTTGAAATTTCTCCCAGTGCTAGTTTCATCATTCAGCTTAATTTGCCCCGAGCAATAATAGCTACTTATTAGCCTCGAACGTTCGGTCTTTACGGGATAATCTCAAACTGAGGCCTTGCCCCGTAACCGAGCGATAGCGAGGTCAATGCGGCAACGTATATTTTAATCAATGTATACGCCCCAAACAAGGACAAAGATCATATAGATTTTATAAACAATCTCCTCGCCAAGTTAAAAAACGAAAATCTTGAATCGGAGGAGAGAATAATCATAGGAGGTGTCATGCCCTGCGGCGGAAATAAACTCCGCAAACGCCAGGAAATGCGCCTTATTTTCCAGCTGGGCACCAGTCAGCCACATGGTCTGAATTCAGATTTTCGCTATCTTTAGGGTGTCGCGCGCTCTTATCGCGCGCGCGCCTTTGAACTCAAATTTGTTTTCATGGCGCAAGCGAGCGTTTTTAACTGAAATCCTGACTTTCCACTGATGAAGGGCTAAGCCCAAAACGTCTGGAACTTTTAACTTTTCAAAATGAACTCGACAAGGCAAAGAAAACATTAGATAAAATGTTAAGTGATTCCAACACTTTTCACTATCACGCAGCTCGGGAAAAACTAGAAGTATTCTATGAAGAGAAAACAAAGGGAATAATAATACGTGCACGTGCTCGATGGCACGAACATGATGAAAAAAGTACAAAATATTTCTTGAACTTAGAGAAAAGAAATCATGTCAAGAAATGTATACGAAAATTATACATTAATGGTGTAATTAACACAGATCCGACTTACATTTTAAGGGAACAGGAACGTTTTTATTGTGATTTATATAAAAGTGGCAATAACGATCCAGACATTGCCCTAAAAAGGTCCACCATATACCAAAACTTTCCGAGGAACAGAAAAGAGCGTGTGAGGGTAAAATCTCGCTAGAAGAATGTTCTTGCCTTCTTGATAGCTTTCGCGATAACAAAACACCAGGAAACGATGGCATTTCTATTGAATTCTATAAAAGATTCTGGCCTCTAATTGGCGACAGTTTTATAAGATGTGCAAATGAGTGTTTTGAAAAAGGTGAGTTGTCCTGCTCCCAAAAACAAGCGGTGATCACTCTTATCGAGAAGAAAGGAAAAGATCGCTCACTCCTTGAAAATTGGCGCCCAATTTCCCTTGTAAATGTTGATACGAAAATTATGTCAAAAGTAATAGCTTCAAGAATTAAAAATGTTTTACCCGAGATTATTCATCACAACAAGACAGGATACGTCAAGGATCGCTTTATAGGCGAAACTATTTCATCCATTTACGATGTAATGGACTACACCGTCGAAGAAAACATCCCAGGCCTCATGATTTTTATTGATTTCAAAAAAGCTTTTGGCATTGTAGAGTGGGATTTTCTTTTGAAGTGCCTAGAAGCTTTTAATTTTGTCCCAGACTTCATTCGCTGGGTCAAAACGTTTTATAAAACTGACATACAAAGCTGCACCATTAATAATGGTACTGCTTCACAATATTTTACGCTTGAGCGAGGTGTCCGGCAGGGAGATCCACTCTCCCCTTACCTTTTTATATTAGTTGTTGAAACTCTGGCAATCGCTATTCGTCAAAACAAAAGTATTAAAGGAATAATGATCGAGAACGAGGAAACTAAGCTTTTACAATATGCAGATGATACAACTGCAGTGCTCTCAGACATTAATTCAGCCGAAACATTGTTTGAGTTATTGGATAGTTTTAAAGCGATTTCGGGAAACTGTACAAAAACCGAAGGCATGTGGAGTGGATCATCTAAAGAAAACAAAACGAAACCCTTCGGAATCAAATGGCCAAATGAACCGATTAAGGCCCTTGGAGTGTTTTTTACTTATGATCAGAAACTGCTTAAAGAAAAGAATTTCATTTAAAGATTGGACAGCATCAAAAAAGCTTACAAACATTTGGTCCTCAAGAGGCCTATCAATTTACGGAAAGGTGACAATTATAAAATAATTTCTAATCCCAAAATTTGTTTACACATGCTCGCTTTTGCCCACACCTAACGAATTGGTTAAACAATTGAATCAATTGATATTTAAATTCCTGTGGAAAGGAACAGACAAAGTAACACGCTTGTCAGCAATAAATGAATACGGGGAAGGTGGGTTAAAAATGATCGACCTAGAGAGCATGGTTAAATCTTTAAGAATAGCATGGCTAAAACGAATATTTAATGGGAATGATGGAACATGGAAGCAGGACTTAAAACACCAATTAAAACTGATCCATTGGGGGTCTTTTCTTTTTTAATTGTAACTACGATGTTAACGATTATACAACCTCTTCCCAGTTTTATCGTAAACTGTTATTGTGGTGGTCGCAATTCCGCGAAAATTTTGCTTCCGAAAGGAACTGGCAAACATCATTTGGAATAACAAAGAAATACGAATAGACAAAAAGCCTGTTTATTACAAAAATTATGTTGAATCTAGGATCATCTGTCTAAAGGATCTGCTATTTAATTTAAACAATATTGACTCCTTTGACCGCGTTTCATATAAAATTAGTAAAACTAATTTTCTACAATGGGCAGTCCTTCGTCACTCTATACAACCTTTTAAAAGGTGAACATGCATGCCCGTCACTTACCTCTCCTTCATTTTTCATTGACCGCGACATCTTCGACGTGAAGAAAAATAAATCAAAAGATTATTATTCGCTTCTTGTTATGAACAAAGCACAGCCTCATAATATTATTCATAAATGGAAAAGCGATTTCAATATTTCGGATGATCAACTACGAGAATTTTTCACATTACCTCATTCCGTTGCACTCGAATCATATGAAAAGGCCTTTCAGTACAAAGTACTTAACAATATTCTTTACACGAACACGAAATTACACAAAATTGGTTACAGAAAAAATGACTTATGTACTTTCTGTGAGGCGGAACTAGAAACTTTTTTTTACCAGTGCCCCCACGTCAGGCAGCTTTGGAATGATTTTGAATCTTACTGGTACAGTAAAAACCCGTGTATAAGAACAAGTGGATTAAGAACACCCAGGCCTGATTTTAGGAAATAAAGTACCATTTATATAAGAACACATTCAGCCTGAAAAATGAAAGTTGTTCTTATATGGAAAAATATCAAAGATCAACACGTCTACTTTTCATTGCACACATAATAGTTCCACCCCAATTACAGTACAGTATTGCCTTGATTTATCAATTTTATTAAAATTAAAATACAATTGTATGCATATATATTGATTTCATCTATTGGTAGCCTTGTATGTTCCTTATTTTAAGAAACTTTTTTTAAGAACACTTAAGAACACTTACAGGCTGATTTTGCAGATTATAACCCTTTATATAAGAACCAAATCAGCCTGAACCGCCAAAATAGGTGTTCTTATACGCGGGTTTTTACTGTACCTCTTATCGAATCAAGCAGTTCGTCTTACTTTGCAAAACGTTTTGTTTGGAATAATATCAAAACAATGCCCTTCACTTGATTTACTAAATAATTTTATTATTATTGGAAAATTGTTTTTGTGGGACTGCAGAAGAAACCAAACATATCCTAAAATTCAAGGTTATCAGAACAAAATACTTATTAAATATAAAACTGAAAAGAAAATTAATAAGCAAAGATATTTCGAAAAGAAATATATGTTATTTGCCGGCCGGGAGGTCCGTATTGAGAAAAACTGTGCCCGAGGTCTTGAGTACGGCCCGAGGCCGCAGGCCGAGGGCCGTGCTCAAGACCGAGGGTACAGTTTTTCCTTATACGGACCGACCTAGGCCGGCAAATAACGTTTTTATTTTTTCCTACTTTAATTTGTTTGAAAAAGAAACCGAGAAAAAATGCGTCGCAAAATCTTTGTTTGTATACGCGCGGATGTATACTTCAATGTTGAGTCCAACTCGATCGACGAGCAAGAGTGAAGAATTCTGTTTGCTATTTATTTCGGAATAAAATAGCTTCGTTTAAAATGAACCATACTCAAGAACGGTTCAGCATATTTAATTTACACTGCAGAGAATCAAGAAAAGCAAAAAAGTCATAAATATGGCACATATAAGACACAAAACTTAACACATTTAAATCGATTTTGGTTTCCCGAACAATTGCGGATAAATATTTTGAAAAGTCTTGAAAGAAACTTTGCTCGTAGGGTGTTAATCCTATTTCTCTTGACTCAAAAATACTCTTTGACTGAAAGTTTTACAAGCTATTCACACTTGTATTGAACAAATTAATAATCTCTGCAATGATTCCAAGCAGAATTTTATTCTGATAAACAGTGCCAAACTGAATGAAATGGTAGTGTCTACGTACAGCACAATATTGTGATAATTAATTTGTCCGTTTTTAATCAAAGAATCTCATTTCCTTGAATGATGGCAAATAGTGCACTGTTTTTAGAGAAAAGTGACGGATAAACAAGGCAGTTTAACTCTTAGAGGAAGTCTAAAAACCGGTGAAGTTTACCGCAATGACGTGAAAATCATTGCGAAATGCATGCACAAACCACGGAGACGGCGAACGGTAAACTACAACTCAATTTTGTTGAGAAATAAATAAATACTCGCCTTTTGAAGAACTGTGAGGCCTTTAATTCCACTCCTTTTAAGTCCTTTCAAATTTACAACGGTTGGTATGCTAGTCCGAACGTGACAAAATATCAAGTGGGATAATCGGTTTTATTTTAAGATATATTTTTATACATCATCCTTTTTATATTTATGTCAAGTTGTCATTTATTTATGTCAAAAAACATTCTCTTATGTCATTGTGTTTTTTGCTATATCAAATGATGTTTTAAACAAATAATCACTGTTTCATACATAACGTGATTAATCTTGATGTTCAAGTTGTCGCACATTTTTACACTTCAAGAACGTTTTTTACATGACGTAAGTAATTTTTTCATGTCAAGTTGTTGCACATTTTTATATATCAAGAAAGGAGAGATACTCTCTTGATCAGCAAATATCGCGGTCAGGCAGGAGTCTGGGTTTGACCAGTTGAGCACAAACAAAATGGCGGCTAATAATCGGTTCGAATGTAGGTTGTTTAGCCCCTTGTCGATTTCCCCAACTGAAGTCGATTGGCATTCAACCCGAAGTCTATTCAGTGCTGTAACCAGACCTTTTCCATGGACGTGGCAAGATTTTGCTAGTGGGTTCTAAGGGCATGCCCTGCAGCAATCTAGAAGGCAAGAAGCTATGAATCTCTTTCAGAGAAAAATCAATCTTGTTCAACTGGGGATAATTTTGCCAACAAAATATATTTTGTTTTTAAGTTTGGGTAAAAATTTAGACGACGCGTGAGTGCCTCGTCTTGCCTCTTGCTAGTTACGGCCCTACGATTAGCCCCCAGTTTGTCTTCAAAACTATGGAAATCACCCCTCGTTCAATTTGCGAATATCTATCGAAATCGAACTTCATCGAATGTTAACAATATTAAGGCTTTGAGTATTCAATTCAAACAATTAATACCGAGAAGGAACGTCATCGAATGATAACAAACAAGTAGCCTACTTTTTTTCTAGTTGAGTTGAGAGTGTAAATAGATAACAAATCTAGAAGCGAAAACTAGAAGCGAAACTTAATTTAACTGCTTTCACAAATATTGCGAGGTTTTGAGTATTCAATCAAAGACCGAAACCGAACCTTATCGAATGTTTACAACCAAGTAGCCTACGTTCGTCGAGTTGATGTGAGTGTAAATAGATAAGATAACTAGAAGCGAAAACTAGAAGCCAAACTTTGAACAGGAAACCTAGAAGCGAAACTTTACACAGAAAACTAGAAGCGAAACTTTAAAACGAAAGATAGAATCATAGTCAGGTACCCAGGAGTCCAAAATGTGACACCCACGGGCATTTTTGTCTGATTTTTGGCAACATAGCTATTTTTACTAACTCGAGTACGCTGATTTCGAAAATCAATGTTGCCAAGCTTAATTCTTGCGTTAAGACGATGTTTATGATGCATTTAATTATGACGTCATTGTCCAAATAAGGAATTTTCTTTCCTTTAGCTATTTTAAGCATAATTCATCCAGAAATTCGTTCAAAACATTTTTAGTATACTGAAGAAATGATTTTTAGAATTTTGTGACAGTTTTTATACCGTTTCTATGAATATCAAGCCGTCCAGTAAAAATTGACCACGCCCTCTCATAAAAATTCACTTTATCACGGGTATAGTGTTAACATTTTGTTGAAAAATGAGTGTGATTCTTGTATTAATAGAAAGTTGTAATTGAATTGCTCCACAAACATCAGCGATGTTTGACACACACCATAACGACTGCTTTTATCCACAAAGAGAGTGGCAAGGAGAGACAGAAGCAAGAAAATGAAGCTGAGAATTCTCTACATTCCACACAACAAAATTCGGGTTGTTCTTGTCACGGACTAATGAGACACTGCAAAAAATTGTCAAGAAAGATCTCGTGACTCTAGAAATAAAACAAGATCTTTCCATTGGACAGACTCAGCTTGAACGATTCGTGGAATGGAGGATACTATCTTCAGACAGAGAGGAAGAACGGGAACGGGAAGAAGGGATTGGAGACAAACTTTCGTGACCCTGTTCGCAAGAATAATCCACCTCTATTTGCCAGCAAAAAGTGCTGCAACTAGCCCCAAAAGGAGAAAGACTTTAAATTTGCATGGAAACCAGAGTATTCTATGTTGTTTAGTGACGGTGTATGAAGGCAGGCGCGAGATAAACATGCAAGCGGTGCCACTGTTTTTCGCAGAAATGAACCCCACAAGTGTGAAAGAAGTCAATTTTAGCAGACGTTCTCAGAGAAAAAGTCAAGTGCCCTAAGTCAGTTTTAATCTTCGATGGCTTCGCCCTGGTGGCAGCATACTAATTATGGTGGCAGCTATTGGCAAACCAAAACATGCAAATGCTTTCAATGGCTTTGCGGAATGTTACGTGAAGACTGTTTTACGGAAAGGTCCTGGATAACAGAGGATCGATGTGTTACTCGATGGGAGGCACTCCATAAAAGCAACGACAAGAAGTCGACGCTCCAAGAACACGGCGCGGCTTGTGAGCAGAGTCATTGAAGTACGTAAGAGAGGTTCCGTTGCGGCCGATCAAGTGGCGAGCATTTTTGGCACTAGGAGACAACAAAGCGGACTTCGCACGGGTTCTCTCAGATGAACTTATCTCGCAGGCACTGACTATGCAATCGTAGTATATCTGGTGGTTTTTCATACGAAGTGGATTCTGCTCAGATCCTGGCCTAGATGTAGCCTTTTTGAGATCCAACCAAGAGGAAGCTGATACGAAGTTTGTTCGTTATGTAGTCAGTCTTAGCGGGCATGTCGACAACATAATAGTTTCCACTCGAGGCACAGACTTGCTGTTACTTCGAATTCTCCTGGCGCATCGATCGCGCTAAGCTCTCATCAACAGTGTGTATATGAGCAGGAACTTCAGAGAATCGAATGTAAATAACTTTAGAGGATGTCTCAACAAATCTTCCTGATAACTCATCAAGTTCCGTTGTTTCCATCTCACACCATCACCGGCTGTAACAGCACCTCTTCCATCTGTGGAGAGTTTTCACAGAACACTGTGTTCTTCTCTCCTCGGTCGGCGAAGATGTCCTCGAAGCTGACACCACTACCTCCGCAGAAAACGTTTGTTTGTTGAATGTATAATAGGGCCTCTTTACATGAGAGTTTTCGTCCCGGGATGACTTTCGTCCCGGGATGAATTCACCTCGGTGTCTGGTCATTGTCTTGTTACTGTCTACATGATTTCGTCCCTGGATGAGTTATATCGTCCCGGGATGAGTTCATCCCGGGACGATTTCATCTCTGTCCTAAGCACCGGGATAAAATGTCATCCCTGGATGAAACGTGACGAAAAACGCCATGTAAACAGTCTTTCCGGGATGAGATGTATTGTAATGTAAGCACGGGCGAGATGAACTCAACTCGGGCGGGACGACTTACGCCCCGGCATCTCGGGATGAACACGCTCATATAAAATGAAAACTTTTTCATTCCGGGTTGAAATTCATCCCGGGACGAAACTCATCTCGGCTCTCATGTAAAGAGGCCCTAAGAAATCCGATCTGACCACTGGCTATATATGTGCCTCTTCGCTATGAATTTAGAAAATCGCATCATGTGCTCTGGGCTGTGTAGATGCACCAAGACCGACGCTAATTTCTATACCAACCTGCGCTAAGGCGCTTTAAAGAAACTTGTTTAAAAAGCAATATTTGTTCAGTGTTTTTGAAAAAGTTTAGAAGATATATTAAAAATATTTACAATATTGATTAAAAATATTATAGACAGATTTAAACCTGAGAGCAAGGAGCAACGTTATGATCCTTTTGAATTCGTTAATTTTACATGCGTTGAACCAAAATCTTTATCATGAGCCTATAACAGACAAAATAATTGCATTGTGAAGTAAGTTAGATTCAGCAATATACAAGACAAACAATTAAGTTTTATCTCTAACTATAACAACGATGATATATTACGACATTAACTGTGATGTTATTTCTATTTATTTTACCACAAAACTTAAACGAGATGCTGAAACAAGGGAAACTCGATATATGAAAATTGTAATGGCGTCATTCTTGATGCTCGCTAGATCGTAGCTTCAGTGTGGCAAGACGACAACATTTTTCTTTCTTATTGCAGCTATAGCGATTTGTTAATACAAAAATCGCATTTGTTCTTTGACAAAATAACAAAACTACACCCGTGATAAGGTTCCCGTAAAAGGGTGAATTTTGTTTAAGAGGGCGTGGTCAGTTGTCACTGAAGGGCTTGATTTTCACAGAAGCAGCGTAAAAACTCTCAGAAAATTCTTAAAATCATTTTTACAGTACACTAACAATGCTTTAAATGAATTTCTGGATGTATTATGCTTAAAATAGCTAAAGGAAAGAAAATTCCTTATTTGGACAATGACGTCATAATTAAATGTATCAAAACGTCATCTTAACGCAAGAATTAAGCTTGGCAACATTGATTTTCGAAATCTGCGTAGTCGATTTAGTAAAAATAGCTATGTTGCCAAAAATCAGACAAAAATGCCCGTGGGTGTCACATTTTGGACTCCTGGGTACCTGACTATCAATTTGTTTGTAGTATTCGATAGTTTACTAAGTTTTTCGACAAATTTTATTCGGGGGCTAATCGACTTCGGGTTGGGGGCTAAACAACTTCAGTTGGGGGCTATTTATCGACCCGGGGCTTAACGTCTTGGGGGCTTATTATAAACTGCCAATATTCGAACCGTTATGGCCGCCATTTTGTTTGTGCTCAACTGGTCATACCCAGTCTCCTGCCTGACCGCGATATTTGCTGATCAAAAGAGGATCTCTCCTTTCTTGTTATATAAAAATGTGCGATAACTTGACATGAAAAAATTACTTACGTCATGTAAGAAACGTTCTTGAAGTGTAAAAATGTGCGACAACTTGAACATCAAGATCAATTACGTTATGTACGAAACAGTGATTATTTGTTTTAATGAAAACATCATTTGATATAGCAAAAAACACAATGATAAAGGAGAATGTTTTTTGACATAAATAAATGACAACTTGACATAAATATAAAAAGGATGATGTATAAAAATATATCTTAAAATAAAGAAAGGAGATATCGTCTCTTGATCAGCAAATATCGCGGTCAGGCAGGAGTCTGGGTATGACCAGTTGAGTACAAACAAAATGGCGGCCAGTAATCGGTTCGAATATACCGGGTAGGTCGTTTATAAGTTATATTATAAGCCCCCAAGACATTAAGCGCCGGGTCGATTAGCCACCAACTGAAGTTGTTTAGCCCCCAACCCGACAGTTTTAAGGACAAACTGGGGGGCTAATCGCAGGGCCGTAACTAGCAAGAGGCAAGACGACGCACTCACGCGTCGTCTAAATTTTTACCCAAACTTAAAAACAAAATATATTTTGTTGGCAAAATAATCCCCAGTTGAACAAGATTGATTTTTCTCTGAAAGAGATTCTTGCCTTCTAGATTGCTGCAGGGCATGCCCCCAGAACCCACTATCAAAATCTTGCCACGTCCATGGAAAAGGTCTGGTTACGGCCCTGAATCGACTTCGGGTTCGGGGCTAATCGACATCGTTGGGAAAATCGACCAGGGGCTAAACAACCTATCGACGTTCGAACCGATTATTGGCCGCCATTTTGTTCGTGCCCAACTGGTCATACCCAGACTCCTGCCTGACCGCGATATTTGCTGATCAAAAGATTATCTCTCCTTTCTTGATATATGAAAATGTGCGACAACTTGACATGAAAAAATTACTCAGTACGTCATGTAATAAACGTTCTTGATGTGTAAAAATGTGCGACAACTTGACATCAAGATCAATCACGTTATGTATGAAACAATGATTATTTGTTTTAATGAAAACATCATTTGATATAGCAAAAAACAGAATGACATAAGATAATGTTTTTTGACATAAATAAATGACAACTTGACATAAATATAAAAAGGATGATTTATAAAAATATATCTTAAAATAAAACATTAACCCACTTGATATTTTGTCACGTTCGGACTAGCATACACGGCCGAGGTTTGAGATTTTCACGTTAAGACCGAACGTTCGAAGTTAATAAGTAATTTATTAGCGAAGCTCCACAGCGGCCCGAAGGGCCGCAGAGCGGAGCCCCATACCCATAGAAAATCCACAGAAATAGGAAAACCATGAACTTGAGTTTTCATGGTCATCATGGCTAGCGGCATGGCTCGCGGGCGCGTACGTACGGTGTCGCGCACTTCAGAAATAGATAAACCTTCACTTATTTGTTGCTGGGCATCAACGTAATAGTCAACTGACAGCTGTCAATACAAGGTGTCCGCTGACCAGTTCCACGTGATCATATCGCGGGCTCAGGTGTATAACTCATCGAGGTAACGCGTTTAAGTCAAACGGCCTTGTGGCGAAAGAGAATAAGCTTTTTGTTCAAACTTCTTCATTACTTTCAATCACAGCTCTTTGCTTCTTCTGTGCTCCTTGAATTATTTTTACTGGGCCATTGAGACTGGAATCAACTGATTACTTCCTTGTGTGACAGCGAGGGAATGTGTTGTTGTTACTTGCTGTACCGATTTAATTGACTGCCCTGTGATTGTAGATGTTTCGTTAGTCAAAAACTGTACGGAATTAGAATCTGAAAGAGACGACTGGTTTGCGACTTCTTGCGATCTGCTGAGGATGTGTGACATCTGCCGCTGGTGCTGCTCACTCGCTGATTTATACGACTGCAAACTTTGAGTATTTTTGTGCCCGCTTATAATTAAACTGAGCTACAAAATTCTCAGGCGGGTTGGCGTGTAGCAGCCTTGAAATGCTTGTTTTACGAACAGAATGATTGCTGACTTTTTCTCCGGTTCTTTGAATGCCTACATTCTCTGCTGCCAATCAGGAATTTTCCAATCTGGTTTTTTCCCAGTGCCGCCTTTATGTACCAAATATCGCTTCTTTCGCGACGGCTACCGTATCGAACAGCTAAAAAGAATGGTGAATCTGGTTGATTCATTTCCTCTGGTCTGTGCAGGGGGGGGGGGGGGGCAGGTGACTCTATTGTTTCCAGTTGTTTATTCGTGACCGACTCATCACTGCCAGTATGACGTCACATGGCAACGCGCGAGCGATTCCTTCGGTTTGGCCAGATGAGCGGGATAAAATCGCGAGTACGCCACAACGGAGGTCCAGAAAAGCTTATCATTAGTGCTTATATCGGTATTGTTCGCTAGTTCTTTCCCAGTAGTTAGGTTTGATGCCTTAACTTTCTGTGTGTATGATCTGTTTCTGTTTTGTAGCGCCCGTTTTCCTGTAATTTGGTTATTATTTTTAACTCTTGAACGGGACAATAGACGGGACCGCCCTTTTTGCTTTCGGGTCAAGCGAAGTCCATCAAAAATATCCACCTTTTCACCCAAACATTTTTCTCAAATCCGCTTCATAATAGGAGGTTTTATTCCTTGAATATTAACGATCAATCTCCGGGGCCTTCCGTGTCGCTTTAGTTAGCCAAACTTCATGTCTTTCCGTTCGAGTGCAAAGGTATAATTTTTATCCAGAACATGTCAGCAACGTCGATCGCTGCTTCGCGATCTCATGTAAAATTCTTTTTCCATATATTTTTATTCGCATTCATTGGCTTATTATAATGTTTTACTGTTGGTATCTGTGCAGTTCTGTTGTATTTTGGAGCTTTCCTTGCCGTGACGACTCTTAAATTTCATTAATTGCATACCTCCTGAAAAAAAAAAAGAAAAAAGAAAAGCTTACAACACGGGATATTTCGAGTCGGGCACCCATTCAAGAGTTAACCCCGCCCGGCAAGCCTTAACTTTGGCCAGCTTGAATTGAGCAAGCGCTTTCATTGTGGTTTGAACGAGGAAAAACGTGTTGTGCGAAATAGACATGAGTTCAAATTCGTTGCCGCAAGACAAGTAGTATAAATTACCGATTAATAAAGACTTGAGTAAAGTTATTGTGTGTTGTTTTTCTATAATACCCAATGAAAGCGCAGGCTCCATCCGACCTGGCTGAAGTTAAGTCCTGTCGGGCGAGATTAATACATGGATGGGTGACCAACTGGAATTACCGTGTAGCGCCTTTTTCCTCTTGATTGCTCCGATTTTCACCTTTAAGGGGAAAGACATGAAGATCCACGAATGCTGAAAGTCTGAAACTGCAGATACATCAAGAACCGTACATCCTGTGCCAAACCTCTTATTTCTGTTACAATAAAAATTAAATTCGCTGTGCAAGGACCCTCGAAAGCTCGACCTGTTTACAGATTTCATCGATCATTCTACACTTTGCGAAGGTTGATTTAAAAAAATGAATATAACGTCTTATCTACCAAAAATAGCAGAAGAGAGACGGTTGCATTCGCTAACATCTCTGCATTATTGACGTGAGTAAATGAAGGAAGGTAACGGAGTAAAATGCCACATTCTTGACTCATTTCTCGATTGACGCTTGCCCGCCATCTTTAATATCACCCATGCGAAGCGTGACGTCATACTGGCAGTGATGATTGAACCAACATTTTCCTTAGAGACACCTCCCCCGCCCCCCCCCCCCTGGGTCTGTGGCTTTTGAAATGCTTAAATCTTTGGCTGGAAAGCTCGCTGGTGGCCATTTTCTTGTCCTTTCCACTTCTTCGACCAACGTTCATTTAAGACAAGCATCTCGCGGCCATCTTGGACTTGATCTTGTTGTAATTCCACATCTCCCCAGCACAATTTCAGATTTCGGCCCTTTAGCCGTGATGGAGGGACAGAAACCACCACATGGTTCTCTGGAGAGCTTCAGGACTAGAGAAACCAAACTGACCACTTTTGAAGAATTTGTCCTCTTCTTCATCCGTAAGCGAGCAGGTGGCGTTTGGCTTGTTTCCCTTGCCGGCTTTCTGTACTAAATTTTTCCGCTTGGCGGCAAGGACTTGACGTGACTTCTCAAATTCCTTGTCAATAAGAATGTTTGATGTAATATTTCAAAAACGAGTGCGAGTGTTTCATCGGGGTTTCCAAACACGAGAAAACTGATGAAAGCACGAGGCCGTAGGCCGAGTGCTTTTATTTTTTTCGAGTGTTTCGAAACCCCGATGAAACACGGAGCACGAGTTTTTGAAATAGCTTCTCAATCGGCGCCTAATTGCAAGCAAAATATATTATTCACGAAAACGGCAAAACTCTATTTCTCACGTCCTCGACAACAGCTGGACGGGGATGAACAGCAATGTGCGTGGAACGGGCATGCGCAATAAAGCTTGTCTATTCAGTCGGTGTTTGTGTCATTAATATTTAAATTAGGATAACCCTGCATCACAAGGGTTTGACGTTTTATCAAACGCTAGTGTTTGATATTTCATTTAACTATAGTGGAATGGCCTCTGTCCAGTGTTTCATCATGATCGGGTTTTCAAACCACACGCACCTGACCAAATCGGTGTATCCCGATTGGTTTGTGAATTCATGAATTATTAATGAGTTCGAGAAGGATATTTCCCATCTGAAAGAAATCTTTGAATGCTTCGCTGGAACCCCAAAAGGGTATCGGGTTCGTACTCTTCACCGTTGATTTTCCGGGCGTCTTTAAAAAACATCGTCGCCAACAAATGGTTGAGCTCACCGGCCGGTAAGTACAGAAGCTGTACATTAACCTTGTCTATTGAGGCTAAATAACGCTGGAATGTGTCACTAGCTGTTTTTCTTGCCATGTTCTTGCTTTTTTGCTCGTTCACAAAAGCTTCAATTTCTTCATGGCTGTTGTTGTTTTCGTGCTGTCTGGCACCAACTCGGTCACTTCCCTCGTTTACAACTTTGTTTCCTTCATGAAACTGTAACTCGTCAGCACAATAAAACTCACTTTCAGAATGTTCATTGTCACTTATTTTGTACAGCTGTGCAGTTTCGATAAAAACGACACTGGTTTGGAATTATTTCGTGCTCTTTTATTGTAGGGCATTAACAATAACTCATAATGCCCGTGGGCATTACGGGAAAATCCCGCCTTAAAAATAGCCAATCACAGCGCGCGTTATATCGGCTCCAAGCACTAGTCATATACTAATAAAAATAAAAGCTGCATTTGTGGGCCCAGTTCTCGGCCACCAAAAAGCTTGTGCGTAGTTTTCTGTATAAAAAGGCTGAATTAATTTTCACAGTCATTAAATCATCACTTTGTAAATTTATTTATGTTATGTCGATTCCAACTATTTTTATTAAGTCCTTTTTTTTACTTTAGAAAAGAAGGTTTTCAACGCGCCAAGTTGCTTGCCTATGTGCAGGTTCTGGCAAAGCCGCAGAATTGCGTTACGTGACCAATGCATTTAAATGGTTTATTTTGCAGTGAAAAAAAGTCTTGAAAGAGTTAGGTGTTGCCAGTTAGAAATAATAGACAAAACAAGAGTCTGCCAAAAGATTAAAGCTTTAAATGCATTTAGATGGCTTATTTTGCAGTGAAAAAAGTCTTGAAAGAGTTAGGTGTTGCCAGTAGAAATAATAGACAAGACAAGAGTCTGCTCAAAAATTAAAGCTTTAAATGAACCTTTTTTTAAGCATTTCTTCCTTTTATTCTGGCTGCAGCAGATGAAATTATATTAAAAACTAAAGCGGTAAGCTGTGATAGCGAGCAGGGTGGCCGAGAATAGGCAAATACGCAAAAGACATATGAAAAAAAAATAGAACGGTTCAACGAAAACTTAACTTAAGCAAAAAGTTGAATTATTCTACGTTTCACATGCCAAAAATTAGCTCGTTTGGTTAGGGCTTTCGGATAAAATACGAATTTAACAACATCCATGAATTTTAAGGAGCCGTTAACAAACAGGTTTTCGGAAAAGCAAATTCACCTACCTTGGCGTTACTCTCGACGCGTGAGTTTTCTATAGAGAGTTGAAGAATCAAACTCAAGATACTTAGAGCACAAGAATCAGGCTATCGTTTGAAAGAACTAATTTTTAGTTTGGGTAGGTGCAGTTTAACATCACTTGATCGAAGTTCATGGCGTTTTATCGCGAAGGAATTATTTATTTTGTTATGAAATTTAGCGATATAAAATCACGACGTTTCGACCTCTCCGAGGTCATTTTCAAGTGCGAATAAAAATATAAAATTAGCATAAATATATTAAAATAGTAAAATAGGCAAAATTGTCACGAACGCTGAAATGCGATAAAATATGTAAAAATAAGTGACAAAATATTAATGAAGTTAAAAGGGGTTAAAAAAACTTAAAAATACAGAAACAATAAGAGTAATTAAAAAGAAAAACCGACCTAAACAAATAGTTTTGCGCGGATGGAATCGCATTGTTTGTTCAGAGTTGGTTTCAGTTCTTTGATAACAAGAAGCTTGAGAAGCTTGAGAAGCTTAAAATCGGGCGCTTAATAATTAGCTATCTGTTTTGACTTGAAAGGCAGGGTACAGTACAGTAAAAATCACTGCAAAAACAGTCACTTAAACCTATTCAGGCCGGGGGGGGGGGGGGGGGCTTTTGAGACCCTCGCTGACTTTTGACGCTTATAACTTTTTCAAGATTCAACCAAACGCTGCCAAACTTTGCGCGTTTATCGAAAATTAATCTCGCAATAATTTGGTAGGATTAGTTATTGTGCCAGTAACTTGAAATCACCATGGCAACGTCATTTTGACAGCCTTTTAATAAAGGCGGGGTTTTACCTGAAGACCAAGTTTTCCAACGCTTTAGGTGGCTGACGCATTTCAGTATTTTCCAGTCCTTGCACTTTAATGGAACAGTATACAACTCCTAATCAGGTACTATTGTCAAGAAAATGATCACAACTTATTGACCAATGATTAGGTATTTGTTTCATACCATTACTGTAATAGAAACTGGTGAAGAATAGTAGTACTGATCCAAAGTATAAGGGCTGGAAAACACTGAAAACCATTTCAGCCGCGTTTCAAGGAATCCAAAAAAGCTTTACTTATCCCATATATATACGTTTTGCAGTATTTTGTTAATTTTTGAACGATTTTGGGGGATGTCTGGGAGGCGATAGTTTTTCTCAAAGGATTAGTAAAATGTAGACAAATAAGAAATATTGAAGATTTAATGTGATTTTAAAATTTGAATTTGAAGTTAAAAATTGGTGGACGGACACCAAACAGTCTCCTGACAACCCGGAGTGCTCTTGCGAGGGGGTCAACTGTTTGAAGGTGTTTCCATTCTTTTTATTCAATCCCTTCTTTAAATCTCTTAAAGTTCCATTCAAATTCAGGTAGAACCCAATCTTAATTTTTGTTCTTGTGAGAAAACAACAGAAGTCAAAGGTTGCGTGATATAACCAAGCATGGATTTTAATTCTCCCTCCCTTTCCATCTCCTTAGCCTTTCACCCCCACCTGTCCCTCCCTTTCTACTCTCATTCAATTTAATGTTTGTTTAAATTTCCCAACCAATTAAGTATCGTACTAATCTGTGCCAAGCAATCAGATAATATCAGAAATTTGCCTTAATTTTGATCTCCCATTCCAAGACCTTGGAGTATAAACCGCTAATAAAACAAAACACACTGATAATAATTCTCTGAGGTTATACACCTTGCAGTATTAACGTACTAACAAACTTGATAACAAGCCCCATGTCGTACTAAGGATTTTTACTGATCAACATAGAAAATGAGTTCACAATGGTTTGTTCCCAAAACGTTTTTTACTGTACAGAGGGTCTGTTTATTGACCTGTAACTTGTATACCGTATTGAAAAATTCAAAACGAACCGACTTCTGCCCGCTACCATACAGCCGTTTACTGGCAGTCTTTGAAAATCCTGAATTTCGTCAAAATGAACCAAAATAAAGTTTTAAAATTTCCTTTATCAATATGGTTCTTATCTTTTTATTCAATTCTATAAACTGCTTTTATGCAGTACTGTCCACAAAAATTTCAATTTCCTCAAAGTTTCGGGACAAATGGATACAAAATATTTCGTGCAGAATGTAATTTGATTAAGCGAATGTTTTCACGTCTATAAATACTTCAAGCAGTGAATGAAAAACCGTTTTGTTTTCATCGATGAGAACCACTTTCAAATAGTTATGCATAAAAAATAACAATCAGATCAGAATACAATAATTATTAATGTAAGGTCTGACGCTATTATGTCTTGGCAGAGATACTTCTTTTTTGCAAGTTCAAATGTATGCAAATTTCGTGTGAAATGTAATTCGATTTCATTGTCTTGTTAACAAACTCATTCTCAAGAAAGTTGTATTTTCGTGAATAAAACCAATTGGCCTGTTTTGTTTTCCTGATCATGTTTGTCTGTGATTTTTACCAAACATGTGGTCTTTTTATCGGAACTTTAAGTTGTACAAAAATTCCTATTTTAAACACAGATGTCACTTCCGGAATTTCTCATCTAAAATTCAATTGGTATTTAATTATAATTATTCGAAGTTTTCATTTTCAAGTCATCTTTTTATCCGATAGCTTTACTGATCTCGTAAAAAATTCATTCAAGTTCACACCAATACTGTACACTGCCAATGTTTTGCTGATGTCTTGAGAAGTGTCTTACTAACGTCACTAGTCAAATCTAAAATATATCCAAACCAAGTCGGTCGGTATAAAACGCAGACCATGCAGACTGCAGACTGCAGACTGCAGACCGTGCAGACGGTGCAGACCGTGCAGACCTTGCAGACTGAGTAATTTTTTTTTCTTTTTTTTTTACATTGTGTTTCACAAAACTTTTCACGAACGGTTTCCGAAGTTCGTTTGAAATTCGCGAAGTTCGCTACGAACTTTAGGGGGAATTTCATTAAGTAGTTGTCAATCAAATTACGAACTTCGAAACGAAATTGTGAATTTCACGTGCAGCGAAGTTGA
Source organism: Oculina patagonica (assembly GCF_052425735.1). Taxonomy (NCBI): domain Eukaryota; kingdom Metazoa; phylum Cnidaria; class Anthozoa; order Scleractinia; family Oculinidae; genus Oculina; species Oculina patagonica. Next base: position 26,684,207 of record NC_135761.1, read on the forward strand.
AAGGTTGAGGAGTTCGCAAGTTGAGAAGAAGTTCGTCCAGTTTCGGTTTAATTTGGTGAAATGAATCCGTTCACGGTACAAGGAAAGGCAATTTCAAGTCCAGGAAGGCAGGAAATCATCTAAAGTTGGCTTCAAGGTCAAGGATTATTTTATTTAGCTTCCAGCTTGTTGAGTTTTCTTCTACTGTCAGAGAGCGCTTTACACTGTAAACATTGGAACACTGTAAGTTATAGGTAAAACGAACTGGTCGGATATAGCAGTTTATTTGTTAAGTTCAGGTTTCTAGTTCAATTTTATAACGTAAACAAATGCTTCGGTTGGTAGTTATGCTTTGGGAATACAGGGTTTTCTTGAGAAATCCCCCAACATTTTTTACACTGTCCTTAATAATAAAATATAAGTAATTCGTAAATAAATACATATTTCAATTGTTCCAAAGCAAGTGTTGTTTATTAGTAAAAAAAATTTTAACCAAAGCTTATTTTTTTTGCAAATATAAATTATTTCAGAGGAACAGAGTTTATCACGAACAGACAGATGGCGCGACTTGCGTGTTGTGTAAACCGGCACAGAAGTATAATAACAACACGGAATTGAAAAGTTCTGATTTTCCGCAGATTTTCCAAACTGAATGATGTGTATTCAAGAAGGAAAACGTTTTTTTCTCTTTAGAAGATTTTTACGGCACACACAAACAGTATTTTTATATGTAAACCGGTTCATCTGTTGAAATTTTTTCCTTCGAAACTGCACACGGCAGAACTTGTAATCTATTTTTAGTCGGGTGTCGGGTGACATTGGGAAAACTCAGTTGTAACATTCACAAACCATTTTCAGGGCAGCCTTGCTTTTTAGTCCGTTGATGTCCTGCCTTACTAGACTTGGGATTGCTTTTTGCTGTACTGGGAACGAATTCATTTCAACAAATTAAACAAACTGGACGAACTTCTTCTCAACTTGCGAACTCCTCAACCTTTCAACTTTGCTGCACGTGAAATTCACAATTTCGTTTCCAAGTTCGTAATTTGATTGACAACTACTTAATGAAATTCCCCCTAAAGTTCGTAGCGAACTTCGCGAATTTCAAACGAACTTCGGAAACCGTTCGTGAAAAGTTTTGTGAAACACAATGTAAAAAAAGAAGAAAAAAAATTACTCAGTCTGCAAGGTCTGCACGGTCTGCACCGTCTGCACGGTCTGCAGTCTGCAGTCTGCAGTCTGCATGGTCTGCGTTTTATACCGTCCCAAACCAAGTTGTGCAAACATTCTAATCTTTGTGACAGGCGACTTTGACGCCCAACTGTGCGGAAATGAAAATCGACATACTTCTTGCTAAATATATGAAAAATAGTTTTAAAGTGGAGTCCGCCTCAAAAAAATGTACCGCCAGATCACACTGCTATTTGTAGAAACCTGCAAAGCGTCTAGTTTCAAAAGTTTCCCACAAAAACATTGCGTGACATCAATGACGTTACCCCTTTTATTTACAACAAGAACTTCAAGTAGTTTATAACCGGGCGGTTAATGTTGGACCACTTCTTTCAGCTTTTTGGCTAGAAAGGCACGGCGCCGCTTTGTAAAAAAAAAACTTTAGAAAAGCAGTCACTTGAGAAACACACAAGCCGTGTTTGCGTCAGTCACGGAGTGTGCGTGACATGAACTTTCTTTATCACGTCATCTCCTGTTTTAAACCACATGCCTGGCCGGATAAATTTCTGCTTACGCATGCAGTATTTATTTTGTTCCGGATGTTGAATAAAATAAACCCAAACCAGTTGAATGACATTAAAGAGAAGTCCATTTCACGCCAAAATAAAGACTAGACTAAGGCCATCCCGTTGTATTTCTTCGTTTAGCGTCGTCTGACGACTTAAGTCCGCGGTTTGCAAGAGTCACGGGGTTTGCGTGAACTGTAGCAGTGAGCGAAAATTCTCTTACTCACGTCATCCCTTTCTTTAATAAACTTGCATCAACAAATTCCTGCCTGTGCTTGCAAATTTTTATATTGTTCCGAATCTCAAACAAACTACACTCAAACCACTTGAATGGCATAAATTGATTTCGGTTAAAATTAAAGAAGCTTTAAAATCAAGTTCTTTAAGTTTAACTGCTATTTCCCCCCAAAAAAAACAGCTTTCAGAAGCATTTGGGAAGTCGCGTGATTCGAAGCACGTAATTCTAACTGCGAGATTCGCTAGGTAATTCCCCTTTTCGTGATGACGTGTGTCCTGTGCCTTGACAAATTTTTGCTGGGTTTGCAATTTTCGTTTCGATTCCAAAAATAAACTCAAAAACACTTGCAAAACACACGAAAAATAATTCATATTTTCATTTAAAAATAGTTTGGACATGTCAAATCGCAACGTGAATGTTCAAGCCCTGAGCCAAACGCTTGAATATCAATTTAATGAACGATCGCCAGAAACATCAAAATTTGCGTGACCGTGACCTCCTTCTGGAACGATTTACCGACAAAAAAACGACAAAAACAAAACCCCAGGCAGATTATGAACCGGACCCAGGCCCCGCCCGGTTAAAAATAGCTTCAACTTGTCAAAGCAACTACAGTTTCACAATGGTGATTATTAGTACTTTACCCCTTAAGTTTTTTCCTCTGTCCTCCCGCCGAAGCAAAGAAGAGAACCAGATTGCAGATTAGCCCAAAAGTCGACCCAGTATTCCTACAACGATTTACTGTCAAAACTGAAATGAAACCGATTGGTCCAGGCTATCCCCGTAATTTTTAGCCGACAGGAGACTATCGTCTAGGACGACCAAAGGGTAAACTATAAATCGGCCACGCCCGATTAACAAAACATGCCGTTATGACGCCGGAAATCCAGCTCACGCATACTATACCCCGTGACTCACGCAAACCTCCGACTTACGTGCTACTACAGTCATTCCTTTCTAAACATTTTTTTTTGACCACCACCGTACCTTTCTACCCAAAAAACTCATGAAACCGCCCGGTTTTAACCTGTTTTAACCTTTCAAAAATTAGAGCGTTCGAAACTAAATAAGATCCGTAATCACAAACAACATACAGCCGTTTACCAGCACTCTTTAAAACTCCTGAAACCCTTCAAAATCAGGCAAAATAAATCTTTGAAATAACCTTTATCAATGTTTCTTATTTTTTATTCAGTTCTATAAAATGCCTTTCATACACTACTGTCAAACAAAAATTTCAATTTCCTCAAAGTTTCAAGACAAAAGAATAACAAATATTTCGTGCACAATGTAATTTGATTAAGCCAATATTATCACGTCTAAAAATACTTCAAGCAATTCAGTGAAAACCCGTTTTTTTTTCGTATAATCAATACATGAAAATAACAATAAGATCAAAAGGAAGAAAGGAACCTTTCTAATTATTTGAAGACTTTCAAAGCCGTGATATTATGCATCCAATCCGCGATAAAATTTAATTACAACAAAATCCAAGTTCTCATTTTGAAGTCCATTTTTTTCAGTTGATACCTTTATCCAACTTGTGAAAAATTCCATTCAAGTTCCTATTAATACTGTACATTCCCAATGTTTTGCTCAGGTCTTCAGAAGCGTCTTACTAACCAAATCTAAAATAATTCCAAAACATGCTGTACAAACATTCTACTCTTTGTGACAAACGACTTGACGACCAATTGTTCAGAAATGAAAATCGACACAGTTCTTGCTAAATAAAAAAAAAGTTTTACGGCGGAGTCAGGCTCAAAAAATATACCGCAAGATCACACCCCCATTCATAGTCAGAAACCAGCAAACCATCTAGTTTGCTAAAAAAACACTGCGTGACATCAATGACGTTACCTTAAAAAGTTATTTTTGTAAATGAAAAAGGTAACGTCATTGATGTCACGCAGTGTTTTTTTTAGCAAACTAGTTCAAACTTGTCAAAGTAAGTGCAATTTCACAATGGTGAATATCAGTACAGTATGGGGCGCAGTTCTCGGCCGGGTCCAGCTCTCGGCCACTTTGTGTTTAACGCGTTTTTTCACACTCCAGTTGAATTAAAAGAAAAAGGTATTTCCTTCAAACGATAGACTGATTCATGTGCTCTAAGTATCTTGAGTTTGATCGTTCAATTCGATATAGAAAGCTCACACGTCGAGTTTACGCGGAGGTAGGTGAATTTGCATTCCCGAAAAATTTGTTTGTTTACGGCTCCTTAAAATTCATGGATGTAGTTAAATTCGTATTTTATCCAAAAGCCCCCACCATACGAGCTAATTTTTGGCATGTGAAACGTAGAATAAATCAGCTTTCTGCTTTAGTTAACTTTTCGTTGAACCGTTGTATTTTTTGGTCTTAATTTACTTTGAAATTTTTTCTTTCGACGTTTGCGTATTTGCCAGTTCTCGGCCACCCTGCTCGCTATCACAGCTTAGCGCTTGGTTTTTAATATAATTTCATCTGCTGCTGCCAGAATGAAAGAAATAAATGTTTTAAAAATAAAGTTCAATCTTATCTCTAAGTTTTGAGCTGACTCTTGTCTTGTCTATTATTTCTACAACACCTAAATCTTTCAAGACCTTTTCACTGCAAAATAAACCAATGCACGGGTCACACAATGCGTTGCTAGAACCTGCACATAGGCAACTAGGCGCGTTAAAATCCTTCTTTTCTAAAGTAAAACAAAGCCTCATAAAAATAATTTGGGATCGATATAACATAAATAGGTTTACAGAGTGATTTTATGACTGTGAAAATTAATTGAGCATTTTTTTTACAGATAATTACGCACAAGCTTTTTAGTGGCCGAGAACTGGGCCAAGGTGGCCGAGAACTGGGCCCACAAATGGAGCTTTTATTTTTATTATTGCTCGGGCAAATTAATTTTTGACCGGTCGATAGCTTTACACCAAAAAGCTGAATAATGTAGCTTGCTCTGGGAGAAATTTCAAGTTCCTGCGGTTCTTCTGAGGTAAGAAATACAAGTTTACGTTAAAAGTGGCCGAGAACTGGGCCCCATACTGTACTTTGCCCCGTACGCTTTTTTCTCTGTCCTTCCGCCGAAGCAAAAAAACACAACCTGATTACACATTAACCCAAAAGTCGACCAAGTGTGCCTGCAACGATTTCCTGTCAAAACTAAAATTAAAACCATTGCGGTATGCGTCACCCGTAGCGGTTTTGTAGCAACCCCAAGCTATCCCCGTCTTTTTGGCCGCGCCAGGAGACTACGCTCTAGGACGACCAAAGGGTAAACTATAAATCGGCCACGCCCGATTAAAAAACATTTCATAAATAAGGCAGTCAAACTTGCTCTGACACTTCTTCAAAATTCTAAAAAACTGCGCAATGTCATCTGGGGCCATATCGTGTTGTTCCTTGAGGTGTTTGCCAATGGCCGATCCCTTGTGTTCTTCAATACGTTGGTGAAGATGTCGGCACGTGTATCCGACATACCCTGCATCACACAGGTTACACTGAAAATTATATACAACGCATTGTTGATTCACAAGGGGTGGCTTGTCTTCCCTCACTTTGATTTCATCCTTGATTTTCCGACTTGTGTACACGGGGCTGATGTCTACCTTGATCTTCCGGCTGAGGTCTCCAAGTTGTCTGCGGACCGAATTTGCAGATTTCTGGTCTTTGAAAGGCAGCACGATTCTGATTGGGTCTTGCTTCTCAAGATCGTTTTGTTGGGTAGGTTCACCCTCGGACACTTTAGACTCAATAAATTGACGGATGGTAGACTGTACAAGTTCTTCTGGGTAGCACAGACGGGAAAAGGTCACTTTGAGGCGTTCACACTCTTGATGAAACAATTTCCACGAAGAAGAGAGCTTGAATGCACGGTTGAGCACGGTGTTCAATAGTGATCGTTTATATCTTACATCCACATGGCTATGATAGTGTAACAATAGCCCGGTGTCCGTAGGCTTTCGGTACACCTTCGTGTCTAAATGGCATCCATTCCTGATGATATCCATTCCCAAGAAGGGGAGTCTGCCATTTTCTTCAAGCTCCATTGTGAAGTTGATAGAAGGATGACTGTTGTTTAATGTAATTAAGAACTCAGAGGATGTTTCTACATCAGGCATTGCGCTAAGCGTATCATCGACATAGCGTTTGTAGAAGGCAGGCATCTCGTTTCTGGTTTCCAATTGTTTCTCGATGTTGCACATGAATGTGTTAGCCATGAGAGGTCCCAGTGGCGAACCCATAGCAACACCGTCCACCTGTTCGAAAAGGCTTCCTTCGAACTGAAAAAGCTGATTTTTCGTCGCAACTCGTAACAACTCAATCAGATCCGACTTCGTGATGTTAAGATTGTGTTCTTTGTTGAACCAGTCGTTTTCAAAGGCTCTTTCTGCGATGTTTTCAATGGTTTCATCTACAGGTACGTTGGTGAAAAGTGAAGATACGTCATATGACACTAAGATGTCATGGTCGTTGATTTCCATCCCATGGAGTTCATTGGCGAATTGGAAAATGTCACTGACGGTGTGGTCGTTGACGGACAAGGGTTTTAACTTTTCATCCAGCCACTTTGCAAGCTTGTAATTGTATGTTCCAGTAGCCGACAGATCGGACGCATGGCTAGCTTCTTCTTGTGGGTTTTTGGCAAACCATAAAGATGGGCAAGTCTCGAGCCTTTCTGGATTACTGAATCAGCAATAGCTTTGGGCAAGATTCTTTGTACCACCGAGGATAACTCTTTCTCTTTCTGAAGCAACGGATGGAAATGCTTCGGAGGTCTTCCTCGTGTTCTTGGTCTCTCAAGGCCTACGGGCGTGAACTTTGTCTCGTCATTAATGGATGACTCCTTCAACAGACGCACATAGTCAGTTTTGTCCATTACGACTACTCCTGAGCCCTTATCAGGCTTGGTAACAACGATGTCATCTCTCTTCTTAAGCTGGCCTATTGCTCGCAGCATTGCTTTAGGTGGTGCTGGACCTTTGCGTTCGCTGTAATTAAGGGCAATCGATCGTAATGTTGCGGCTGCTAATTCTTTATCGTCGCTGCTAAGCTTCGGTTCTAGTTTCCAATATGCCTTTTCAAAGGTTGCTAGGATTTCCCTCGGTGATATTCGTTGTGGTGATATTCGGCGTTGCTATGGGTTCGCCACTGGGACCTCTCATGGCTAACACATTCATGTGCAACATCGAGAAACAATTAGAAACCAGAAACGAGATGCCTGCCTTCTACAAACGCTATGTCGATGATACGCTTAGCGCAATGCCTGATGTAGAAACAGCCTCTGAGTTCTTAATTACATTAAACAACAGTCATCCTTCTATCAACTTCACAATGGAGCTTGAAGAAAATGGCAGACTCCCCTTCTTGGGAATGGATATCATCAGGAATGGATGCCATTTAGACACGGAGGTGTACCGAAAGCCTACGGAGACCGGGCTATTGTTACACTATCATAGCCATGTGGATGTAAGATATAAACGATCACTATTGAACACCGTGCTCAACCGTGCATTCAAGCTCTCTTCTTCGTGGAAATTGTTTCATCAAGAGTGTGAACGCCTCAAAGTGACCTTTTCCCGTCTGTGCTACCCAGAAGAACTTGTACAGTCTACCATCCGTCAATTTATTGAGTCTAAAGTGTCCGAGGGTGAACCTACCCAACAAAACGATCTTGAGAAGCAAGACCCAATCAGAATCGTGCTGCCTTTCAAAGACCAGAAATCTGCAAATTCGGTCCGCAGACAACTTGGAGACCTCAGTCGGAAGATCAAGGTAGACATCAGCCCCGTGTACACAAGTCGGAAAATCAAGGATGAAATCAAAGTGAGGGAAGACAAGCCACCACTTGTGAATCAACAATGCGTTGTGTATAATTTTCAGTGTAACCTGTGTGATGCAGGGTATGTCGGATACACGTGCCGACATCTTCACCAACGTATTGAAGAACACAAGGGATCGGCCATTGGCAAACACCTCAAGGAACAACACGATATGGCCCCAGATGACATTGCGCAGTTTTTTAGAATTTTGAAGAAGTGTCAGAGCAAGTTTGACTGCCTTATTTATGAAATGTTTTTTATCAAAGAACTGAAACCAACTCTGAACAAACAATGCGATTCCATCCGCGCAAAACTATTTGTTTAGGTCGGTTTTTCTTTTTAATTACTTTTATTGTTTCTGTATTTTTAAGTTTTTTTTAACCCCTTTTAACTTCATTAATATTTTGTCACTTATTTTTACATATTTTATCGCATTTCAGCGTTCGTGACAATTTTGCCTATTTTACTATTTTAATATATTTATGCTAATTTTATATTTTTATTCGCACTTGAAAATGACCTCGGAGAGGTCGAAACGTCGTGATTTTATATCGCTAAATTTCATAACAAAATCTATATCCAAGAAACTACTTATCAGGAATTATTTAACTGCTCTTTTCATACTTGCCCTTTTTGCGCGGATTGAACTGAACACAACAATAGATCAGGAAGTGTGTGTATGTGTATGGTGGGGGGGGGGGGAGGGGGGGGGGGTTAGAATTTTTACGGTATATGCTAATTTATCAGTTATGACAAATCCATTCGTAGGAAGAGGGTATCTAAGATTTCCTTAGCGAAAAGTTTATCTCTTGTGAAAAGATATCGAGGTTGTTTATGCCTCATTTATCAGTGCCGATTTAGTGAAAAACAGTCGTCATTCCTGGAGAAAAAAAAATGTGAGTGATGATCAGACACGATATTCTGACCTGACATAAAAGCTGTCTACAAATTAGAAAGAAAACGGGATATCTGCAATGCTCTACTTACCTTCATATATGGCGTCTGTTTTGGGAGAACTTATTCCAGCCATGACTGGAGATGATGACTGTGTGAATCCACCAAGACATGTTGTATCGAGCACCGTCTCCCCGCAAATCATGCTGACATCAGTTTCTATTAAAACGTTTCCACTCAGACTTGTTATACTAAGGCCATACTTCCCGAATACTTCAACTGTTGAACCGCTCCTGAACTCAATGTTACCACTGAATATTATGTTGGCAACACGATGGCTGCCATGTAAGGAGCTTCTGTTTTGAAGCGATGCAGTGTAATTGTAACTTGAAAATGTAATGGAAGGAGCAGTCGTGTTGATCTTTAGTTCTTCACCGCTGTTAAGTATAAGATCACCGGCTAAAACGAAACAAAACAATTATCAGAATGTAGAACTTTCCCCTCAGGTAAAATCTGAACTAAAAGGATATTCAACCTCGTCTTGGTGCTAAAAAACAAACAACAAGCAAACACATAAACAAACAAACAAAAAGGAAACGGGTTTTTTTTGGTAGTAGGCAAGGGAATAATTTCACTTTTATTTTATATATTATGATTTGGTAAGTTGAATGGTACTTTAAAAAGCTCAGTTAAAAAGTGTCTAACGGAAAACTTTTCCTTTCACTCAGCTCACCAAAGAATGTTTTTGCTTGAAGTGGTGGACAATATGGCTCTCATGTTTAGATCGTCATGTTTAAAAATCATCCAATTTGGAAACCTTTCTATGCCAAATATCATTCATAATGAGAAGAGGAACAGGAGTAGAGTTAGGTTCGGCTCGACTCGTGTTGGGAAAACTCGAATTTTATTTTCAAGTAGTTTGTGTTACTGAAACATCTTTCTTGCATCTACACCAAGATTAACATATACATCATCAGATCAGATCAGTTCAGTTCAGTTCATTCTAACTATGGTTCATTCTATCATCTGCGCGACCGGTAAATAGTCCAGAAACTATATACCAAACTATAAAGTAAAAGGTTTTTGTTCTTTATTTTTTAGGAAAGGATTTTCTCACGGCTTAGAATTTGTTATTACCGCCAAATAACTCGTGAATGAACTGCACTATCTCCAGTGTCGTTCGTTTGCCAACTGCTGAAAAAAGACCAGGCGGAAAATTTTTCTTTTTTATTTTCCCTTGTAAATGTATAAACATAATGAAAAAATTCTGACTTTTAAGTTATTCAAAGCGGAAATTACTTTTCTTTTTATAGTCTGGGTGGAATATATAAATATATCACATAATGTCTTCTTAATAGCACAATTTGTTTACCTGGTTGTATTGAATATTAATTCCAAACGTTTCACGATACTTGGTTTTCTCTTGTTAAAGACGTCAGTCAAACAGTATGTCAGGTTTTAAAAATTTCGTAAATTGTTTCGCATAATAAGCAAAAAGAATTAGTTTTACTTCAAAAACTCAAGAGCCTAAAGTCATATGGAAACAACGATAAGTGGTCCAATTTTTTTAAAACTCACCATGCAAGCGTACTGGAGCGATAAACAAGTGATATTATTGTCATGCATCAGGGACTTAAGATCTCAACTTGAAAAAGTCAGGCTGATTTTTTCAAGTTTTGTTCTTGTGGTCTGAAAAAAACACCTAAAAATTATTATGGCTCCCTTTTTCTTTCAACAACAACTTACTTTATATCTCCATTCTGTTGTACTAGGTGCATTTCATGAGCAAGAAGACCTATTCGTCAATTTTAGTACTCTTTACTGAAAAGCATTAAAATCCCGGCCCCGTCCACACTGACCCGAGTAAATTTCAAAACGCATCTTTTTTTACCCGGATAGGCCAACCGTCCAAACTGGCGCGCACGCGTTATACGCAGTGCGCTCATCACTGTCAAGATTAGGGTTGCAGGCCTCTTGGGCCTGCAATAGTTGACACTACGGCTGCCCCCGCTGTTAATCAGTTTTTTTTCTTTTCTGCACATTATTTAGCTTGATGTCTTGGCTCTTCTATCTACTAAATTGGGGTCTTTACGAAGAAAATACTCCCTGGCGGATCCTATTTTCTAATGGTTTCTGGCCTTCTCTTTTCAAGATGGAACGAGGACATACGATTTTTGAAAATGAACTGTAAAACTTAATTGAATTACCAAAACATAGCGAAATTATGCTTAACAAAATCTGAATGATAAACGTAAATTTGATTACAGTTACAAGAACGCGACTGAAACAGCCTGACATGATTTTGCCACGTTTTGCTCAACTTTAGCAATAGTTAAACGTTTTAAAATTAGCATTTAAGCTCAGCTGTTTTCAATATTCGGGCTGAGAGCCCAAGCAAAAATGATCAACTTGACAGTTGAGTCGAAAGGATGCCGAAAGAAGAATTTCTCACCTCTGTTAATATACAAACTCCTGTCGCGTGTCTTAAATAATTATCTTGAGATCTCTTTTGAATTCCTTTTCTTGATGGCTGCATTTCGTTTTTCAAAGCGGAACGTTTCCTGATGTTTTCTCATATATTCCTTATTTCGTTTGTTTATATAATTTCAATTATACTGGCAGAACGCTTTGTGGCCATGGTATAATTGGGATTTTTTCCCTATGAACTCAATTAAATTCCCACGTTGCTAACCTGCAGACAGCGATGCTTAAAACCTATTTTTCCCCACAGAGTACATGACAATAGGCCACGATAGAAACCATTTCTCACGATACAAATAATTCCTCACCTCTGTCAATGCAAAGCCTGCCGCTCGTCTTAAACAATAATCTCGAGATCTCTTTTGAATTCCCTTTTCTTGATGTCGCATATCGTTTTGCAAATCTTGTCTGGAGGTGCACTGATCAACACTTTTCTCTGTTCCAGTAGTTTGTGCCTGGCAAATGGCGGTACTAGACTGTGTCTTGCTTATCGTAATTTGCGGACAATCTTGAAGATATGTTCGTACTCGTTCCTGGACAAATTTCGTCTTCGAGACTTAGTGAAATGAAGAGAACGCAACTTAAATGTGAATTATTCTTCACGTGAAAATCTGGATTTCCTTCTTTTCTGCCAGTTAATAATCGCGAACTCTTTTGTTAAAAGTTTTCGACTTTTAGACCTTGTAAAATAAATAGACTTCGAATGAAACCACAAAATATCTTTACCTTAAGCTATAAATGAACTTTAACCAACGGTTGCAAGAATTAGTTGAAGCGTTGTAGTCGAGTGCGCACGTGTTTTCGTTGATGGGTTGTCATCATCACCCAATCACTACGCAGAGACTCGATTATATTCAGTCATAATTGACCAATCACCTTTCAGGGATTTATCACATCTCCCGATACCCACTTCCAGGTATTCTGCACAACTTCCGATACCGTTTCCGCGCCCACTTTAGGCAAATCGAGATTTGTTCTGGTACATTTAAAATTATATACTCGCGCTTGTTGGAGTATGTTATGAGATCGTTATAGCCAATCCGGCGCTATGCGCCTCGTTGGCTATCTACCATCTCATATCCAACACGCACTCGTGGAATAATTGTTAAATATACGTTGTCAGATCAGAGCTTAAAGCTTGAAGACAAGACCGAATGGTGGTCTGGGTATTCACTGGAACTTTGCATATTGGCCTATAAGGCCTATACGAAATGCAGAGAATTGAATGTGTAGCACTTGCGGGCGTTCTGCACAACTTCCGATACTTTTGCCAAATCGAGATTTGTTGTGGTATATATATATATACTAGTTATGCAACGCTTTCGAGTGGTATACTATGGAATATCCCACGAGTCACTTGTATTTTCTCGGTATACACACGAGCCTTTAGGCGAGTGTGTATACGAAGAAAATACAAGTGACAAGTGGGATATTCCAAAGTATACCACGAGAAAGTGTTGTGTAACTATTTTATACCATGCCATAGAAAATATGCGTACTAAATTTCATCGAGAATAAGATCGCAGCGCACGATGGGAAGGTTGGGTTGAATACCGTCGAATATACAACGGCTTTCCTGTATTCTGATTGGCTGTATTTTCTATGGCGTGGTATAAAAACGGATATTATACGCGCGTTCTTCAAAGATGCCTCCTCGGTTTTTGGCCTCTGGGCCAAAACCCTGCGGGGGCAATAAACGGATATTATAAGCGCGGACTTCAATGTTGCCTCCTCAGGTTTTGGCCTCTAGGCCAAAACCCTGCGGGGGCAATAAATGGATATTATAAGCGCGGACTTCAATGATGCCTCCTCGGGTTTTGGCCTCTTGGCCAAAACCCTGCGGGGGCAATAAACGGATATTATAAGCGCGGACTTCAATGATGCCTCCTCGGGTTTTGGCCTCTTGGCCAAAACCCTGCGGGGGCAATTATAGCGTGCGTTTTGCGGAAATATATTTTCCGCTTCAGAAGTGTTGAACACGTCTGAGAGGTTCATTCGCATTGTAAGCAACAACGGAGGTTTCCAAATTATCCTTGTTTGTAATGATAGCTTTTATTTTCATATAATGCTCGAGAGTGACAGTTTTCCATTTTTGTTTTGCCGGTAGTTGCAACCAAGAGATCGAATGCAACACGTTTTGTGAAAAAGTTGATATATTGTGCCACCCGGTGGTATTAACCAACCTGTCTCACACTTGTACCTTTTCGAAAATTAACTAAATGTATGATATTCTCAATTAATGAACACAATGATGACTGTGGTATATTTTCGCGAATTTGTGTGAATATCAAAGAAAATCTATAATTTTGCAGGCTGTAAGGAAGACAACTTCAAATTTACGATGCCGTTGCTGGCATGCAACAACATTGCAAGATAAAACTCTCCATTCAAAAAACAAACGAATGCTTACCGTTTTGGGATGCTTTAACACCATAGAAGAAGTCCTGCGAGAGACAAAAAAGCAATACTTGACTTACAAACTGTCGTTAACACCCCTTCCCCACCATTCAAAATTGCAAATAACAGTGCTAAGTAGTAAAAAGACGAAACACAAACCTGGATAATAGCGTTAAAGATCACAGGGAACAATAAAGTCATTCCCAGCCTCATCGTAACGTCGTGATATTTCCGCCAAACTAAAGAAAAGCTTGGCTACAGCATGCGAAAGCGGGGTGTTTAATTAATAGTTAGCGCTTCCCATTAGCAAATATAATACTTTTACCACCGAGCATTTAGAAATTTCATGCGAGACAATATAAATAATCATTATGCACCTGCCTAAAATTGTCTTGTAAATTTTAAATTCCAAAATGCAAACACGATGACATAAACCTGTCCATGAAAAAATTCCCGAAGCCTAAATTTTTTGCTAACGAAGCTAAGAAATCGCCTCTGCAGAGCAAAAAAATAGCGGTTTCAATATGTAACAATTATTTTAACGGCGCTGCATGAAAAGGTAAGTGGATGCCCGACTCATGACGTATCGTGTTACTGGCAAAAATAAATTTCATTGGTTATAAAAGTAAAATTATCTGTCAAATGTGTTTTCTTTGTAGCTGTCAATAAGGCAGCGTAAGTGGACTATAATATCCTCGGAGACCCAGGAGCAGTTTGTGGGGGTGAGGGAAACCCAAAACTTCGAGAAAAAAAGTTCGGCATAGAAAAGTTGGAGCAAATGAAAGGTGCCCCTGGGGAAAGAGTCTTACCATGTACAGGCCGGTTCTAAACAGCCCTTTGAATACTTCCTCCTGATTGGGCAGAAAAGTTCTTTGTATTCCCTTTGTATTATTCTGCCCAATCGGCGGCCTGCAGGTCTGCAGTCCATTTCGTGTGTCATTCTAATACGAATTATACATACAAGACTTTACTTGGGAAGAAAACTTTTCGGAAGTGCCTTCCTGTCACTTGCGTGCTGTTTGCGATGTGCAAGTCGAGAAAATCGATGTTTACAGTTTTTCTGACATTTCATGGGAAAATCATTCGCTGCCTTGAAGCGAAACTTCTACAAACACGGGAAATTTTTTACGCATAATCAGGCAGATGTGTCGAGCGGCCGACTAGCTACGCGTGTAGAGCGTGCAGCAGCGATTCCTGCATCTGCTTTTCCGTGTTTTGAACGCGAAAACACTTAAGTTTTTTTGATTGTTTTCTTAAGTCTTGAATTATGTTAGCTTTTTCTGACGCACTAAATCGCCAAAAAAATCGGTAACCTTTTTAAAGTCTTAAACTCTTTTGGAAAGTAAGCAAAACAAAGAAATAACTTGGACAAAGCTTTGCAGTCCAAAAGGCCCTAAATAAAACACTGTTTATAGTTTGCATAAAAAATGTATGCGGCTGTCATCCGACATTTCACCGTAGGAATGGCCGTCAACCTTCCTACATTCTCGACCATGGAAGGCACAAGCCGAAATTTTTCCTTCTCAAACAAAATCTTGGCGAACAGGCAAGATAGTGAGCGAACTGGTTTTGTGTATAAACTTTGTATTGAAATACACATAACGGATTGTAGACCTGCAGGCCGCCGATTGGGCAGTATAATACAAAGGGAATTAAAAGAACGTCTCTGCCCAACCAGGAGGAAGTATTCGGAGAGCAGTATAGAACTGGCCTGGTAAGACTCTTTCCCCAGGGGCACCTTTCAATCAATCCAACATTTCTATGCCGAACTTTTTTCCCGCAGTCTTGCGTCTCCCTCACAAGCACTAACTGCTCCTGGGTCTCCGAGGATGGGACTATCACAGTTCAGCATAATTTTACTCAATCGATGCAAATTTTCTCTTTGACAAAATACACATTGGGCAAGGCCCAATTTTAAGTTCTAACAAACATTGCTCAATAAGCTTTGGATGACATCCAAGAGTTTAATAGATCCAATTTGTCTTCGCGAAAAAAATACCAATTCTTTAGTTGCGCACCTTTTCACGTTTTTAAATCTTTTGATCTGATGATAATCTTCTTTAGCTTGCGGAAGTTTCTGTTAATATGAGAAAAAATGCCAAGACCTGTCTATAACTTGTGTAAACACCTTCACTTTTCTCCCTACACTCAAAGGCGAAATGATATCTTGACAAATTGTGACTACATTATTTTCCTTTAAGTGTCCAAGTTATTAGTCGGCAGAAACTCTCGAGGAGTTAAAAACAGACCTTATTTCGTATCCCGGAAACTAAACGTATTACCAATTTTTAGTTTTTATGCATATCACTCGTGCCAGGTTAAAATATTTTGTTAAAATCCTTTTTGTGACAAAATAAACCTGCCTTCTATTAATAATTTGCTTAATTATCTCAAGCGGAAATTTAGCGATTAGTCCTTCTTCAACTTTGAGCAATCCCTTTTTTTTCGTAATTAAATTTAGTGGTGAACGGATTTTCATTAACAAGGAATAATGACTTTTGGTTAAAGAGTTTTAAATCCTGTAGGTCGAACAGTCTATTTACACTGTCTTGGTGTTAAATAAGAAAGAATTAATATTCAGTACGAATTCAAACAGGAACATTTATTCTTAATCCACCTGCAAAGAGAAGTTCAAGAATGGTGACACTGAAGGTTTTGTTTACAAGTTACCTGTAGTCTTCAATTTTTTTTATTAACACCAGCAGGACAAAAAAATTAGATGTAAATTCCAAAAAGATAAGGGTGCTTTAATTAACTAGTCTGCTTAAAAATCTTGCTTGAAGAAACTTAAACTGTATAGAATAAGTACAACAATGATCAGCCCTCGACATCAAATACTTTGTGCGCACTTTGCTGCACGGTCACAGTTTCTTGCATTTTCGGCAGGTAACTAGAACAATAAAATGTTAACGGCTTGGTATAACTATATTTTTAATATCTGGTTTTGTGCTCTCTTTAGGCTAATCTGAGCGAATTCATAGAGTATACTTTTAGTGGCCAGCAGAGGTAGCTATGTTAATGCGTAAAATTTTTTACAAACTTCTATTCGCTTTATAAAATAGACTTCTTTAAGTCCTTATAAAATAATGTATTTGTTCTCGCGGTGTTAATTATTAGCGCAACTCGAACATGACTATACTCGGGTACTCAGTGACTGTTAACACTGTGAAAAAGACCAATAATAAATGAAATTGGTTTAAAGAGTTTTGTCAAGAGTAGAACATTCGAGAATAGAACATTTGACGCGAAAAACGTATTAGTTGATGTTTGACAAGTTCCTCGGCTAATTAATTAAGATGTCTGTTTATTTATGTTGAAAACTGAATTAAGCTGCCAATCTGCAGGTTAAAATGTCTCAACATTCAGCCGGAATATATCTTCACTCTAAATCTTCAGACTCTTTGCTATGACAACCATTGAAGCGATTTCTGTGTGTTCAATATTCAGCCAGCTTCAATCGAGACCAAGCACCCCTGGCCGCCTCTCAAGAAGACACAACAAAGCGCGTAGAAAATTGATGAGGTTTTTGTCCAGTAATTCCACGACGGTGTTCCATCGCTCTGTATTTGTAAGGAACACTGTCGTGTTTTCAAGTTTTCGAAAATCGACGCAAAATTAACACGTTGTAAGTTGATCGTAGCGCTCTCTTCTCAGTTGAGATGTCAGCCTTGTCTGTTCACCACCTTTAGAAGTTGTTTCAAATTAATCTTTAACTGTAGCCATTTTTTATGCCCTAACTGAAAATAACTGTATGAGTTATCGTAAAAGTAAAGCGTTCGAAGTTCGGCTTCGCGTCTCAATCAATCGAGCAAACGGCCAAACTGTTTCCGCCCATCAGTCAAAGGAAGCCTTTTGACGCGTTCTTCCAGAATAAGAAAAATAATAAATAACTTGTTAACCTCGTTTTCTCGGCCCGTACTTTAAGATACGGATGATTGTTTTTCCCTTCGATTAATGGCCCGCAAACTTCGCTCTCGGGTCGTAAACACCAGTCAGTTCTTACAGTATGGACCTGAACTCGAGTGGAAACTAGAGCATGCGGCCAAAATAAGGTAAAAACACAAGCCAATCCAAAGACTTATCGGCGTTATTTTCTAGACTAGCTATTAAAACAAAAATTCTGAAGGATGGTCAATTTCCTTTGTTATAGAAAGAATGCATGCATGCATGCACGATTCCCTGAGGTAAGCTACTTCTGGTCAGTCACGTTCAAGTCCACAAAAATCATTATTGCTTAGTAAATATTTGTGTTTGGAACTGCAATTTAATTTCCTGTATAAGCCCAAGAGAAACTGAGAAAATCGAAACAGATAAAATTGAGATCTTCGATCACAAATGCTAGAACAGTGATGATAAATAAATATATAGTGACTCTTTATTCAATCGATTGACGCAAGAGAGCACAAAGCAAATCGTGACTATCCATGACAAGCCTAACGGAAAAAGCTTAACGGAAAAGGAAATTAATTTTTTAGTGAGAGTAAACATGCCCAGGTAGTTCTCTTTTTATCACTACCTTCTTAAGCAATACGTTGTCAATAGTAAATTGACAGTTCCTTCCCAGAACTTAACTGGCCTACGCATGTCTTTTCCAAGTTGTAGGTATGACAGGCTATTTTTACTCCCTTATTTGGCTTCTTCGCTTCCCTTAAATCCGACTAGTGACTGACAAATGCAAAACGCTTGCGCGAATATTGCGTGTCAGTACTGGAATCGAGACAAGAGGCCGTCTCGCATTTCATTATTTACTTCCTCCTTCGAGCAACAGACTCCTTTTTTGAATACAGGAGACTAAGAGACAAACGCTGTGTTTCAGTACACTACATTTCAGAACATTTCGCTTAATCTGCTGAAGTCAAGCCCACGACCTCTGGATTAAAAGTGACAATATACATCCACTGCGCCATGTCGCCAAAACGTTAAACCCTTGGAAGAAAATCGTTTATCAGTTTGTATTGAGTTATTTGATTACCATGGCAGGATGGTAAATGTTGTTTACAGTGGTCATGCACTTAGCTTTGAGATAGCAAGGTTTCAAGGCATCCCACTCAATCAGAGAAAACAAATACAGTAAAGTAAGAACCTGTATTTTCCAAAGCTAGCCTGAACACGTACTTACATGAATGGTTATTGTCACAGTTTAGACAATTTAGGTTCTTAATCATAACTATAACAAAATTCTCGAATCTGATTGTTTCTTAGCAAGCACTATTTTTCACCAAATTGGAGGGCGCACAGCTAACTGAAAGTGTTCAATTACAACGGCAATTTTCCACTGATGAAGGGACAGAAGTCCAGAAACGTCTGGGATTATCCACACAAATTAGCGCAGAAACGAAACTCTAATTCTATTAAGTGATTGTCCAATTACAAGGTGTCAAATAAAAAGGTGTCCGATAACAAAGTTTGCGTGCTGTGCATGCGCGTGTTTTTTTTTTTAGGGGGGGGGGGGTTGTTATTGTGACTGAATTCTTACATACATACATATACATACACGGTAAAAACGTCAGTTAAAAGGATTAAAAGGTTACAAGGTTTGCCGTGTGGGAGAACGAGGGAGACATCAGGCAGTTGGTAAGTCTTTTAAATTGGCTAAAGGAACTAGCAGCTCTGGCATCGTGGGGAAGGCTATTCCACAACTTTGCCCCACTGTAACAGAAACTTCGTCGTGCTCGGTTGTATCATTGAAAAAATCCAGGATGAAGTGTGCGCTAGTCACACGAAACATAGCCTGCGTGGCAGGCGTCAAAAGGGGAGGGGAAGGGAGAGGGGGAGAGGATATTCCACGGTGGCTCAAATATATGAATTTTATGTTCGAGTGGCAGAAACGATATCTCACGAGTGAGCGTAAAGTCTTGACGGCCGATCGATAGTTTTCAACTGCTTTTGTTTTCTTCTTTATGACATCTTGCACTTGTGAAATCCTAAAGAATTCCCTCTAAAAACCTTGAAATCGTCAAGGTTTCCATTATCGTGTTTTCGTTCTTAGCTTTTTTGGAAAACTCATTCTTTTTCGATGCTTAGTTAGACAAATTAAACCTTCGTGTCGATGCTTGCTAACAGCAAACGACACGAAACCAAGTTCATTCAACAAAGTAGAAAAGGGGCAAATCGTGACGTCAATGAGCGATATGCCACTCGCAAGAGTGTCATTCGGAAAATATGCCACTCGGGTCCCAGATGGAGTGGCGTATGGAATCTAGAGTGGTTTAGTTCCCAGTAAGACACTCTCCTCCATATAATAAATAGTTATCCTGACCATGATACTAATTTTGCTTGGATTCTTCAAGTTGCCCGATCACACAATTATTTTCCTTGCGTGCTTAAGTAACATCGGGGGGAAATATTTTGTCACATGTTTTTTGCGCCGAACAAACACCGGGTGTGTTTAATTCGAGGTTCCGGCGTTTATTTGCGGTCGAGCAAACAAGTAAATGTATTCTCTTAAATAAAAATACCTAGAATGGATGCTTACATTTATGTCACGGTGAGTTTTAGTGAGGACAGTATAAGATGAATGACTGTATTTCCCTTTTTATGTGCTTATGCTTGCGTCCAGTTAAGGTTATTTTTTATGTCCAGTGAAAACCAGCCTTCACGGGCAGGGTAACACAGAGTGAGTCGTTACAAACGATAGAAGTTGTTTCAGATTCCCGGGGAATTACCCCCCAAATATTCATCAAAGTTGCGAATCGAACTCCTTCACGCTTTGTAAACAGCCAACCTTTCAGCCCCTTGCCAGTTGGGCTTCTTAATAAGTTTGTTTGAACTCAGTTAGCACGATTTTTGCTAAAAACATTGACACTTGATGATTTTTATAAGTAAATTAATTTAATTTATTTATTACCAATTTTAAGAGCACTGATTTTAAGTCGAAAGGCACCTTTTATGGTTGTTCGGTTTTAAAAATCAAGATGGAAAAATGTTTCTTCTTGGCAGTCTTGGCAAGCCTTGCCTTCCTTCCTAGAATTCCTTTACAATGGTCTCAACAACTCTAACTAATTTCTTCGCTCTCATTTCTGGGTTCAAATGGCCTATTTACAGCTTAGTTAGGTAAAAAAAAACATCCAGTACGATATTGGACAAATTTTCAACTTATATTATATGGTCTCAGACTCGCAAAATTCATTGTTGTTCCACAGATACGAAAATTAAAATTAAAATTACATTGTGCAGTGTTTTCTTACTGGAAAACATTTGTCTACGAAATTAGAGCTAAGTTGTATTAATTTTATGGTGCATTTGTGTGAGCCTGATCTATTTCTTATCTTAACCATCTCTCATGGGCGACGCGGCGGCCTAATGGTTACGCTATACTCCGGATCCATCGGTCTGGGTTCTAGCCCTGGCCGGGGCCACGGCGAATTTATTGTTGGGGGGTGGGGGAGGGGGGGGGGGGGTCATCCTACGATGAACTAACATCCCATCCAGGGGGGAGAAGAAATACCGCTACTAGTCTAATGCTACGAAAATCCGGATAAGCTCCGTCCTGATGGGCCACAAGACTCGAACGCCGACTCAACCTTATCGAAAGATTTCTTAACGTCACGGCTGTGCATTCCTGCTACAAACCTAGCTTATAATTGATATAGCGTGAAAAAAAGAAACTATTCTAGGAAATTCCTAGAGAATCTCTACCATACATGCGACATTTCTTTTGCCGAGATATTTTTAAATAACTAATCCATTTTCTATCACCGTACGCGCATGTTTAAAAGATCAAGCGAATGCATCATTCACAGATCCTGTGACTTTTCACCGACTAGCAGTTGGTCTAAGGACTTAAAAATCCCCATTTTGTGGCATAAGAAGTGAAAAGTCTTTTCTTCTTCTGCATGTCCTTGGACTATGTTATCCAAGCGCTGGAACAGGACTCTCTTAGTCTTTTGTAGTCTCCCCAGTTGCGAATTTGTGACATGTTCTTTGAAGCGTACTTTCTTTCCTTTCTTTTTATTGTTATGGCGATCTTCGGAGTTGACATCCTTCAGGCCTCCAATGATATTACTGACCTTATCAAAGGAGCATTTTCTTCTCTGGTTTCGTGGTTTCTCATTTGCTGATCCTTGGATCATTTGCTCCCTAGAAGCTCTGATGGCTTGGCTTATTAGATCAAAGTTAATCGTAGAACTGTTCCTGGAATTACCTTCAGGAGTTGTAGCATCTGTTTTGCTGTTTTCGTTGATGTTCACTCGCCGTAGACTATTACTAATCGCATCAAAAAAAGCCTTTCTTTCCCTTGTGCTTTTCCACTTACATTCGTCTACAAGGTCGAACAGTTCATTTTCCTTTGCGGCATCCTTTGCTTCCACCAAGGCGTCGTTCAAGATAACAATGAAAAAATTTATTAACAGTATAGTAATAATTGCAAGAATCGTTACGCAAAAGATCCTACCAAGAGTCTTGTTGATGGCTGCCAATTCGTTAATAGGCCTAGCTCTGACTCGACCCAAAGTTAACTCGAGCTGAAAAAATGTCCCTCGTAAAACCGACGAGTATTGCTCGGATCCAGTTCCGAAGGTCATGATACCGAAGTGTAGGAAAGCCACGAACAGAATTAAAAAAACAACCACGAATGAGGAAAGATGACGCGCAGATATCTTCACTGTTTTCGCAAATAAGGCAACCTGTTTGTTGAAGCGAATAAGCCGCAAGAGTTTTACAGTGACGGTAAAAGTTAGGATGCCCAATACAGCATTCTCGGCTTCACACCATATGTCTGCCTCTCGAAAGTTTATATTCGCGTAAACGTTTTGTTGCAATTTTCTAATCACTAAAGTGATTCTGTCCGACTGTACAATATGCATAGCAATAGCTGTTATTGACAAAACCATTTGGAATATTTCTAACCAGTTCCAAAAGGATTTGAAATAACGAGACCGTTGTTCCCAAAGCTTGTAACACTCTCGTCCGAGATACAGCAGTACGAATACAACGAATAAAAGTGCACAGATTAAATATAGCGGACGTGATGCGGTTTCTGTGGAATACAAAGAAATAACTTCAGTTTTTGTGAAAGGTGCTCTGTATCCAGAGGCTTCGACTTCGAAGAAATATGTTCCGATTCCTAAAACATTTACTGAAGGATTGAACGTGGAGAATTCCACGACAACAGCTCTGGTCTGTCTATCCAACCAATCATATTTTTGTAAATTTTTGATTACGCTAACAGCTGTTGCGGTATTGTATCCCAAATCCGCAATGTACCCTCCCCCAGGGTACAATGAGAATTGCCCCCATTTCGTTCCTGTGTGACTCTCCCCAGCTGACTGATATCTCCACGGCTTCGGGCAAGCTAGGAGTAGCTCGTCACGACTGGTTACGTTTTTGATGGGCTTCCATCCCGGTTTACTGAAAGCTCTTCTCTCCTCGTTTGCTTCCGAGTATCCTTCGTAGCAGACCGGGGAGATTTTGGTGATATCGGCCATGATGTTACAGGATGCTGAAATGACAAGTAAAATAAACGTTACAGGATTTTCAAAAACAGAACACGAATAATTTATATGGTGCGTAGACAAATTTCCTGTGATTTGTGTAATAACAATTATTGTAAATTGGTAAATCAGTTTTCTTTCCTAGTATTGGAGAGTACTACGTATGTTGCCTCGATATCATCGCGCGATTAGTTGCTAAGCAATTTTGAACTCGGCGACTGCAATTCGCCATCTGGGCCGGGTTGTTCAAACAACGATAACACAAGAGAATTTTAAAAACTCTCGATCAACGTTTAATCCTGGGATAGTGTTAATCGACTATTTAATCGAGATGTATCGAAGGAGCTGTATGCTGTATCGAAGGAGAGTGTTGCCTCGATATCATCGCGCGATTAGTTGCTAAGCAATTTTGAACTCGGCGACTGCAATTCGCCATCTGGGCCGGGTTGTTCAAACAACGATAACACAAGAGAATTTTAAAAACTCTCGATCAACGTTTAATCCTGGGATAGTGTTAATCGACTATTTAATCGACATGTATCGAAGGAGCTGTATTGAGGCTGAGCCTCTGTAAGGCTTTTGGTACGAAGTTGTTGTGGCAATGATTGCTTGTGTAAAACATTGCGCTTTGGGTCTGGCACTGAGCGACGATTTCGTACAAAGGTTGAATGAATCGAAATAACAATTAAGTTATAAGAAATATGTTTTATCTCCTTCTTCCTTAATATAACTGTAAATTAAACCTGATTCTGTCAACGGAAAGACAAATTAAACTTACTGGGTTTAACTCTCAGTTGCCTTGCTCGAGCCATTCCAACTAAAACAGAACGTTTGTTGCCAATGTACATGGTTTGATTTTCTTGTTGTCCGTTGTACCATCGACCGGCAAACACACTCGGAACAAAGACGTCATTCAGCCAGCTCCAGTACTTTGTGTTGTTCACAGCCTGGCATGGAAATTAAAGAAGGAAAATGGTTTGAGGTAGATATATTGATTGTATATATTAAACCCGTGGGGAAATATTTGGTGGAGGTACCTTTTTCCCAGTTTTATGGACCGAGCTAAAAGTAACCTGAGGTTATTCCATAAACTTACTAAAAGAAGATTTAATTAAAGATTAAAGACTCGAAAAGGTTTGGATCTTCCTGCATACAGCTGTGCTGTCCACTTCTCAGATGCGTCTCATTCTGAGGATGGGGTGAATTGACCTCTCCCCCCCCCCCCCCCCCCCCCAAATAACATTATTCAGAATTATTTTAGAATAGCTGATTGTTTATTTTGTGGTCGGAATAATAAGAGCCGTGCATACTTGAGCAGTTTTTAGGTTCTTCCCGCTTCGTCCAAGCCTTTGCTATTGTAACCTTGCTGCTATACTATTTATTAAGGACATTTTAATAAGTCGTCATGGCTCGCTTGGTGAATAGCGGCTCTATAATATATCCGCCCTCTCTAGCTGCTCCGGCTATTTCTTTTTTCTTTCAAAAAACCACGATCCAGAGAGGAAATGACGTCTTATTTCGAAATATTTCAAGTATTTTGCTCTCTGGTTATTCCAGAAAGAGGTCAATTAGACCCACCCTTAGTTGCCAAAAGGATCAATTTTTGTCAATCACAGCAAATGCAGACAAATTGATTTTGGCGTTTAAAAGAAAACCGTAATGATTCGATTTAGCGCCCGGGGCGCTTATTTACTTTTGGCACCTCAAGGGAGGGCGTTTATTCGAAACAGGGCGCTTATTCGGGACAGGGCGCTTATTTAATTTTTTGAGAAACAACCAAATGTATAACAATAACAGGAACTATAACAGTTAGAAATTGTTAAAAGTACAGTTACTTTTAAAATAATTGTTCATTTTTATAGTAAATATATACATGAACTGTACGGTGAACAGTCAGGAGTTTATCTAGTTGACGTCAGTGACTTCAGTAGGGGCAGTTATCCACAATAGGGGCACTTGTTAGAATAGGGGTGCTTATAAGAATGGGGGCGCTAATAAGAATGGGGGCGCTTATTGGAATAGGGGCGCTTATTCACAAAAACACATTCAAAGGGGGCGCTCATTGGAAGGAGGGCGCTAAATCGAATCTTTACGGTAAATGCTTTTCTTACTAGTCACACCAAGATGCTCACATATTTTGAAGTCTACACAAGCGGGGGGGGGGGGGGTAATCTGCCTCCCCACCCTTCTTGTTTTTAACTAACCAAGCATAGAGCTCACTAAATGAAAAAACAAAACAAAACAAGACAAACAAACTAATCCAGTAATTAGTCAGTCAGTCAGGTCAGGCTGCACTCACCTTGTGAAAATGGGGTAGCCCATCTCGGATAGACTTCGTCATCAGATATCGATGATCATTTCTGTTACCATAGCACACCACCATCAGCAAAAAAACGAAGATAACGTAAAAGACAAGTTCCACGAAAAACCGCGACAAGTTTTGTTTTCTGGCTTGACGTTTTCTCATCTCCTCCACTTCAGTCAGCTTCAGTGTCCACAATCTGTGTTGTGAAAAACTATGTTCACCTTCATCAATGCTTTCATTTTCTTTATGTCTACTCGTCTTCCATTTGAGAATGACCGCTAGCATAAGAGCTATGAAGAACACTTTAAACGGCTCCATAATTATCACATCCTGAGTGAATGATATGAACATCGATGACAACCATTGCTCACTGATGCTCTTTCCCCAGGTCAAACTGTAGAAGATGGTAAACGTCACTGACAGAGTACAAGAACAAACGAAGAAGAACCAGGCGAGATAAGTGAGCCACTTTACTTTGGAGCAACATCGAGATTCAATTGTTGACTTTCCAGATCCTTTTTGAAACAGAAAGGTTATAAGGATGTTAATTGGTGCGATGATAAGCATGCTTTTGATGCCAATCATAACTTGCCTCGATGAAAATTTCAACGGTCCTAACTGAATGCCTTGTTCTGATTTGCTAACCAACTTATAGAACATCGCGTTGGCGAGCATAGCTGTCAGTAATACTGAAAGACAACACGACGCCCGCTGTACTCTTGTAAACCGGTTTCTCCTTGCCTTCGCTACAACTGAAATCCAAATATGCATTTCTGTGAGGCCTTTCCACCACCGTTTTACAACTTCATGGCTAAAATGCAGTTGATTTGGCACTTGCTCGATCATTCGCTCAATTCGACCGTCTTCTCGCTCCAGGGCAAGCCACTGGCTGCTGGCGAATGCCCATGATTGATCGACTGCTTTGTCCACAATCACGATTTCCTCTAAAAACCACGAAGGGCTCTCGCCAGAGTTATCATGGCCAATCCGCACTCCCTGAATCGCGCCAAGCCGGTTGTGAACATAAAAAACGAAGACATCTGTGTTTCCCCGAGAAAAAAGAAATTTATCCACGCCAGGTTCCTCTGAGGTGAGCTGAATAATTCCAGTGCTATTTTCAGCACCGTATATCTCGATGGCAACTTTAGCTGTTGTGCCGGAATTTGTCCACACACCAGTTGTAATTACTATCTCGTATTCGTGTAAGCTGTTTGCTGTGGATGTTAGCTGTACTGGCAAAACATTCTAGAAATCAATGTTGATGACATGCAGTTATTACAGCATCAAATTTTTTCATTAATGATGACAATAAATAATTTTCAGTAATGAAGCCGTGATTTCCAAGACTCAATCTTCACAAAGGGCTACTCATTGGCTTCCAGTCAGGTGAGAAAGCAAAGGCCGGTTCTACAAACACAACCAGCTTTGAAAACTAGTAGCTTCTTCAGGAATATTTTAGACGAGCAAGAGTTGGAATAGAAAAAGAGGCCGAGAGAGAAAGGTTGGGGCGAATTAAAACAAACAATAAAAATAATAATTGAAAAAAAGCACACCCACAAACACAAGGGAGTGTGAGGAGATGAAAAAAATGTTTCTCTCTTTTTGCCGCCCCCTTCCTAGCCCCTTTCACCCGTGTTTTTGAATACAAACGCTTGACTTCCAAAAATCGCCTGCAGTGCGACTTAACTTGCCAGTTTCAATAACCTGAATCTAGCTCAATATACATGTTAAAGAAGTGCCACAGAAACAAAAGCTGATCAGTTCAGTATTTTTCGCCTGATACATGATTAATAGTCTCTTTCATGCAAGGTAAACTCTGTGAATTTTAAAATGGAGTAAGTGTAACACTACGAACTGTCAGTCAACGGTTTTTGTTGGAGAAAACTTGAATCCTATCTAAAAAAAAACCAGCAAGATAAAACAAACACACACGCAAGGTTTTCTTGAGATGAGCTGTCAATCATACATCAAAAATCAACTTTCGCAGAACTTATTAGCTATCGCCTGATGTTAGTGCAGTTCGTGCTATGTTCACTCATTATATAATGGCAGATTTTACAGTAAAACGTTACACTGGTTTGATTCCACAATATGGTTAAATTTATTACCGGTACTTACATATCTGGCGTCCACTTTATCCGCTTTTCTGGCGATAACCAGCACGGTAAAATAACATACAAGAACAACAGCCACCGTCACAATAACTGCAACATTTCCATTTTCTTCAATATTTTTAAACTGGACCAGGACCTTGTCAAAATCGATTGGATTCGGTTTAACTGAAAGATCTCCTCCAAATGACGTCAGGTGGTTACAGGAACAGTTGATAAATCCGTTCAATGTTGCTGATAATACCTGCAAATAACAGATACAAAGGCGTTTAGTTTGGAATTATTCAGATCGCTGTCCTTTGTTATCCAAAAGAAATAATTAATAACTCCAATCTGATTAGTTCAGGGCAGACAAATTTATCAATAGCTAGCTAGCGTGTTCTATGGAAAATACTCAAATCTGATGGGTTCTCCCATTCTTTTTACCAATAGAACACGATCGCGCACGCGTTGCTCATGAAAGGGAAAATTTTTCTTGATTTTTTACTTGAAAATGTATGAAATTGTAGCTTTAAATTTTGGATTGCAATATTCAAGCGTCTACTGAAATACGGTGATTAGACTACTCGTCCTCGTTTTCTGTGAGCGATAGTTTTGACTGCCTCGTTGACTATTCGAGCATAGAAAACCCGGGCTCATACTCCAATTGATAACTGAAAGCACTCGAGTGCAAAAACATAGACAACTGTCAAGATCGCTTGGCGTCTTGCAAACATTACGAAGGTTGCCTGAAGGCTTACAAAATCGCTGATCGCGAAGAAAAAAATGAAACGTCAACCAGGAAAGATGACATAACTTACTTGACAGCCGTCTGTTATCCACATTTCCCGCTCCTCTGACCAATACACACAGCTCCCCAGTGCTACCCTCAGAGTATAGTTCTGATCAGTCTTAGAATCATATACTGGCACCACAGTTACATTCTTGCTCTGAGCAGGAGTGGGAGGGGGATCCTTGACTTCGACGCACGAGCGCTTTTCTCGTCTATTTCCAAAACACGATCTTTTCTTTCTTTTGTGGGAGTTATTCAAAATTTTTTCATAGCTTTGAACTCCAAGAAAGTACTTTCCAGGTCGCTTGGCCAGAGTTTTTATTGGTAAAGACTGATTAAACGAACACTCAGTTTTACCATCCTTTTTGCCACGCGCAGTCAGTGTCCAAACGCACCTTCCGTTACTGGAGACAGTGGCATTGAGGTCATGCTCTTTGGTGGTTGGCCGCTGACCATATCGCATGTAAACAATCAGATGTGTACTTGCCTCCCCAGGCGTGATTTCCACTATAATGAAGGTGTTATCGTTTTCGACATCTATCTTATGAAAACGTAAATTGTCATTATTGGCGAAATACTGCGGATTTTCTGAGGATATTGTCCGAGGTTTCAATGGTGTGATAACCGTGACACCGTTTGAGAGATTTGCTAGTTTGATCACATTTCGCCTTTCGTCTTTTAAGTCCAGAGCTAGGACATCAGAGTTGACTCGTTGTTTAGTGCTGTCCCAGGTGTAAGGGTTGAATGGGATCGACAGCATCTGCCATAAGAATAAATACGTTTTAAATAAATATACGAGATTATTTAAAGTTGGTTCCGTCATATAATCTCCCCGATCGTTTGAAACCGGTACGGTAGGCTGCCGTACATGTCCACATGACCACAGCGTAGTATTTTCCAATTTTTTTATTTATACATTTAGTACCTAAGCGGCGCAGGTATTTTCAATCTAAATTACTCATGTTGGGAGAACACTCAAAAAGCTTGTAAATCACTCGCCTGATGGCTCGTGATTGACTTTTCTTGTGTTCTCCCAACATTCTACATGTGTTCATTGCGCCGGTAAACCCCTAGAGAGTCTGAGAGTGTCGTCTAATGCTTTTAAACATTAGACCACAAAAAGGGCTTCTCTTGCATCTAACGCACGTTGTCATTGGCTGTTTATTAGTCACGCGACCCTAGTTAAACTTAAATGTATCTCATGCAGGTTAGTATGCAAAACATATTTTCTCAAGGTGGCACAGAATAACTTTTACACAGAAAGTTGAGTGCGTTGAAGGTGGGAACGTGGTTGTTACGTTTCACTGCTTAGGTTAGTAAGTAATACTGCTAGCTGTGTATCTATCAATTTTCTTCAAACTAGCGCCAAAAGGAAATGAGTTTCATTCCAAACCCTTTTAAATAAAGGAATTGACCATGTGGTGGCCGATATAGATTCCAAGACCTGTTTGGTTTTCTGTGAGCATTTATATAAATCCTGTGTCGTGATTTGTTTATAAAATATTTAATTGTCTTTTTAGTCAGATTTGTTTTCATAGAATCTTGATGTTCCTGGGAATATTGAATATTGAATATTGACATCATTGGGAATATTGAGGTTCAATGGAAAACAAACGTAACTGTCGGGACCAGTCATAAGTGTCAGTAGTTATAGCAGTATCCATACCTGAGTATCAATAAAACTTGATCCTGTTATTCTGGACAGATTTAATGCTCTCTCATCAGTTGGTAAAACAAATCTGCCATTTCCTCCTTCAATCTTCATTCCAACAAGTTTATCTGGGCTATGGCGCCCTAAGGTTATGGTCAGTTCTTTTATCCCAATCGATATCACTTTCTCGTCCGGGACGCTTAAAGCTAGTAATGCGTCTCCAACTAAGCTGATAATTTTCATGGAAGTAGTGACTAAAGTTTTACCCTGTAAAAAATAAAACTTATAAACACATCTGATTTATAAATCCAACGCCAAAGTTGTCACATCTGGTTAAATCATGACTTAACCAAGGTAGTGAACCAGTCGGAATGTTTTCCGGTAAAAAATCTAATCGGCAGAAATTATGGAAATCACACAAAGGCCTGATTCTTGATTGTGTTTCCAAGACAGTGACAGTTTAGATGTTTTGACATAAATACCTGTTCTTGTAGACCTGAACCCAAATCTCCTGAAGCAATCACTGCTCCTGCTTTTAGTAAACTGTTAAGACATGAGCCCAAGTTTTCTGCAGATTGGATGATCAGCGGTATGTCCGCCACATCTTTCAATTGGGCAGTTCTCCATAAGAGTGATGTCATATTATTAATGGCAGATAACGAGGAGGCCTATAAAATCAAAGGAGAGTCGGTGACAGAATTACTTTATGTTGACAACTGTGATTTACAAATTCTTGTACCTCGCAATGTGGTTAAGTTAACAGTTTTAATGTTTTTAGTTGGAGCATGACTATTTCTTATTCATAAAGAAAGATAAACCCGTCTTCAAGAAAATGTGATTGTTGTATTCTACAGGTTGTCTTCGAGGCTTGTGTGGGGGAGGAGGGATATTATTAAAAACAACTTAATGCCACAATTATTCGAAAAGTCTTAGCCTTGTATTGTCAAGCAACCAAATAAATACTCATGGAATGACGACGCATAAATTTTGTAGAGCTTATGTCACTCTTTAACTGGAGCATTTAATAAAAATTTGCCAAAACCAGCATGCGCAATTGTGCCTCAAAAAGGAAAAGTAAATTGGGCGTCATCAAAGTGGGAAACAGATGTAATGACACCTCCCTCTCCTTCCTCACCAGCCCCTGCCCCAACTAGTACTCCCACCCCTCCCCCCACCCCTCCACCCGTCACCTTTATGCTGAGCTCAGTATTCACTCACCAGTGATGTCGAAGATACTGTTTCTGTTTCCCGAAGACCTGAACCTATCACAGAGGAGATTTGCAAAAGGTCTGGAATACTCTTCACTTGCAGTGAGATGATGCTTTTGATGATAAAGTCTTGAATCTGTAAACAGAGGGCCGTGATTAAGAACGTTAGATAGATTTCAGTGAATGTATTACGACAACAGAAAAAATACATTCAACATTTGTCGTGTCTAGTTTACTGAGAGTGAGTAAGCTTGGTTTTCTAAAAGGCAAAGTTCAATAAATCTGTAATCTAATCTAATGATAAATTGCAAATATCTTTAATTGGGTAATTTCAGTATACTTATTACACGGCAACAATTTTTGGCAAGTGCAATAGTCAGAATAGTTTTCCTTGAGGTTGAAAACTTAGCCAGAGTTTCATTTACTTTACGGGCCCGTAAAGCAATTCTTAGTTATCTGTATCTTAAAACAGAGAAGTGTATACGCCTAAAAACTTTGTATGAAGGGAGCCTCTGTTCATATTTTAAATATCTGAATAAATGTCAGCTGTGAAATCACAAGGTTTAAGAACTTGCTATAGGTTCCGGGTGCGAAAACTTTTCGGGGCCTTTGAGAAACGGGCTCCTGAAAATAATTAGTAACATTCACATAAGTTATAGTTACTCTATCAACTGAAGGTGGTCAATAAGCTAAATATAAAAGTAAATTAAAGAGAGAAAGATTAAAGCAAAATAGCTAACAAGACATATATCTTATTAACCAAGCGCGAGGGCCGTACTGGGCGAATATTGGCCCGAGGTCTTGACAGTACGGATCGAGCGCAGCGAGGTCCGTACAAAAAAGACCGAGGGCCAATATTCGCCCAGTACGGTCCCGAGCAAGCTTGGGTAATAAGAGATTTGTTACACGACTGAAAACTTTGTGTAGTGAGAATTGCTTCCCGGTAGATGTCGTGGAATACAATGTGCGGCAAAACTTTTACGCGCGCTAAAGGAGTTATAATTATGTCTGTGTTTAAGGTCATTTCATTTTCAAAGCAATTAAAACTCCGATGTAGCGATTTCACGGTGTAGTTTTCACGAGTAAGCCGTCACAATGCTGGAATCAATTTAAGTTGCTTTTATTTAACCAATAAGATTTGCTCTTATAAATTTCGCTGTCAACGGTGGCAGAAACTGTCAACTGTCAAAAAGCGGCCAGCTTGTCATTTCATTCAACCAGTTCAACTAATTTCAATTTTCACAAAGTAAAAAACTTAGCTCTGTTCTATGAAACGTGCTCAGTAAACGAGGAAAAAATGACATCTAACAAACTGAACATTGAAGAGAGTTCAGAGCTTATCTTGCTCTTCTTCGGTCAACTCCCGTGTTGCGTTTGCCTTATTACCGCGACCGCTCTGGACAAGGCTCTTTCGTTTAGCAGCAAGGACCTGACGGCAACGGGAAAACTTTTCATCTTCAAATATGTTGAAAGGTAACTTTTTCTCTGTAAAATAGCGTTGGAATCTTCGTTGAAAAGAGGTCAGCGAGCTTGGCTCGTACTCTTCGCCATTTTCTTTTCTTACATCCTTGAAGAATTTTGACAGTATAATTTGTCAAGTTCAGACGATGTCATTTTTTCTAGCTCTCTCGTTTCGTTAATACTGGAACAAAAACGCTGAAAGGCTCTCATATCGGACTTCGTTTTCTTGACTGTATTGCTTGACCTTTGCGCAGAAATAAAATCTTCTAGCTCTTGGCTATCATTAATGACTTCGCATTCAATTTCACTGTGATGGCTGTTGTTATCATTTCGTTGCAAAGTCTCGCTTGTAGGTGAGCATTCCATCATTTCTGCTTGTTCACCGTTAGTAGAGTACTCAAGAAATTCTTGAAATTGAAGGTCGAAGGAGGGCATTTCTGGTTCTCTTATCCATTCAGGAGTTTTGCAGTGATTTTTACCGAAAATATCGTCCGTACTTTCCGCCATCTTTGATTTGATAGACAAAAATCTTGCGCTGAATCGCGCGGGAATTAGCGCGGGATCATCCGGGACAAAACCCGGTCCGATACTTGGAAAATATCGGCCCTCGCGGGAGCGGAAATAAAGTAATCTGATTGGCTGATTTAGTTATTGGCCCTCGGACCGCCTTAGTCGTGTAATAAAATTGGTTATTAAATGAATGGGCGCCGGCGACCTCCAAACTTCGCATGCAAGCTCTTTTACGCGTGCCGCTAAACAAAACAAACTCACTTTGTCCACAGTCGGCCAGCAGTATGAGTTTTTCGACACATCGCGTGCAAATCTTTCCTTGTAGGGTTATTTAACTGTCCGGCCAGGTTAAAAAACATTTCAGAGCCGTCTGTGGTTAGAGTTTCTGGCCGCCATGTCTCACGTTTTTGATTCCCGTTAGACAGATAAGGACTGAATACCACATTGTGACGTGTTGTCACGATAGGATATATCGGAAAAATCAAGACATTGGCTAGTTTTAGCAGAAGTTCGGCCGCCAGGTGGTTGAAGGACATCATTTAGTCCGAATACCCGTAAGTTGACAGCATCTCTCGAAGAACTGAGGTGTGTTCCTACCTTTGTTTTGTACAATAGCGCTTTTAGGCGCTCCAGACGAACGTTGCACTAAGGTCCATTAACGAAGGTGGATCGAGCCTGGTGGTATAAAAGCCTAAGACAACAAGTTTCTTGCCGGGAACTTTGAGTTTTGCAGTGTCCGCTTGGGTTCTATGACGACAAAGTTGCCGAGAGGTGACCTGGTTTCAGACTTAAAAAATATTTGTTAGTGTCCGGAGCTCTACCTTCCATCGCAATTTTTTTGGTTCAATGAATATGCACAGTTGGATAGATCAAAGAGTGCGTGTAATCTTCTCTTGATAACGCGCGGTCTTGTAGTATGTGTGATCTGATAATGTAAGGATTGGAGAAGTGAAAGCAAACAGCGCTTTACTGAAAGCAAATTAGATGAATGGGAAAACCAGCAAAATGTTTTTTTGCAGAGAGCGCGCGCCGCAGCTTTCCTTAAATCGGATCAACGGCGCCCGTGTCACAGGAAGTTGAGTGTTGTGCAGGCGCTTTATCAAGCAAATTTTTTTTTTCTTTTTGTTGCCCCAAACAACAAACAACAGCCAACCGCAAGCAAACCGGAGGGAAAACTAACAGAAAACAAAGTGGAGTGAAAGCAAACCGCAACGAAACGGTAATCAAGGCTAGCTGAGCGCCATTATTTTACCCAAACCATAGGGTTAGTGTTAAAACAAACACCCGGTGAGGGTTAAAACCAAGAGTTAAACTCTAAAATTTTCGCTGGTTGCATTGTTTTGAGGAACGAAAGGTTTCCTCTGTTTACTGTTTGTCAAAGTAAAGGCGCCGCCAGCAAAAAAACTTGCTTGAAAAAGGAGGAAAGAGCAGCGATACAAAAAGTACAGCACAACGTTTAGCAAACTTGCATGCTGACTTTAGAGCTGTTATGACAAGTGTCGTTATTGCCGGCGCCTATTTAAATGCTAGTTGCATAAACACGTGTACAACAAATGATTATGTGCATGATTATAAAGCCATTTTAGAAAAAGTTTATTTACCCTTGATTTCTGCTCTGAATCCATTGCAGTATCTCGTGAAACCGCTTGAAGGATTGTATTTTCTATTTGTGCTGCTTTGCTAAGGTCCCCATCTTTAATTAGTTTATTAAACAGACTGTCGTTTGCTCTTAGAAATTTGGTGATTTTTCCTGGCCTTAAAAGTAGAGATGGCTTAACCTATAAAATTAAAAAAATAATAATTAATGTAAAGTCAATTGAATTATGACTTATCTTATATATTTCCATTGTAATTTTTTTTTATTGTTAGGGCCTCTATTAATATCAGTTGTATCTGTAAATACTGAAAGAGAAACCCATGATTATGCATTGTGACTAAATGGCTCTGTAATGTGGCATACAATTGAGAATATTACCTGCACAGACAAATTAACCGCTGGAGCAGAAGCGCCGTATTTATCAGTCACTGTGGCGACAAACTTTACAGTAAAGTTATCTGACCGGTTTCCAGGTGGCAACCAGGAGATAACAGAACTGTTCCAACCATTATAAATAATGCCGTTTAGACTATTTTTCAGTTGATACTGAAACTTGTAAGACAGGGGGGTGCTGCCACTCTTCCAGTTGCTACAGCTCAGGTTAAAATTGGTCTTCAGTGAGATGCCACTTGACGGAGAGATGGAACATGTCCCCCCTGTTGGTTGTGTTGCAGTAGAAATACCATAGACACTCATTCCTTGTTTGACCATCTGACGTTCTTATTAAGTGTGCCAGCCAGTAGTTTTTTCCGCTCTCAAGGGAGTCCTTTTTGATAACAATGCTTCTTGAATTGAGGGGTGTGTCTGTGATAAGTTTTAATTCTTTTTTCACCCAAATAATATCAGTATATGGAACGAATGAATATTCTTGGTAGAGTATCCACTCATAAGAAGATATCTTGGAGCATTTTGGTCCGTGACACTGTGATTTGATAGACAGTTTAACAGACGGACTGATTTCAGGTTTGCAATTAATTTGGCATCTGAAAATCAAATGAATACAGATACATGTATTACTCCTTGTAGAATGCCTGTGAACAAATTCACGACGTACTTATCCCAAAACGAAAAAGTGAATCTTTTTTGGTTATTATGGTTCAATCTTTTCGTGTACAGTAGGTGTTGTACTTACACAATAATAAGACCCTTCGTGATTAATAAGCAAAATAGGCTTAATAAGCACAAAAGTGTATAAACCAACTTTCAGTCCCTCAAGCATTGGGTTAATTGCTACTACATATACAGTATTTGAATTTGTAAAACAAAAATCAATTGTGATCTACTTGAATCTTGGTTGCCTGGCTCCACTTACCCCTATAGTTATTCTGGGCAGCCAGTTCTCTATTTAATTTTTACAAGCAATTTAATTTTAATATTTCTTTCTTTAAAATGTAATTTATTTTGTAAACGAGCACAAATAAAGGTTAATGTTTAGTGTTAGCGCTAGAACTGTTCATTGCGCTGTCCTGACCTGAATGCACTGTTCGATCACAAATAAAAACTCCATACTGAGCTGAACTTTGAGTGTTGAGAAAATTGAGATTGCCCAACTTTCAAAGTCGTATTCCAGCATCAAACACATGCGTGAGCGCGGGTTGAAAAAAAAAAAAGAAAGCGTATTTAATTGACGTTTTTATTGACTTAATTTAGTCAGTTTCTTAACTTTTGAGCAGTGAGCATCTTGTCCCTAGAGTCTGTTTTTCTTTTATTCGGTCAGTGATATATTTTATACAAAGAACTCACACAAGCACTAGTGTGTAAACAACTTGCAGTTTTAACTTGTAAGTGTCACATATGTTGATCATGTGACATACTGCTTTACAGTCAGCACCAAAAGCACATACGCTGGCCAGTTCTGATTTTTTGAGCATGCGTAGAGTGTACATTTTTAATTGTCAGCCAATCAGCTCTGAACAGATGTCTGCGAATTGAACGTTTTCAAGCTGAAGACCAAAGTCTACATTCTTGGTGCTGAACAAATAAAAGCAGGCTCTGGAAACTAGATTGAGTGCTTTAGTACACTGACCTAGGGTAAAAATGGCAAAACGAAGTTCTTACCGTTGTGAAATTTCAGGCGGATCTCCTTTCACTAGGTGGATAAGTTGATATGAAGTCGAACTGCGACAATCTTTTGACACGACCAGTTTGACTGCATATGTCTTATTGACAAGCATGGAAGAAGTACTTAGGGTAGCTTCAAGTCCAGAATCATTCCCGAAATAACGAATACTTGATTGGTTTACTCCCGTAAAAGAGTCTTCCATTGTTGTCCGGAGGCCAGAATAGTTGCCAGTGATCTCACCATAATACCAGGTGAAGTTCATTCCAGAGTGGTTACCTAGCCCAACATCCGGGTCATGGGACAGTGATGCATTCACCGTGATGTTTTGTTGATGTCCTCGGATTACTTCAGTGCCACCATAGATGATCGCAACAAGGTCTGGTTTTCTCTGGCAAGACTTCCCATCTAAACACCATTAAATTACAACTTTCAAAACAAGTTTAAAAGATTGTATGTACTACTATGTGTGATGACTAGGTCACTTATGTTAGTTTTAGTTTTGATTTTATTTTAGTCACCAAAGTTTTTAGTTCATTTTATTTTCTGTAATGTGGATTATTATTGTGGGACGAAAAGCAAGTGAGAAAGAGGAAAATAGTTTTAACTATTTTCACTAAATAGTTTTAACTATTTTCGTCTGCTGAATTGTAGGATCTTTTAAGATCTAAAAGATCCTACAATTCAACAGACGAACGGCGATTTAAGCGTTAGCGTTGACTTAGCTTAAACTCAAAATAGAGCCAAGAGTAAGACAAATACTGAAAGAGAAAAATGTTGATGCATCCGCTGTTCAGAAAAGTCGGTATTTTTTATTTAAGCTAGGTTATTCATAAGTCGATGACAAAACAGACCTGGTGTTGGTGACACTGAAGGCTGAAAAGAAAGCACGGTTGTACTTATGTACCATGGCTTTGCTGTCAAAATACTTTCTGTAGCTGGAAAATGAAGGAAAAAATTCAAAATATTGGTTTAGATCAAGAGAAAACCACACACACGTATTTCGGTTTATTGAAATGCCAAGAATCTATGGTACTCAGAGGTCAATGTTTTTGTATAAATATCCAAACAAACAATAAGTGCAATAGTCAACTACATAAATTGCAATTTGGTAACGTGATTGCAAAGTCAATTTTGAGATGTCCATAATACAAACAGACCTGATGCTGTCGGTGCCCGGGTGTAGGTGCTCCTGAAAAGTGAAGATTAACTTGTATGTGACGATTTTGTGTTCAAAATGTCATCTAAAAAACTTATGAAAAATATAACAAATTTATGGCGTCATATCATTTGGTATCCTAGCCGAATAGGAACTTAATCCTGTAGATCTTGCATAATTGTATAAGGAGTGCTTTCAGTGATACAGCAGGATCAAAGTACGCATCTTACTAGCAAAACAATTTTTCAAGCGGTTTGGACTGGCCATTTGTACTGAGTTCAGTGCCAAACACTACATCTAACGCTCTTATATCAAGCTAGAAATAGCAATATTTGAATAAAAACAAAACAAAACAAACCTGTTGATGTCGCTAAAGGAGTGGTGGCAACGGCCCAACTGTTACTTGATGTCGGAGGCCATGAGTAAGGTTGTGTCAAATCAACGGAAGCTGGGCTTGCAGTTTCATTAACTGTAATTAAACAAGGAACACTTGGTAAATGTGCACCAGTAAAATGAAGAAAATGAAGCGCTTATGCTAATGAGGCAAATATTGTAAACAAAGATTGCCCTATTGGTTGAGTATTATTAAAAATAATGTTTTCGCGTTGAACTACGCGGACCTATTTTTGTGATAGCCGAATTTACCTTTTAGAAGAAAATACCCATCTTCTGCAACGCATCTCGCAAAATAAAAACTGTTCTCGCCATGTTTCATGGATGAAGTATTAGCAGCAAGTCTACCTTCAGAAGCTATTATCTGAATAATCCCTCCTGCTCCGCCTCCTAAAATGTACATGTTACTAGGTTCTTGTCCATTTCCTCCTTCCACACTAAGTCTTCCCTTCTCCTGTATTTGTACCTGTTGAAAAAGAATAGTCATTTTATCAGCACCTAACGGTGATTCCATTAAATATATAGACAACTCTTGTAAGAGAAATTGCTATTTACTTGTAGCTTACTAGAAGGATCTCTATCCAAACTAGGCTGTCTCTTTGTTCTATCATCTCAAATCAGAACATTCTAGCCATTTGTAACTCTGAAATTTGCTTGTGGAGGTTTCTGAAGAACTGAGTACATTCACTGGATAGCTTAGAAGTTTTTATTTGTTTAATGGAAGAAACTTCTCGTTTCTCCGAAAAATGCTTTCCGTAGAATTAATTATTACAACCGGTCAGTTCCCACGAAAAAGGAGAGCGCAGTCAGTGGATGGACATCAACTTACCTTTTGAGCTTTTAGGCGAATTAGTCCCCCAGATCCCCCAGAACAAATACTTAAGTTGTCTGCCGTTTGAGCTGAAGCTATGATGGATGCATCTAAAGTTGGAAATATATAAATTTAAGATTAGAGCTTCAGTTAGAGGTCGATCGATTAACAGTTTCAGAAAAACGATATTTATATTGTTACATTTTTGAAAGGCTGACCAGTCTTTTACGCCAATGTATTGAGTGTTATTTTAGTCTTTGAAATTAACAATTGCTTTTATTACCAAATACACAAGACAAAAAACATATGCTTACTGCTCCTAATCAACTAACCTTTATGCATTAATTAAACTGTAATAATTAAACTCAGCCATGGTCGGTTCATATACTCTAATTACTTAGGCAATGGGCAATGCACTCAGTCTACCAAAAATACCCTCGCTGTATCACTGGAAAATCATCTCGTAGCCTTTAAAAAACTTTGAAAGAATTAAGGAGGCGTACAGGTCCGCAAATGATCCCGGGACCGCAAGTGATCCCAAATTGGACTGCAAATGATCCCAGTACCGGAATATTCGTGTGAATGATACAACAGAATACTTGAAATGGCGTGGACTTTATGAATAGTCTATGGATGTATTTTTATAAAAGACAAGTGCCTCAGGCATAATAAAACGCAACGATAAAAAGCGGTGAAAATAACGCGCGAAATAAAAAAATTAACATGTGACTATCTAAGTTTTTCATTTAGAAAACGCACCTAAAAGATAAACATGAATCTTCGTAGACACCTTTCTGCTGTCTAATTAGCCACTTAGAATTTTTTTCCCTGTACAATGCTGCCCAGGTAGACAGGAGCCTCCTTTTCCTTGGAAGCGCACAAAATTTTTACGTGCAAATTTTGGAGATTAGGGAGTGGTCATTATTTATGGGGAGGGGGGGTTGGTGAATGAGAGGGGGGGCAAAAAAGTTTGGTCGCCTGTTTAAGGGGGGGGGGGCAAAAAAATTTGGAATCACAGAAGGGGGGATCAAAAAAGTTTGCGCATATTTTTGGTGTTTCAACATGGCAATTGTTAGGCTTCCTACGATGCAAATATACATGTATTTTTGGCTGTTCAAAAAACTGTATTAAACAATCCGTAACAAAGCTTCTTAAATTAAATTGCAAAAGGGTTCCATTCCAAGCTTGGATGGGAGTTTGACAGGTGGCTGCCCCAAATGAAAGGCTTTGCTGTTTTAGTAAATAATTGAGGCCCTTGATTATGACTCTAAGTGTCAGATCTTCTAGACCACTCAAACTAAGGACATCAAGGAAGGACATCAAGCAGTCATCATGCACATGTTTTTTCTAAAGGGGGGCATAAAAATAATCTGATGTTGCCTTCCCCCATTCACCAACGCCCCCTCCCCATAAATAATGACCACTCCCTTATGACAGATTTGTAGTTTTTTTTTAAACCGTTATTTGAAAACACATTTTTCTTCACAATTCCTTCTTGGAAATATTAAATGAAATACAGTAAACGGTTACAGCGTCTCTGGATAGATTTATTTGCATACCGCACGCATAGAGCTGTCAACTTTTGAAACTGAAATTAAAAAGCAGAGAAAACGTAGAATGAGAGAATTTACTAAACTAATTCTCTCATTCTACGTTGTATCGGTCTC
Organism: Oculina patagonica; assembly: GCF_052425735.1. NCBI lineage: Eukaryota > Metazoa > Cnidaria > Anthozoa > Scleractinia > Oculinidae > Oculina > Oculina patagonica. The sequence continues at coordinate 26,724,868 of NC_135761.1, forward strand.
TGCTTTTCAAGTTCAGTTTCCATGTGTCAAACCGATTAGATCACTCAGTTGATCCAACGTATACCGGTAGGAGATCGTACACGGTTTGCTTGCTTGAACTTTTAATTGTCAACTTTTGCACGTGCAAATTTCTTACTGTCAATTAATCTGTACTGAAAGCTACGCGAAAATGAAGTCAGTTTTTTTGGAAAAATTTTCATTTGCCTTTAAGCTCCAGAACATTGTGAAAATCCTGTGTCAGAATATATTTCAGTGACTTGATTAAGACATTCAAAGAATAAAATAAACACACAGACTTCGAAAGTGAGTAGCTCGATAACAAGAGTCGGAGATCGATATGATTGAAATCAGCAACAAAACTCGACTTTCTTCCAGACTTTTCGTCTAGACATTAGCGACCTTCAGATTTGACTACGAGTACGCTTACGACTTTGGAATTTCGACACAATTATTTCCCCCAAACTATAACTTTTCCCAGTTGCTGACTAACACATAAATAAACGTTAGGGATAAGATTGGTGTGATAAGTGATTATAGGAGGCACACGAATTTTGTTTGAAAACTCGCACTCGTACTCAAACTCTTACTCGTAGTCCAATCTGAAGGTCGTTAATATTTATAATGTCAACCTATTAACGCTGCGTGGCTGCGTGTGAATGAATGGCTACCACCTAAAAGCATTTCGCCGAAAATAAATCATCCCTTGATTAGAGAGAGTTCATATTTCTGTAGGTTGGATTGTTAAACTTTATGCCACGTTTAAGGTTACTAATCGGTGCATATTTATCAGCTATATTGATAAAGTTGTGGTTTTGAATTTACTTTAGTAAATCGTTCAAATACGGTTCATTCTCTCGTTATAATTGTTTTTTCTAATTGTTGTATTATTAATAAAGAAATGGATTTAATTAATTGAAATCCCCTGTCGAAATTCTTTAGTCCACGCCTATCTATGTTTTACGGTTAGGCGACTGTTTCCGGTCCGAGGATCATTTGCGGTTCAATGTGGGGATCATTTCTGGTCCTGGGATCATTTGCGGTCCAATTTGGGGATCGTTTGCGGTCCCAGGATCATTTGCGGGTCGAGATCATTTGCGGGCCTGTACAAGGCTCAAACAGCTTTCGGTTTTTTCCAGCTCTCATACTTTGATGATTAATCAACATCGTTGCCAGGGCTTTTCTTTTGGATTTGGAGCGGGCAAAAGCCCTGGGAACGAGATTGATGATTAAATGCTACAAACATTTATCAGTAACCACTTCAAAAATTGTATAAAACAAATGCCCAATAAAGTCGGATTAGTGCCAGTTTTAGCAAATCTTCGTTGAAGCAGTCGAAGAATTAATTTCCTATTTATTTTATCAAATCAAACACTAGCGCGAGCGCCCACGTGTACCCCGAAAGTGGTCGCACGTATAAATACGTCATGTTACATAGTAGCTTCTGGGACGAAAACCGCGGGCTCAGTCACTTCTCGGAGAAGTGATGTCGCCATCAACTGGCACTTGTTCCCCAGGCTGAATCATTGACAAACAAATTTTGGTTATTTTCTTGACGTCATTGGTAGCCATAGCAACGATTTAACCTTTTAAAAAGACCCTTAATTTTTTTTCTTTTAGTGCTTATGAGGAATAGTCCGGTGACCCCAATTTTATATTATTGAATTATGATCAGCATGTTAAGATACAACTTTTTGCAAAGTTGAAAAAATTTCTTCGGAGCGGTTTCAGAGCTTTGAAAAATTTAAAGTGGCTCCGCTCTGTTGGCTTTCGTACTGAAAACTGTTTTGAGCCTCCTTAAGGTGATCTTCGACAGAAATAGACTGCAAAACAGTCGTTTTCTCTCTTAAGTCGTTGGATCGAGCTCACCTTCAGAATACCCTTTGAGCTTTACGATATGCCTTCGGTACTTTAAAAGTAAAAACGCTCAGTGTGAATGGCTCATGAGCGTTTTTGTTTTATTCTGGTGCAAAGTAGATATTTGTCTTTCTTATTTTTCCCTTAGATAATTGATAGCAGAACATTTCTAGGTCATTACTTATGATAATCGCTCCTTTTTCAGCTACAAGTTCTATGGCTCCGCCTCCAGCTACACTTCCGGATTTCCGTAAGCACGAACCTGAAGTAAAAGAGGATCAAAATTAACAGTCAAAATGACTTATAACGCCGTAACGGTTCGGTTGGCTAAAGAAATTGACTAATTGTGAAAGATACGAAGTCCTAGAGCACTGGAGGACGACATATGAATCAAAGGACTTTATTAACCGATTAAACAGTGATCTAGGATTGATTTTATTTCTGACCTTGAAATTGATGCTTTCGATTGGTCAGGCACATTTTCCGGTAATTTTCGTTTGTCCAGAATGTATGATAATTATAATTGTCTGTGCGATGTGGATGGTGTACAAGGTTATATAATCAACAATATCTAACCTCCACTTCCTCCCAGCAGTGATTTGGTGTTATTTTGATCGTATGATGGACCTGAATCTATGAAGCTGGAGGAAGACTGCGCCTTTCCTCCATGGCTGGACCCAGATATACATTGGCCTGACACTCGAAAAACTGGGTCTATTACGTCTAATCCTCCAGGACCAAGACCTATAAAAGTGTTTAAAGAACTTGAAAATTTCCTTGTTTCGGTAATAAATCAGGGGGAAGCTACGGGTACTATATAAAATATTGTGTATATGAACGTGATTACAAGATCGTACAGGCTTATATCTTTTGACATAATGCAAGGATTCCAAATTTAATGGACATTGACAACGCGTGTTTGAAAACCTTCCCATGTCTATTTCAGGGTTAGGGTTTTGAGAGCAGCGGTATACCTCCGCCCGAAGTTCTGAAGAGTAGCCCTTGAAACATACGGAACCGATCACTTGACCGTTTATTAGTACTGAGAAGTACTAGAAGGGATACGGAGGAGTCAAAGGCATGACCTTTCGCACACCGGTCAAACGCTACACCATTGAGCCACAGGAAACTCGTGGGAGCTAGGCCGTATAACTACTGTAGGTTCAAATGTGATAAATTTCCCGCGTACTGCCAGTATTCGTTTTGTCGATGAACGGGCATTATATATACAGTAATGATAGTATACTGCTGTTTGAAAAAGATTACCCTACAAAAGCGTAAAAGACTGTGAGGTTACGCAAAAAGATATTTTCGGTTGGTGTAGTTTAACATCACTTGATCGAAGTTCACGGCGTTTTATCGTGTAAGAATTAACAACTGCTCTTTTCACTTACTTGCATTTTTTGCGCGGATTGAACTAAACACAACACTAGATTCGAAAGGGGGGATTATTTCAAACCATAAATCAGTTATGGTACATAAAAAAGAAATAACGTGGGCTTTTAGTGTTTGAGCGCTGTTAAGAAACAAATTTTCACACACTGAACCAACACTAAAAAGTAAATGTGGTGCACGAATAAGTATAAAAGCCTAAAATTACCTTGTTTTCTTGTTCAAATGGTTGTTATGATCTCCATTTAGAGAGGGGCCCTTGTTAAAAAATGGAACTTCCAGCAGGGGTTTAGAGAGGGGGTATAAAAGAGAGAAAGAGAGAGGGGAGGGAGAGTTTTATTGAGTTTTTACGGTAAATGCTAATTTATCAGTAAGGTTTTTTTATTATAAAATTCATTTGTAGGAAGAGAATTCCTAAGATTTCCTTAGCGAAAAGTTTATCTCTTGTGACTAGAATCACGATACATCGTGAATGATTATGACCAGTACCGGCTTTGATTTGGTGAAAACAGCAAATGGCAAGCTTGATCTGAAAAAAACTGAAAATTTATCATTACTGGAATAAAACAAACGGACAGTGATGAACAGATATGATACTGATTCTGACGTGACATCAACTGAGAAAGAAAGCGAAACTTCCAGCAGGGTTCTAAAAAGGAGGTATAAAAAAGAGAGAGGGAGGGGAGGGAGAGGTGTTTTTACGGTAAATGCTAATTTTTCTAAGTTATGTTTTTTTATTATAAAATCCATTCGTAGGAGGAGGATTCCTGAGATTTCCTTAGCGAAAAGTTTATCTCTTGTGACTAGTTATAGAATCACAAGACATCGTAAATTGATTATGCATCAATTATCAGTGCCGGCTTCGATTTGGTGAAGCTAGGTGCGAAAAACTGAAAAATTATCATTACTGGAATAAAAGAAACGGACAGTGATGAACAGATGTAATATTCTGACGTGACATGAAAAAGCCGTCTACAACTGAGAAAGAAAGCGGGATATCTGTTAAGCTCTACTTACCTTTATAGAAATGTATTTCAGAGTTGGGTGGATATGGTCGTCCAACCATGACTGGAGATGATGACTGTGTGAATCCACCAAGACATGTTGTATTGAGCACCGTCTTCCCGCAAGTCATGTTGACATCGGTTTGTATTGAAATGTTTCCATTCAGACTTGTTATACTAAGAGCATACTTCCCGAATACTTCAACTATTGAACCGCTCCTGAACTCAATGTTACCACTGAATGTTATGTTGGCAACAAGATGGCTGCCATATAAGGATCTTCTGGTTTGAACTGATGAGCTGTAACTGCAACTTGTACAATTAATGAATGGAACAGTCGTGTTAATCTGCAGTACTTCACCGCGGTTAAGAACAAGACCTAAAAAGATACGAACAATTATTAGAATATGGAATCTCTCCCAGCTAAAAATTTGGACTGGTAGCACATTTAATTTCGTTTTGGTGTAGAAAAACAAATTATAGCTTTCCACCTTGACAAAATATTTATATTAAAAAATGGAAAACTGAATTTTTCTTTGGTGAGTTGATTTGATCCAATCAGCCCAGTTAGAAAGAGTCTTATGAAAATCTCTTTTGAGCTTTTTAAACTCGACCAAGGAAGGGGGAAATACTTCGCCAAACAATATGGCTTTCATGTTTAGATCGTGATGTTTAAAAATCATCCAATTTGGAAACCTTTCTATGCCAAATATCATTCATGATGAGAAGAGGAACAGGAGTAAAGTTAGGTTCGGCTCGACTTGTGTTGGGAAAACTCGAATTTTATTTTCAAGTAGTTTGTTTAACTGAGCTAGAGCTAATAGTAGTTTGTTTAACTGAAACATCTTTCTTGCATCTACACCAAGATTAACATTCACATCATCAGTTCAGTTCATTCTATTAACTGTGCGACCGGTACATAGTCCAGGAATTTTCTCAATCATTTCTGCGTTACTGAAACACAATGAAAGTATCCTTAAAGATATAAGTACAAAAATACAAAAAGAAGGTTTTTGTTCTTTATTTTTCAGGAAAGGATTTTCTCACGGCTTAGAATCGAATTTGTTATTACCGCCAAATACAGTAAAAACCCGCGCCTGGTAAGAACAAGTGGATTAAGAACACCCAGGCCTGATTTTAGGAAATAAAATACCATTTATATAAGAACACATTCAGCCTAAAAAAAGGAAAGTTGTTCTTATATGGAAAAATATCAAAGATCAACACTACTTTTCATTGCACACATAATAGTTCCACCCCAATTACAGTACAGTATTGCCTTGATTTATCAATTTTATTAAAATTAAAATACAATTGTGTGCATATATATTGATTTCATCTATTGGTGGCCTAGTATGTTCCTTATTTTAAGTAACTTTTTTTAGGCACACTTAAGAACACTTACAGGCTGATTTTGCAGATTATAACCCTTTATATAAGAACCAAATCAGCCTGAACCGCCAAAATAGGTGTTCTTATACGCTGGTTTTTACTGTAACTCGTGAATGAAATAAGGAGAACTATTACACTATTTTCAGTGTCGTTTGTCTGCCAACTGCTGAAAAAAGATCAGGCGGAAATTTTTTTCTTTTTTTCCCTTGTAAATGTATAAACATAATGAAAAATTCTGACTTTTAAGTTATTCAAAGCGGAAATAACTTTTTATAGTCTGGGTGGAATATATAAATTTATTATATAAACTGCAGTGGTTTAGCGAGTGGTAGCAAATCGAGAAAAATGGTATCACACATGTGTGGATAAAAATGATATCCACACATGTGTGATATCATTTTTGACTAATCTGCTCGCAGAGATTTTCATGTTTCAATGCTCAATGAGCCAAAGTAAATCGATATTAAGTCGAAACATATTCGGATCTTCCTCGGCAATTTTCGGTAATCTTTTCTTTTTATAGTCTGGGTGAAATATATAAATATTACATAATGTCGGGTGTTAGACCCTGCGCCTTCAAGATTTTCAAGTGAACGAGTATGCAAACTAAAACGCATTTAAAAAGTGCTTTTGATGATATAGCAGGATCAAAGTACGCAGCTTATTAGCGAGCTTTTTTTTCCACGTGGTTTGACAAAGAGTTCTTTGGACTTACCATTGAACACTTCATTTAGTACTATATATATTATAGAGCAGTTTTCAATGGAGCGTCAGTCTGGCAAAATCTCACAAAGAACGCAGACAATCAAGTTAACTAATCAAAACTCGAAGCAAATACATGTAGCCGGCATGAAGCGCGGGAAAATGTGCACAAGCGAGTCACGATTGGTTTTGTTTTAACTCTGATTGGCTGAGAAAGTGACGCAAGTGTTTTAAACCAATCACAAAACGTAGTAATGCAAAACAAATGCAAACGCGAATTACATTCGGCACTCAAGTGAAAACCACTTTATATCAAGCTAGAAATAGCAATATTTGAATACGGTTAACAAAGAACATACCCAAACAGACAAAACAAACCTGTTGATGTCGCTAAAGGAGTGGTAGGAGGCCATGAGTAAGGTTGTTTCAAATTAACGGAACTTGGGCTTGCAGTGTCATTAACTGTAACAAAACAAGTAACACTTGGTAAATATGCTTTTGACAAGTGCCAGTTGTCTCACAGAAACGGCTGAACGGTAAATGGTGGACAAAAATGAGACAAGATTCGAACTATATAACAAAATTTTGATGATAAGACTTGATAACAATGTAGAGTGCAAGAAGAGTCAAAAGAAAAGGAGAATTATCGAGGGGTTACAGAAGACGTGAAATAAACACAAAAGCCGTAAGGTTAAAAAAAGTCGGAGCTAACGGCATTCCAACATCCTCGAGTCTGCTTTAGTTCAGCAAAGCGAAAACGCGAAGAAGGACCAATGAAGTACCGGTAACTTCTTACTTTTGAAGACGAAAGTGCAAGCATTCTTTTTTTTTTTTGCTAAGAGATTCCTAATAAAAAGATAGGTAACGCCTGCCATGGAGTAGCTGAAAGAAAAGATCGCTCAATAACAGCAAGAGGCAAGAGTATCTAGAAGAGGCTAATCTAACCTGTGTTAAGTCCAGTAAAGAAAATAAACTTATCTAACTCATATGAAACCAAGTGATATAAATTTATGCGCCCAGTTTAGTTTTGAGCTAAGATTTTCGGTATTCAGGCTTAAGAAACAGGTGCTAAAGGCTGAAAAGTTTTCTTCTTGCAGCGCACGAAGTTTGTCAAACCCACCTAAAAGAGTTAAGCCAAGAATGGTAGCTACAGTTAAGGGATTATTACGCTTTGCTTTTCTTTGTTTTATTGTATTTAATGTTGTACATAGTTTTATCTAAATCAATATCTATTTTTAAAGTTTATACCATTGTTATATTTCCGTTATTGTTATATTTTTGTGAGGGCCACAAGTTTATCAGTTTGATTACTGTCAGGTGTCACCCTCGTTAAATAAAGTCATACTTACTTACTTACTTACTTTAAATTCAGTGATGAAAAGATTATAGATTTAAAGTCGAAACATTTCGTGCAGATCAAATGTTTAGTCAGCAAAGTAAAGTTAAAGGACAAAAATGAGACAGGCGTTTCCATCATGTGGTGGCGCAATGGAAAGCAAACTTGGTCCCATGCCGCTTCCTCCTCAAAAGAGAATCTTAACCCTATTCAGACCGGGGGGTGAGGGGGGGGGGGGGGGGCTTTTGAGGCCCGCGCTGACTTTGAACTCTTATAATTTTTTTTTTAAGATTTAACCAAACGCTGCTAAACTTTTTGAGTTTTCCTAAAATTAATCTGGCAATAATTTGGTAGGGTTGGATGATGTGTCATTAACTTGGCATCACCATGGCAACGGCATTTTGCGGGTATGTTTTCCCAAATTTGTAATTTTGCGTGTTTCTGTTAATAAAAACCAACTTAAATGGAATTAATTTTTACATTTTTACGGGTTTAAAGCACATTTTTATCGATTTTGAGTACTTTGTAGTAATTTTGGGTGGTTTTCTGGCACTTTGTAGAAAATTTGAAATCCAAGATGGCGGAACCAAGATGGCGGCTGTTTTTACATCATGATGTAATTGTCACGTTATATGACGTCATCATCCCACGTGACGTATACCAAAAGAAAGATGTTCGGACATACAATACATCCTATAAGTTTCATTGTGATTGCTTGAATATTCTGGAAGTTACATAGGGGGGGGGGGGGGGGGCTTTTGAGGCCCGCGCTGACTTTGAACTCTTATAATTTTTTTTTTAAGATTTAACCAAACGCTGCTAAACTTTTTGAGTTTTCCTAAAATTAATCTGGCAATAATTTGGTAGGGTTGGATGATGTGTCATGAACTTGGCATCACCATGGCAACGGCATTTTGCGGGTATGTTTTCCCAAATTTGTAATTTTGCGTGTTTCTGTTAATAAAAACCAACTTAAATGAATGTGTGTCCAGCAGTAGTAGTGAAATATATATATATGATAATTAGGCCGCATTTGCATTTATCATATATATATATTTCACTGCTACTGCTGGACACACATTCATTTATTTCACATATACTTGGGCCGAGTATCATGTCCACCATAAAGGGATTACCCATATACGACCGCTCTCATGTGGCTTTGATAGCTCAGTGGTAGAGCATTGCACTGGCAACGCAAAGGTCGTGGGTTCGACTCCCGCTCAGAGCCTGAAAATTTTTTTCAGGTCTTCAGTAGTGTAAGGCCGCATTTGCATTTATCATATATATATATTTCACTGCTACTGCTGGACACACATTCATTTATTTCACATATACTTGGGCCGAGTATCATGTCCACCATAAAGGGATTACCCATATACGACCACTCTCATGTGGCTTTGATAGCTCAGTGGTAGAGCATTGCACTGGCAACGCAAAGGTCGTGGGTTCGACTCCCGCTCAGAGCCTGAAAATTTTTTTCAGGTCTTCAGTAGTGTAAGGCCGCATTTGCATTTATCATATATATATATTTCACTGCTACTGCTGGACACACATTCATTTATTTCACATATACTTGGGCCGAGTATCATGTCCACCATAAAGGGATTACCCATATACGACCGCTCTCATGTGGCTTTGATAGCTCAGTGGTAGAGCATTGCACTGGCAACGCAAAGGTCGTGGGTTCGACTCCCGCTCAGAGCCTGAAAATTTTTTTCAGGTCTTCAGTGGTAGGCCGCATTTGCATTTATCATATATAAAAACCAACTTAAATGGAATTAATTTTTACATTTTTACGGGTTTAAAGCACATTTTTATCGATTTTGAGTACTTTGTAGTAATTTTGGGTGGTTTTCTGGCACTTTGTAGAAAATTTGAAATCCAAGATGGCGGAACCAAGATGGCGGCTGTTTTTACATCATGATGTAATTGTCACGTTATATGACGTCATCATCCCACGTGACGTATACCAAAAGAAAGATGTTCGGACATACAATACATCCTATAAGTTTCATTGTGATTGCTTGAATATTCTGGAAGTTACATAGGGGGGGGGGGCTTCCGAAGCCAACCCCGGTCAGAGAAGGTCCAAAAAAGCCCGACTTTAAATCTTAGAAGAATGAAATCGCTGGTTTCTTCGCACACCGTGCCTATTCTCCCGCTGTGATAAATCAGGCACTGGAACGCGTCAGTACCGTCTCCCGCCAAACAGCCCTGCGATCAGACTCCTCTTCTCCGTCGGGACAACAAACCTTCCCCTTGTCTTGACATACCACCCAAACAACGAGAGAAGGTAAGAAACACCAGGGATATTTTTGAATCCGCAAAAATTCTGTGTGCCTATCGCCATGATAGCAATTTGCGTGACATCTTTGGTCCATAGCGGTCTCTCCACAACCGAATCAAGGGAAGAAGAGTCAAGAACCTTTGCTTGTGGTCGACAACGCTGCACTTACCTGTCCACACACCAAAGCATCGCAGACCGTTAAAACGTCAAGGGGTCAGCTGGCAATGCGACATAGGTGCACCTGCACGACAAGTAATTTAGTTTACATCATTTCTTGCAGTGCGTGCCCTATGTGCTACATTGGTGAAACGTCGCTCGGTGAAAAAGACTTAGACCTCCCTGTTGCGAGACATTTCAATTCCCCTGGCCACAGTATTAACGAAATGTTCGTGTCTGTTATCTGCGCCGGATTCAAAACCACGCGGGGTCGACGTCGCACAGAAGCAAGGCTAATTTTTGCATCAAAATACTCTGCATCCAAACGGAATAAACATTGACTTTGCTTTTCTGTGACATCACAAGCGCGCGCTTTTGTATGTCGAAGGCGCACTTTTTTTTTTTTTTAAATCTATGAGCGTGTGCTATCAGTTAACGGCATTTCTACGCTGATGAAGAGACAGAAGTCTCGAAATGTCTGAGAAATTTGTACTTCAGCACATTAACAATATTTTTGTTTAAGTTTTGTCATATCATACATACATACAGTTTTTCTTGATTTGTGTTTTTAAAGTTAAAGGAGCTCGACACTTGAATTGTCACGGCAATTTTCATATCGCGACAAAGCCTGTCGCTTGTGTATTATTGAAAATGATATCTTCGCGTTTTACTTCAGAATAAATGAGTACTCGTATATTTTTCAAAGGCAAAAAATTGCATTCTCTTTGGGCAAATCATGATTGTCTTAGCAAACAATGATAATGACATCCGTACGCTACGCGGACCTATTTTTGTGATAGCCGCATTTACCTTTCAGAAGAAAATACCCATCTTCTGCATCGCAACCCACACCGCCATAAGTGCTAGAGCCATGTTTCATGGATGACGTATTAGCAGCAAGACTACCTTCAGAAGCTATTATCTGAATAATCCCTCCTGCTCCTCCTCCTAAGAGGTACGTATTACTAGGTTGTTGTCCATTTCCTCCTTCGACACTAAGTCTTCCCTTCTCCTGTATTTGTACCTGTTGGAAAAGAATATTCATTTAATCAGCACTAACAGCGAATCCACTGCTATTAATTAAAAACTATATTTTATAGAAAATGAATAGCCATTTTATCGGCAACGAAAGGCGATTCCACAAAATACATAAACAAATTGTATAGCAAATGTCCATTTATAGACTACTCCTGAGAGAGAAATTGATATTTACTGGTAGCTTACTAGAATCATCTCTATCCAATTTAGGCTATCTTTTTGTTTTAAATCAAATCATTCCAGCCATGCACGACTCTGACGTTTGATTGATGAACTGGTAAAATCAATGGATAAATTTCTTACGTTATTTCATGACATTATAGTTGTAGGTATACAATAAAACGATGTTTATCAGAGAAATAGCTCATGTGAGGGTTAATTGCACACCTTGCCTGTTAAGTAGCAAAAAGCGCACGAATTTCGTTGGAATTGCTTTACTATCGGCAAAGATTCCCGTAGACGCCAACCGTCATTCATATCTTTTATTGTATTCACCTCCCGTGTTGAACGCTCGTTACAGCTTCCCAAAATATTTTAACTACTCCCAGATTTTGATGAGAGTTTCCGCACATAAAGATATGATAACCGATGCTAAGTAGTTTTTATTGTTTTACAGAATAACTACCGGTTTCTCAGTAAAACGCATTCCAAGAAACTAAATATTACAACTAGCTCCCAAAAAACAGGAGAACGTAGTCAGTGGTTAATTATTTTGTGATATACATTAGCTTACCTTTTGAGCTTTAAGGCGAATAAGTCCCCCAGATCCCCCAGAACAAATACTTGAGCTGCCTGCCGTTTGAGCTGAAGCTATGATGGACGCATCTAAAGTTGGATAAATGTATTTCTTAGATAAGAGCTACATTTAAAGTTGATAATTAAACTATTATCAAGTTTTTGAAAAAAAGATAATTATCAACATTTCAATCAGTTTAATCATTAGACTAAAGGTCATCACATAATTTCCAGTGCAATTTGGAATATAAAATAAAAATACTCACGAAAAGATTTTTAAGGTTAACAAAAATTATACGCGAGTGCAGTGAATTTAATTTGAAGTCTTTTACATAGAGGGCAAAATTGCTTAATGCTCATTGGCTGAGGCAGAGGGCATTTTTCCTTAATTTTGGTAATTGCCCCGGGCAAAATTACTTGGTCCTGATTGGACAAACAGGAAAATTGCTCGTTTCTGATTGGCTGAGCGCGCTGCACTTCGTTGGCTTCAAGACGGCGGGATTTTGAGCAGCATTTTCAAACACAGCTCTCGCTTGTACATCGATCTTTTCGAAATTTGACCTCAGTTTCCGCAGATATGTGATGAAAATGGAATGGAAACGGGGTGATAGCTTGAAACGAAGATCCGAAAGCTGAAACAGAAGATTATTATAGTTGAAAACGGTACAAAAACTCATTTCAAACTCATTCATAGCGGCCGGCAATTGACATCTCTGTTTCACTTCTGTCATCTCTCATCACTAGCAACCCAGCATATAAAGGAGGACATATAAAGTTTGTTCTGTGAAAGAAGGTCACATTTACCGGACAAATTACTTCTGCAAGTTCGTTTGAGGTCGTCGTTTGCTGTTATCTTTGTCGAGGACTGACATGTGAAGCCGCTCGTAGAGGAAAGCTTTAAAACGTGGAAAGAGGTGAATAAAATTATGCTTACGTTTATATTGAGTATTCGCTTGTTCAATAGTAAATAGCTTAGGTAATGAACGTTTATTCGTGTCTCACGATAGAATCGCTTTGAGATGTTAATCGCGACGTTTCGACTTCAATACTGCTAGTCTTCATCAGGCGATGAGGTCGATTGTTTATGCGTCGCTATTTATGCACGTTGGTTCGCTGTGATTGGTTCATTTCGATCCTCATTATTATTCCGACTAACAGATGATGTTCCCTCATAGGTCCGCTTTGTAGTTGAACGGCTGTTATGCTTTCTGATCGTAGGTATCCATGCTTCAGGAATTTCAATTCCGCTATCTCTATTGATGTTATTAGAATGAAGTCTTATTTGGATAGCCTCTTTGACCCTGCGTGTGTACCGGTGAGGGTCACGATCGATAAACTTGACTTGATTCCATAAAGGAATATGCCCCGTTTCGTTTGCGTGCTCCGAAACTGCGGAGGTTTGTGTATGAGCAAGCCTTATGTCTCTGTCGTGTTCTTTTATCCTGTCTTGCATCGCTCTCCCTGTTTCCCCTATATATACTTTGCCGCATTCACATGGAATTTTGTATACAATACCATCTTGTTTGCCTGGTTGTAGGGCGTCTTTCGGTCGTACTAAGTAAGACCGAAGAGTTGTGTCAGATTTAAAGACGGTGCGAACGCCTTGTTCTTGTAGGCAGCGGCGAAGAACCTCTGATACACCTTTAATATAGGGTAAAACCGCAGTAGATTTAAATTCCTGCGTGGGTTCGTTGTTGGCTGTTGGTCTTGTGGTCTTAGTAAGTTTTCATATGAACGAAGACGGATGACCGTTAGAAACAAGTACCGACGATAAATGTTTCTTTTCTTGAGAGATAACTGATGGTTTTGTTATGAGGAGTTTGGCTCGGTCATATAGACACTTAACAATACCACGCTTCACTGACTGAGGATGGTGTGAGTCATAGGCTAAGTACTGATCAGTGTGTGTGGGCTTTCTATATACACTGGTAGTAAGAAGGCCGTTTGAGTCCCTTATAACTGACGTGTCGAGAAAGGGAATGCTGATTATAAATCCAATATTTACAACTTTAATGACATTGTAAATAGCTTTTTTATTATTTTCACGACTTTCATACCCTTCGTTGCATACAACTGTCAGCGTTATTCTCTTCCGAACATCAAGATTTGCCCCGCGATTATCAGGAACGTTTTCGTTTTGCAAGCCAAATTAAGCTTCACGCTGTACATAAGTTTTTATTAGCTTCGACAATTTTCAGAAAATTTTGTCCTCTATCTCATAAACAAGTAATCACATGTTTCCTAGTAAAATTAAGGATTAATATCACTTGTGTTTTCCTGAGAAGTTGTTGCCCTCGTCGCTTTGCGACTCTGGCAATTTCTACAACTTCTGAAAACACAAGTGATATTAATCCTTAATTTTACTCGGCCCCATGCGATTACCTATACTTAGAAATAAGAAACGCACCCGAATGCATTGTTGAGTTATATAAGCACGCGGGAATTTTTAAGAACACGAGAGAAGTGCATAGAGAAGCACGAGGCACAGCCGAGTGCTTCCCGCACTTCTCGAGTGTTCTTAAAAATTCCCAAGTGCTTATAAAACTCAACAATGCACTAGGAGAAAGTTTTTTCTTTTCTTTTCAACGTGCATTATTTATGGGTTAGAGGCTGTTGTGAGTGTTTTGTTGACAAATACACGCACGCGCTGGCCGCACAATGAACGATAAAATTTCAATACTGCACGAGGCGTAGCCGAGTGCAGTATTGAAAATTTTGAGTTCATTGTGAGGCCAGCAAGTGCGTGTATTTGTCAACAAAACACGAACGGACAGACTCTAACCCTTTTAATATACAATCTGAGTACACTGCAAGCGATCATCGACTTAACGAACTTGTTTAAAAATAAGAAGTGTGGTAGTACATAAGTTTAATTACACGGGATTACATCAATAATATAAAAATCACAAATAAGCCGTAGAGAAATAAAGCTTAAAATGGTTCATAAAATCGTTCATCAGCTGTGGTCGTTCATAAATACAGTCAGCGAGAAGCTTGTTCAAAGCGAGTCGATAGCTTTCACAATCAAGCAACTTCAAGCAAGTCAATCGCACACAAAAACAACGCGATCAAATCACCATCTGGTCGGCGTTTTTCGACGGTGCGGCAGCAGGCCATATTTTCCCTCGAAATAGAAGCTATAGCAACCACGACAACGCTACCGTGAGTTCAGGGATTGTAAAGGGTCAGACTATCGTTGCTAATTATGTAAACGCATTGTTTTAAACCTAAAACTTCGTCGCGTTACTTTTTAGCGCTGAAATGCAAATGAATGTATCACAATTTTCAACGCATGTGGGGATCACAAATTACGTAAAACAAAGAACGACCAAGTCAACAAGCAACCTCGAAACAATAGAGAAAGTACAATAGCTCCGAACGGCACGGGAAAATTCAATCGCCACGTTTCATTACCATTTCCTTGGTCGTTTGATTTCACAACGAACACAACATGTTCACCTTTCCGGCTTTAAAGAAACAACTGAATAAACTTCTTTAACTTATATAAAAAGGAGCCGAACTCTCCCACTAGCCGACATGTTGTTGTTGTTGTTGAAATTGTCAGTTTGACAAGTTCAGAATGAGAGCATCTGTTCATGCGCCTTAGGGGTATCCGCTGACTAATTTCGATGCCTTACGTGTATCATTGAAAATTCTTCTGATTTGATTTGGTGATCTTTGGAAATCCTGGTTTCTTCAGCAGAAACCGTTGCAAACTTTATTCGAACTTACCTTCATGATAACGCCTTGAGCTTAAAGTTATGCCTTCGATTTCTGCTCAATTTTTTTGCCAGACTTTCAACCAATTTCTAGTACTTCTTGTCAAATTCCAGTTTCGCTTGCTGCTTTAGTTCTTCTAAGAATTTAGAACTTGAAGAGGGAAAACTTTCTGTAGGAATGGCTTATAAGAGTTTTAGTTTTACTCTGGTACAAAGGAGAAATTTATGTCTTTTCCTTCTAGATAATTAGAGATTGATAGCCGAACATTTCAAGGTCATTACTTATCGTAATCTCTCCTTTCTCAGCAACAAGTTCTATGGCTCCGCCTCCGGCTACACTTCCGGAAGTATGTAAGCACGAACCTGAAATGGAAAAGAATCAAAGTTAACAGCTAGTAGCACTTATAAGTTTGGTTTTTTCTTTAGGAGAAGCCTTTGATATTTGATGCAAAAGAATCGGCTCGGAAACGAAAGTAAACACGTGCTTCTAAAAAAAATCCCGGCCACCGCGAAAAAAAAAAACACATCATAAAAACTGCGTAAATACCTTGAGAAGTTTATTGCGTATCTAAATAATGGACTTCTACTGGGTGCTGTTCATTGGGCTAACAAATTAAACCTGAGCCTAAACATTATCCGAAAATTTAGTTATTGCCCGAGAAGCGAAGTTTTATGAAGCTGAGGGCTTTATTGGTCGATAAAACAGTGTTGAACTTGACGCCTCCAATTTCCATGATCGAATGGTCGGGTCAATTTTTCTGTTGCCCTGAGCTGTGGTTTAAAAAAACTGTCCGGTCGAAATGTTAGCCTGCGAATACAGCCGCCTCTCATCGCTCCTGGCCGGCTTGGCGTTAAGCGAGAGAGACGACGTCCCTCTCGTGAAACGCCAAACCGGTCGGGAGCGATGAAAGGCGGCTGTATTCGCAGGCTATCGAAGTGTTGCATACGGCGAATATTAACCAATTATGCAACTGGACGGAAGAATTCTTGCTGGTTTACAACAAGTGATAATCACTCCGAGACAGTCTCACCTCCGCTTCCTCCTAGCAATGATGTTGGGTCGTTTTTGCCGTATGAAGGACCTGACAACAAGACGCTGCCATACTGCGCCTTTCCTCCATGGCTGGAACCAGGTATACATTGGCGTCGTATATTAAATGTCTTGATCGTAATCTCTAATCCTCCAGTACCAAGACCTGTAAAATTGTAGAAAAATTTAAAATGTTAAACATTTCTAGAAACCTACATTTCTGGAAATGTTCTTATTCTATCAGATTCGCGAGTACCGGTATCCTATTTATAGACGGCTTTTTCCTCTCACTAGCAACCCATCACGTTAATGCGCGCCGTTGCTTGTTTACAATTAATTGTTTGACCTGACTCATCTCGTTTAGTCCCTTAAGAGAGCAAAAAGACAAGCAAACGGCACAACAGAATTACTGTTTATTTTAACTTCCGTTTAGCGAGGATTAGATCTTCCGCACACACAATCAGTTTCGTCCTTCGTCGATGATCGATAATAGAATTGAAATTACTAAAAAACGGAGCATCCAAATGGGACGTCTTCGTTTTGGAGTCAGATATACGAGATAACAGCGAGCTAAAGAGAAAATGATTTCTAAAGATAACGGAATGAGACTCTAGACAGTCACTTAATACAGTAGAAGCTCTCTTAACGGACACTCTCGTAAGCGGACAGCTCTACTTACCGCCGCCTTGTTTGAAACCCCGTTTTAACTCCCATACAAACTCTGTACTTTTACATTCTCGTAAGCTTACCTTCAAATATGGCATCTGTTTTGGGCAAACGTATTCCAACCATGACTGGAGACGATGACTGTGTGAATCCACCAAGACATGTTGTATTGAACACCGTCTCCCCGCAAGTTATGTTGACATCAGTTTGTATTAAAATGTTTTCACTCAGACTCGTTATGCTGAGAGCATACTTCCCGATTACTTCAACTACTGAACCGCTTCTGAACTCAATGTTACCACTGAATGTTATGTCGGCAACAAGATGTCTGCCATGTAAGGAGCTTCTGTTTTGAAGCGATGCAGTGTAATTGTAACTTGAAAATGTAATGGAAGGAGCAGTCGTGTTGATCTTCAGTTCTTCACCACTGTTAAGTATAAGATCACCGGCTAAAACGAAACAAAACAATTATCAGAATGTAGAACTTCCCCTTCAGGTAAAATCTGAACAAAAAGGACATTCAACCTCGTCTTTGGAGTTTGCCTTTTGGTCGAGGGTCGAGGGTAGGGTCGAGGGTATTTTTCCATTAAAAATAATTTAATTTTTTTTAATATAACTCTTGGTCCTGATTTTTGTGAAGCTCCAACAAAGATACCTTATGAAAAGATCATTACTGAGACCGAAAAGATGTGTTTTATGATCAGAGAGGAGGGGAGAAAGAAGAAAGTGAATGAAAATGAAGTTGACAGAGAAATAGACGAGCTTAGAGAGGAAGTGAAAGAGATTCTAAGAAAAACGAAGGACAAGAATTACATCACGAATTTAACAAAAGAAGAAATTAGAGGAAAGAAAAAAGCCATGAAAGACAAAGAGAAAGTGTTCCTACCTGCGGATAAAGGACGGATAATGGTCGCCATGGATCGATATGAGAGCAGGGGGGGGGGGGGGGCGAGGAAAGTTTCGAGTACAAGATGAAACAAGTACTCATTGACCTCAAAGCGATGTCGCAATGATCTTGGCATCCCCCAATTTTGGGCACCCCCGTACCAAGATCCCTAGTGATCTTGGCATCCCCTCAGGGGATGCCAAGATCACTAACAGCGTTGAATACAGCAGACTGGGGCAAGTGAAGCAAACCACAATTCCATTCAAAAACCATTTTGCTTTATCAGAATGCTTTGTCTTCATAAATTTAATCGTTCTTAGCAAACAGTATTGACGACTTCGCAAATATTCGCAAAGCTAAACAACCGTTTGATTCAAGTCCGCGTAATTAACTGCGCTGCGCAGTTCTTGCTCTGCACGTCCTTTTTTTTTTTAACTGCGCTGCGCAGTTCTTGCTCTGCACGTCCTTTTTTTTTTTTTTTAACTGCGCTGCGCAGTTCTTGCTCTGCACGTCCTTTTTTTTTTTTTTTTCTCAGTGACCAGACTGATGCCCCCGCTCGGCCAGGCTGGGGTCACGCAAGGTTTAAAAGCTAGAAAACACTTACTAATGGGAAATTTTCAAATGCTTTAGTCTTAATAAGCATGTTTAGCGTGAGATGCCCGATTTTGAAGCGTTTTATTCAAAGGAAATTCTACATTTTCATGCGTCGAAAGAAAAATATATTTCAGCGGGCCAGAATCTGTGAATAAATACCATTACGTTGCTGTAAAAGAATGTGCTGACATGACAAGTTTCACTTTCGATCGGCTAGACCTCGAGTCACGTAATTTTTCAAAGCTATTATCAGCTACCTTTCAAATCTTTGCGAAGCCATTAATCTTTACTTACAAAATTCAGTGTGAAGTATTTTGAAGCGTTTGAATCGAAGAGAATACTAAAATTTCACGCTTTAAAAAAATACGCTTCAGCGGGCAAGAATTTACATTTATTTACATTACGTTTGTGTCCTGGAATGTGCTGGCGTTAGCAAATTTTTACTTTCACAAGGCACTGATCGGCAAAAATCACGCAATACACTGAAAGGTTTAAACCTGCTACAAACGGAAACTAAACAAATCCTCTGGTCTAAACTTAGCATGTTAAGTGTGAAATGTTCGACTTCTTAGCGTTATTTATTTTTGGAGCTGTGTCATCTATAGGATTTCTGAAATCTGATGGACAAACATGCCCTGACTTGCAAGGGTTACGTCATTGATAGATTAATTCCCCGGGGAATTCCCATTCAGCAAAACACAGGTCTAGTGTTCTTCTCAAATTTGATTTAATTATTTGCTCCAATATTCCATTTTCGGAGCTGGTTATTCAATCTTTTAACGGTAATTCAAGACAACACTGGATGCTGATTTAAAAGATTTTTTTTGTTTCACGGATCAGGATCGTGGGAATTAAATTTGGCCACCATTAGCATATAAGAAAAATGTTTAATTTCGGATGGAACTAGTCAACCATGAAATGTCACGCAAGGTGTTTTCTTACCATCTTGTTTGTCAGTCGCAACATTGTTCGACGCAGGTAAAGGGGATAAGGGGATCCGAAAGGGGAGGGGGGTGCATTTTTTGTTCCTCCCACGTGGCTCCCCTAAAGTGCTCACGAGACCAGCGCAGTTGTAAGCTCTAAGAGCTCTTGTTTTTTTCTCAGTGACCAGACTGATGCCCCCGCTCGGCCAGGCTGGCGTCACGCAAGGTTTAAAAGCTAGAAAACACTTACTAATGGGAACTTTTCAAATGCTGTGGTCTTAATAAGCATGTTTAGCGTGAGATGCCCGATTTTGAAGCGTTTTATTCAAAGGAAATTCTAAATTTTCATGCGTCGAAAGAAAAATATATTTCAGCGGGCCAGAATCTGTGTAAAAGAATGTGCTGACATGACAAGTTTCACTTTCGATCGGCTAGACCTCGAGTCACGTAATTTTTCAAAGCTATTATCAGCTACCTTTCAAATATTTGCGAAGCCATTAATCTTTACTTACAAAATTCAGTGTGAAGTATTTTGAAGCGTTTGAATCGAAGAGAATACTAAAATTTCACCCTTTAAAAAAATACGCTTCAGCGGGCAAGAATTTACATTTATTTACATTACGTTTGTGTCCTGGAATGTGCTGGCGTTAACAAATTTTTATTCTCACAAGGTACTGATCGGCAAAAATCACGCAATGCTCTGAAAGGTTTAAATCTGCTACAATTTGAAACTAAACAAATCCTCTGGTCTAAACTTAGCATGTTAAGTGTGAAATATTCGACTTTTTAGCGTTATTTATTTTTGGAGCTGTGTCATCTATAGGATTTCTAAAATCTGATGGAAAACCACTGAGACAAACATGCCCTGACTTGCAAGGTTACGTCTTTGGTAAATTAATTCCCCGGGGAATTCCCATTCAGCAAAACACAAGTCTAGTGTTCTTCTCAAATTTGATTTAATTATTTGCTCCAATATTCCATTTTCGGAGCTGGTTATTCAATCTTTAAACGGTAATTCAAGACAACACTTGATGCTGATTTAAAAGATTTTTTTGTTTCACGGATCAGGATCGTGGGAATTAAATTTGGCCGCCATTAGCATATAAGAAAAATGTTTAATTTCGGATGGAACTAGTCAACCATGAAATGTCACGCAAGGTGTTTTGTTACCATCTTGTTTGTTTGTCGCAACATTGTTCGACGCAGGTAAAGGGGGTAAGTGGAGGGGGTGCATTTTTGTTCCCCCCACATGGCTCCCCTAAAGTGCTCACGAGACCAGCGCAGTTGTAAGCTCTAAGAGCTCTTTTTTTTTCTCAGTGACCAGACTGATGCCCCCGCTCGGCCAGGCTGGGGTCACGCAAGGTTTAAAAGCTAGAAAACACTTACTAATGGGAAATTTTCAAATGCTTTGGTCTTAATAAGCATGTTTAGCGGGAGATGTCCGATTTTGAAGCGTTTTATTCAAACAAAATTCTAAATTTTCATGCGTCGAAATAAAAATATATTTCAGCGGGCCAGAATCTGTGAATAAATACCATTACGTTGGTGTTAAAGAATGTGCTGACATGACAAGTTTCACTTTCGATCGGCTAGACCTCGAGTCACGTAATTTTTCAAAGCTATTATCAGCAGCTACCTTTCAAATCTTTGCGAATCCATTAATCTTTACTTACAAAATTCAGTGTGAAGTATTTTGAAGCGTTTGAATCAAAGAAAATACTAAAATTTCACGCTTTAAAAAAAATACGCTTTAGCGGACAAGAATTTATATTTATTTACATTACGTTTGTGTCCTGGAATGTGCTGGCGTTAGCAAATTTTTACTTTCACAAGGCACTGATCGGCAAGAATCACGCAATGCTCTGAAAGCTTAAAATCTGCTACAAACGAAAACTAAACAAATCCTCTGGTCTTAACTTAGCATGTTAAGTGTGAATTGAAATGTTCGACTTTTTAGCGTTATTTATTTTTGGAGCTGTGTCATCTAGAGCATAGTTAGTCTCCTCTACTAACTATGTGAAATCTGATGGAAAACCACTGAGACAAACATGCCCTGACTTGCAAGGGCTACGTCATTGGTAAATTAATTCCCCGGGGAATTCCCATTCAGCAAAACACAGGTCTAGTGTTCTTCTCAAATTTGATTTAATTATTTGCTCCAATATTCCATTTTCGGAGCTGGTTATTCAACCTTTAAACGGTAATTCAATGCAACACTGGATGCTGATTTAAAATATTTTTTTCTTTCACGGATCAGGATCGTGGGAATTAAATTTGGCCACCATTAGCATATGAGAAAAATATTTAATTTCGGATGGAACTAGTCAACCATGAAATGTCACGCAAAGTGTTTTCTTACCATCTTGTTTGTCAGTCGCAACATCGTTCGACGCAGGTAAAGGGGATAAGGGGGGTGGTGGGGGGGGGGGGCGGTGCATTTTTTGTTCCCCCCACATGGCTCCCCTAAAGTGCTCACGAGACCAGCGCAGTTGTAAGCTCTAAGAGCTCTTGTTAACTGCGCTGCGCAGTTCTTGCTCTGCAAGCGGTTTTTTTTCTCAGTGACCAGACTGATGCCCCGCTCGGCCGGGCTCGGGTCACGCAAGGTTTAAAAGCTAGAAAAAACTTACCAATGGGAAATTTTCAAATGCTTTGGTCTTAATAAGCATGTTTAGCATGAAATATTCGATTTTGAAGCGTTTTACTCAAAGAAATTTCTAAATTTTCATGCGTCAAAAGAAAAATATATTTCAGCGGGCCAGAATCTGTGAATATACCATTACGTTGGTGTAAAAAAATGTGCTGACATGACAAGTTTCACTTTCGATCGGCTAGACCTCGAGTCACGTAATTTTTCAAAGCTATTATCATCTTCCTTTCAAATCTTTGCGAAGCCATTAATCTTTCCTTACAAAATTCAGTGTGAAGTATTTTGAAAAGTTTGAATCGAAGAAAATACTAAAATTTCACGCTTTAAACAAATACGCTTTAGCGGGCAAGAATTTACATTTATTTACATTACGTTTGTGTCCTGGAATGTGCTGGCGTTAGCAAATTTTTACTTTCACAAGGCACTGATCGGCAAGAATCACGCAATGCTCTAAAAGGTTTAAATCTGCCACAAACGGAAACTAAACAAATCCTCTGGTCTAAACTTAGCATGTTAAGTGTGAAATGTTTGACTTTTTAGCGTTATTTTTTTTTGGAGCTGTGTCATCTAGAGGATTTCTGAAATCTGATGGAAAACCACTGAGACAAACCCTGACTTGCAAGGGTTACGTCATTGCTAAATTAATTCCCCGGGGAATTCCCATTCAGCAAAACACAGGTCTAGTGTTTTTCTCAAATTTGATTTAATTATTTGCTCCAATATTCCATTTTCGGAGCTGGTTATTCAATCTTTAAACGGTAATTCAAGACAACACTGGATGCTGATTTAAAATATTTTTTTGTTCCACGGATCAGGATCGTGGGAATTAAATTTGGCCAGCATTAGCATATAAGAAAAATATTTAATTTCGGATGGAACTAGTCAACCATGAAATGTCACGCAAGGTGTTTCCCTACCATCTTGTTTGTCAGTCGCAACATTGTTCGACGCAGGTGAAGGGGATAAGGGGGTCGGCGCATTTTTTGTTCCCCCCACATGGCTCCCCTAAAGTGCTAAAGAGACCAGCGCAGTTGTAAGCTCTAAGAGCTCTTGTTATTCTTAAAACCTGTTAACACCGAACCACGCGCCGAAATCCCTTATACCGGCTAACCTTTAATATTTCAAACATAAAAAGCGCATTGTAAGAGCTTCCAATTTGCTCGGTGAATGAACATTTAAGAAAAAATGCGAACATGATCAAGAAACTGACAAAGGACTGTCACGCAATATTGCAACTCGATATGAATGCGATCGCCAGGCGTGAAAACTGACCACTCGAGTCGGTGAACTTATCTCTTTTGTTTGTATTGTTATCAGCAAAAGGTTTTATTGCAGGTTAGGGTAAATAAATACTGGGTTAACTTAATGACTTTTACCTTGTGATTTCGGTTTAGTCTATATAGGTATTCGAGCATCGACCCAAGGTTAGAACATTTACCATTAGAAAAAATAAAAAAAACTTTAAAACGTTGAAAACGTTGAAAGGACAAGACATCTAAAGGAGAGTGATTTATTGGGGATACCGAAATCCCTAGTGATATGCGTATCCCTTCCTACTATATTATCTCCGATGAGTATTCTGAGAATTAACCTATCAAAAGCAGTTACCTAAAAGCAAGGCTTTCAAACGGGTACAAAAGTGAGGACGAGGAATTTTGGGGGATACCGAAATCCCTAGTGATTTCCGTATCCCATTCTGTATCCCATTTTTTAGAATTCTGAATAGAAAAGTAACCAACACTAAAGATAAAAAGGTGTGTTACCTAGACGATAAGCGTTCTAACCTGTAGAAAAGGTAAGGAGAGAGGAATTTAGCTAGGGGGATACCAAAATCCCTAGCGATATGCGTACCCCCTTCCATTATGAAATATACATTATCGGTTAACTTAATTATATATAGAAATAACAAGAGTTTTAAATAATAACTTTTTTTTTTTTTACCGTTTGAACGTTTTTCGTCTATTTAACCTACTTTTCATTTCTCTTGGTAAATTCTCTCTTCATCATACTCATCAGAGACATTGTAGTAGGACGGGATACCAATATCACTAGGGATTTCGGTATCCCCTGATCCCCAATATATCTCTCTCCGGCTGACGTTTTAATATGTCTTGTCCTTACCACGTTTTCAACGTTCGAGATTTTCTTTATTAATCTTTGTGCCTTGGCTGTTCGTTGTACTCTTGGGACGATGATCAAATACCTATAAATCACTATGTGCAGGAGTAAAGGTTATTACGTTATCCCAATCAGACTACGTATTCTTTGTTTACACATACCTGTTTTATTTGTCACTTAACTATATTGTTAATAACGATACAAATAAAAGGGATTAGTTCACATGGAATAAATGAGCATTTAATAAAAAAATCAAAAAACAAAATCTTTGGTCTAAGGTTATTAAAATCTTTGACAGACTCGAGAGGTCAATTTTCACAGCCTGGTGATTGCATTCATATCGAGTTTCTATTGCGTGACAGTCCTTTGTCGGTTTCTTGATCAAGCATTTTCGCATGTGAAATTTTCATCCACCGAGCAAATTGGAATCTCTTACAATCGTTTATGTTTGAAATATTAACCTGCCTTGAAAAGTTTATCGATAAGCACCATGTGCGTGTTAGTATAAGGGATTCCGGCGCGTGGTTCGGCTTTAAGAATAATTGCGCGGACTTGAATCAAACCGACAAACGGTTTGTTTTCCTTTGCCAATATCTGCAAAGACGCTAATATTGTTTGCTAAGAACGATTAAATTTACGAACAAAGCTTTGTGATAAAGCAAAATGGTCTTTGAGTGGAATTTTGGTTTGCTTCACTTGCCCCAGTCTGCTGTATTCGACGCTGTTAGTGATCTTGGCATTGGGGTGCCTAAAATTGGGGGATACCAAGATCACTGCGACAGCGAGACCCTCAATAAGAGCTGGAGAAGACTGGGACCTAACAGACAAAGTATGTCGAGACGGAGGAAAGATTATAGACAGAATAGTCAGTAAAAAGGAGTTAACGGAAGATCAAGGCAACCGCTTAAAACCAAAGAATTGCCATGCACCGAGACTCACTGGACTGCCAAAGGTCCATAAAGAAGGAGTACCAATGAGAGGTATTGTGTCAATGATAGGATCCCCTTTTGAGAAGGTTTCAAAGACCCTAATCCCAATATTAAGAACTATACAAGGGAAGAGTGGCCTTTATGTTAAGAACTCCAGAGAGCTCAAAGAGAAAATCAAAGATTGGAGAGTAGAGAGAAATGAGATTCTGGTCAGCTATGATGTTAAGAACTTGTACCCTTCCATACCTATTGACAAAGCGTTGGAGTTAGTGGAAAGATTGTTGAACGAGAATGAGGACCTCGGAGAAACGACCACAATGAGTGTAACATCAATAATGGAGTTGTTAAAGTGGATGTTCGATCTGACCTGTTGTGAATACGGAGGAAGCCATTTTGTTTTGGACAGTGGACCAATAGGCCTTGGTGCCACGGGTGAAATTGCAATCATATACATGGAAGACTTCCAATTGAGAGCTATGGAAACGTCTCCATATCCCCTAAATGAATGGTTCTGGTACGTAGATGATAGTGAGACCAAATGCAAAGAAGGAGAAGCTCAAGAAATACTAGACCACCTCAATACCATTGAGCCAGGAGTAATTGTGTTCACTAAGGAAGACCAAGAAGGAGATGTTTTACCAGTACTTGATTTGAAACGGACTGTAGACAGGAAGACCAAGAAGATAGAATGCTCTGTCTATTACAAGAATACTCACACAAACATAAATGTAAAGGAAAGGTCCAATCACCCAGAAAGCATGAAGAGAGCGATTGTGAAAGGTTTTACTGACAGAGCGAGAGCCTTATGTGATGAAAAACACCTGGCAGAAGAATTGAACAACATCAAAGACGTGTTTGTAGCGAATGGGTATCCCAGAGAGACCGTGAGAAGGTTTATGGAGCAAAGACATCAACAGACAGACAAGAAAGAACAGGAAGAACAGAAAAGTCGTGGAACCGTGACCATACCATATTTAAAAGGGTTGTCTGAGCGGTTCAGGAGAACTGCTAACCGACACTCTTTTCGAGTTGCTTTCAAGCCCGGAAGAAAGATCAAAGAGATTAAACGTACATGTCAAGAGCCCCTTGGCGAAAAGCAGAAAGGTGTTGTATATAAGATTCCATGTACCTGCCAGAATTCAGTGTACGTAGGAGAAACATGGCGCCTGTTCAAAACACGAAAGAAAGAACACATGGACAAAGTCAGATTAACAAATGAAACAGTCCGCCATATTGTCATTTTAACAAACAGCCTGAAGAAGATCAGTGAAACTGATCGAAACGTCGAATTTTAAATATTCTTAACCTCAGAAAAGATCCCGGAAAACAGTGAATAGTTTTAATAAATATTGTTGCTAATTACTTATTAATTTATTATTAACTAAAAATAAAAATGGTAGTAAGTGTATATATTCTCGTGTATCTGTGAAAAAAAAATTAACAAAAATCGCAAAGTCCTGGGTTTTTTTTCTTTTATTTGTTATGAGACGCCTTAAGAATATATCTTGTAGAAGGTTTTCGGCTGAGAAGGCGGCCATTGATCTTTGAAGTACAGGAGAGGGAGACTACTTTGTTAAAGCCCACGAGGGTTTCTCCTGTCTTTCTCCCTAAGCCAGTCCACTGAAAACAACATTCATCCATTCATTTATTTAAGAGTTTTCACGCCATACGACATCAAGATGGCAGCCAGAAAGCTGTTACGTATGTCTAAACATTTGAATTTGTGTGAAACATTTTGACGGATAAAAGGAAACGGGGTTTTTTGGTAGTAGGCAAGGGAATAATTTCACTTTTATTTTATATAACATGATTTGGTAAGTTGAATGGTACTTTAAAAAGCTCAGTAAGAAAGTGTCTAACGCAAAACTTTTCCTTTGACCTTTTCAAACTCGACTAGTAAAAGTAGAATACCTCACCAAAGAATGTTTTTGCTTGAAGTGGTGGACAATATGGCTTTCATGTTTAGATCGTGATGTTTAAAAATCATCCAATTTGGAAACCTTTCTATGCCAAATATCATTCATAATGAGAAGAGGAACAGGAGTAGAGTTAGGTTCGGCTCGACTCGTGTTGGGAAAACTCGAATTTTATTTTCAAGTAGTTTGTTTAACTGAAACATCTTTCTTGCATCTACACCAAGATTAACATATACATCATCAGATCAGATCAGTTCAGTTCAGTTCATTCTAACTATGGTTCATTCTATCATCTGCGTGACCGGTACATAGTCCAGAAATTAACTCAATCATTTCTGCGTTACTGAACACAATGAAAGTATCCTTAAAAATATAAATACCAAACTATAAAGTAAAAGGTTTTTGTTCTCTATTTTTCAGGAAAGGATTTTCTCACGGCTTAGAATTTGTTATTACCGCCAAATAACTCGTGAATGAAATAAGGAGAACTACTGCACTATCTTCAGTGTCGTTTGTCTGCCAACTGCTGAAAAAAGACCAGTCGGAAAATTTTTCTTTTTTATTTTCCCTTGTAAATGTATAAACATAATGAAAAAATTCTGACTTTTAAGTTATTCAAAGCGGAAATTACTTTTCTTTTTATAGTCTGGGTGGAATATATAAATTTATTATATTAATTATATAGCTGTCAGTAAATCCTATATTGTCAGCGCAGCTATTTTTCCTTAATTTCTGAGAACTGTCTAATTTGGGATTAAATTTGGATAGTTTCGAATAGGACTTTCAGGTAAAATGCCAATCAAATCGAAGGAAAAGCGACATGTGACGGATATCAGCCAATTAGCATTAAGCATAGCATCAGCCCGGTAAACTTGTCGCATTGTTAGTCGACAATGGCGGAATTTTTAAGGCAAGTTTGCTACGTTTTTCCATTCCTTTTGAGCTTTTCAGCAATAGTAATAGCCTGAATTTCAGACATCCCTCTGTGCTCGCCTCCTCGCCAGAAGAGACGTCTGAACACATTTGGCCTTAATGCCGTCCGGTGACGTCACTACCCGAAAACCGGGTAGTGATTCTGATTGGTTGATTTAAAAATATTTTGCATAATTATGTGAAATTATGACTGAATTTTACCGCGCGAGGATTGTAATTTGAAAACGTTTGCAAAGAGTTTCGAAAGAGTTCACCTTCCCAGAAATAAATTTATTCGTCATTTACCTTGAGTTTATTACTTTATTAGTTTACCTACGGATGAAGAATAGTAATGGAAACCGGTAGGTTTTAAGTTGGCGGCATTCGTCGCTCCGACATGCAGTGTTTTGCCAAATTTATACGTAAGCTTATTCTTTTGTTGTCAACAAAGCCGCTCGACGCTTATGTCCTGCAGCCTCGATGAGCCAGTGATTTCTGAACTCAGTGCCCACGGTCAAGAAGGATATTTTTGTATTGAATTCCGTTTCTTGATGCCTATGTAACCGTCTAAATTGATTCATTTAAGTACTCACAAGTGTGTTGTATTTGTCCGCTGCATATTATATTTTGATCGCTAGATAAAGCAAATCAGTTCAGATTAAATCGGTTCCGTAAAAGAATATAGCCTGTAGTCGATTAAAATCTCATTCATTTGTCTCAAGTCTTCAATAGTTTACTATTCAAACAATTTGTTACCCTGTAATCCTTTATTGAAGCGATTTTTTTTTCACAATTTCATGGCCTCGACAGAAACTTTTCCGCATGAATTAAAACCAAAGTGTAGTGACGTCACCGGACGGCATTAGAGCCAAATGTGTTCAGACGTCTCTTCTGGCGAGGAGGCGAGCACAGAGGGATGTCTGAAATTCAGGCTACAATAGTAACAACTAAGAGAAATTTTCTACGTTGTCAGAGGAGGAGCTAGCTACACTAAGAAGCAAAAACTAAGAGCAAAACGCCTCTAATAGTACAAAACTTGGGTGAACGTAAGTGCAGCGAAGGGAAGCAAGAAATCTGTCAGATACTCATCGCCACGAGCTAGATGCAATTCTTTGTCGTTTATGCTGAAATTCGAAAAGAAAACACTGCCATGAAGTATGAACGAAATAGTGGAAAGGAGTATGTCAGATTCAAAGAAGTTGTAAAGCTCTTCGGACACTTTGTTAACGACTTTCGTTGATTGATGCAGTGTTTTCACTCACTTTGTAGCAAGCTTCGCAAACTCAGGTGAATAAAATTGCACTGTTTTGTTTAAGTTTTATTCGTGAAGACAATGCTTTGAGTGAGTTGCATGTGCTGTGTTATGCCTACTATTGTTGAATGTTTTTCCCGCTCTGGACATATAAAAAAGTTTATTATTTACGCTGGATTGACTGACTACAAGCTATATAATTAATATGTAACCGGACTACATGCTTGTTCAATTTGGAAATAATTAGATTCAAAAAATTTCTCTGACAGCCAAATTGGACTCGGCCTACGGGTACCATGCCTCAAACATGGTGTAATGGCCTTATCACACCAATTTTTAAAAGTGGGACTAAAAGTGATCCCTCAAACTATCGTGGAATCTGTGTTTCTAGCTGTCTCGGAAAATTATTTTGCTCAATTCTCAACCAAAGACTTCTTGAACACGTCCAGTCCCTTGAAATACTTCATAAATCTCAAATTGGGTTTTTAGCAAATAACCGAACAGCGGATCACGTCTTTACACTAAGAACAATAATAGATAAGTATGCCAATTGTCATCAAACGAAAGTATATGCATGTTTTGTCGACTTTAGAAAAGCATTTGATTCGGTATGGCACGATGGACTTTTATACAAACTGTTACAGATAAATGTCCGAGGAAATTTCTATAATTTAATTAAAAGTTTATACTCGAACTCTACCTCCTCTATAAAAACTGGAAATGATAGAACGCGCCCTTTTCGGTATGCAAGAGGTGTACGCCAAGGCTGTATTTTAAGTCCTCTGCTCTTCAACCTATACGTTGACGATTTAGCTTTTTCCTTTAATAATGTTCTATCTGATCCGTTTATACTACCAAATGGCACCAAACTCAACTCCCTTTTCTATGCAGACGACTTAATTATTTTATCTCGATCAAAACTAGGATTGCAAAATTGTCTTAACAAGTTATCTTCATATTGCAGCTCCTGGATGCTAAGCATAAATCCAAAGAAAACAAAAATAATGATTTTTCAACGACGTGAAAAACGATCTGATTATGCTTTTCATGTGGGCAGTGAAAACATAGACATTGTTCAAGACTATACCTATTTAGGGACTCGCATCTCTTCTTCAGGAAATTTTACACTCTCACTTGAACATCTACGACAAAAAGCTCTTCATGCTTTCTTTAGTCTAAGACGGCACACAGGTTTCAATAAACTTAAACCTTCAATAGCATGCAAAATATTCGACTCAAAAATCTTACCAATATTAACCTACAACAGTGAAGTTTGGGGTGCCTTTGTGAAATCAGACTTTAAATCGTGGGACCTTTCCCCGAGTAGTACAGAGGGAAGTCGACAAATACCACCTCGAATTAGACGCTTTTATTGCAGCTGGAGTTCGTTTTTTGGCAAGTGTTAATGAGTCACGGTAAATTCCCCGACTTTGTTTACCCACGCGGAAAAAAACAAAATTTGCATACCATGTTCAGGCAAGCCCTTGACATGTTCAAACAAGCCCGTGACTGTCACGTCACGCTCTCAACGTAATTCGACAAATACCACACTGAATTAGACGGCAAGGAGTCATAATTGATATCACGTGCATTAAATCAAAAGAACAATAGTTGTGCACGTGTAAAACAATAGATTTTTCATTCCAGAGTGCTTAGAACTCAGATTTTAGCACACAGGAATGAAAACAACTTACTAACGTCTAAAAATATCATTCGGGTAAACCCCGACACCCACGCACAAATTTGCATGCCGCTCGCGGCTTCATGTCAATTGAACATTTGTGCTTTTTAGTTACATGGCTTTCAGCAAGACCTTGTTGACCGCGAACAAAGCAAGTCAATTTGACAAGTTTGTTGAGCAACAAATTGAGCGAATGCCTCAAATGTCGGGCCCACTTCGTGAAGTTGTCCGTAATATACTGGATGAACCGATCCCTCTTGAAGTGCAAAAGCGTTTGCTAAAACCGTTGCTTGCACAAAAGTATCACCCAAAACCCCCTCAGCGACTTCGTCACAAAGAAAAGAAGGAGCAAAAAAGGAAGAACATTCAAAATGAATTTGATCCTTTTGTACCACACGAAAATTGGGTGGTACCAAATTATCAGAATGAGATTTTAAACCTTCTTGATGTCGCGGAAGACGAGGGGGAGGAAAATAGTGGCCGGCGTTTTATTCGATGGCGCTTCATTAGAGGTCTGGAAAAAGACCTTACACCAAACTTTATGGAAAAAATTCGAGAAAATGTAAACACAGCGTTTTATATCAGGCATGTTTACTCGTATCAGTTGCGCAACATTGAAGATGATACGGTCATTGTTTACTACATTAACAAAGGCTCACCTTGGATTAATAAGCTTTCTGCAGCGGAAAAATGGTTGACCGAACAGGAGACAAAACGCCTGGCCCCTGACAATACTAAAAGACCTTCTACAAAGTGGAAGTTTGAAAGCTTTTTTAATGTTGATGTAAAGGTTGTGCTTGACCGACAACCGCTGTTAGGCACAGGCCCCTTACCAGACTGGCTTCGCAACCTTGCGCATGGCCGGTCGATGGTGGCGCTAGATACCTATTTTGATAATTTGTGTCTATGGCGTTGTATTGCTGTGCACCAAGGAGCACGTATTGATCGAAGCACAGTAGCAGCCCGAGGTCTCGCAAAGAGTTTCTTCAAACTCGAAACTGTGCCGACCGACTGTCCAAAAACATCTCTTGATGAATTAGATAAAGTTGAAAGGCATCTGAATCAGGGTGCCGCTTTTTCTGATTGGCTCGGCATCCGAGTTTATGAGCCTGTGAGGGTAAAAGATGAGGAAGTCGTATGGCATCTAAAAAGAAACCCTCCAGCTATGCTAAAGAACATTTTGACAATCGGCATTTACGAAGGGCACGCGTTTGTCATTAAGGATATTAAAAGGTTAGCCAAGACGTATGCATGCCCCCATTGCGACGCGAGATTTACACAAGCTTGCAACCTTAAACGCCATTATCAAACTTGCAGCCAAGGAAAAACAATAATTGATTGCCCGGGCAAAAAGGTTGAAGAACCGCAGACAAGCTTTGAGAAGGCTTTCTATCCAAACCATCAAGCTTCCAAAGAATCGCTTCGGTGGCTTGACCAAGAAGCCAAGCGGCGGAAAATTCACATTCACCACGCGATGTGCGGACATGGTGGCGAGCGTTGGGTTGAGCGCGCACCTGTCGACGGGTACGACCCTATTTCCAAAACTGTATTTCAATACCACGGCTGCCACTGGCACGGGTGTCGAAAATGTTACCCGCAAGATCGTAACAAAATCATTGACCGCAACGACCAAACACGCGAAGACAGGTTCAAAGCCACAATGAAACGTACAAGATTGCTACGAAGGGCCGGCTACCGCGTGATCGAGGCTTGGGCGTGCGAAGTAAGGAAAATCGTTGTTGATACACCGCGGGCGCAAACAAAAAGCTACCCGCACGCGATCTTGTACGATTTCGAGGCGTATGGCGACAATAATCAGAGAAAGGAACCAACGCCAACACTCACGATCGAAAACGCGCACGTGCCAATCTCGGTAAGCATCGGTGACACCCTTGAAAGAGAGCCCACCCACATCTGTGAAAGAGACCCCGCGGAGCTGGTCCGCAAGTTTATGGAAGAGCTGGAGAGACGCGGAAAAAACATCCGGGCTCAAGTAAGAGCGAAATTCATGCCAAAAGACGTTGGCCTGCTTCCAAAAGCGCAGCGACAAAAAATTGAGGAATGGTGCAACCAGGTACCTGTTGTTGGGTTCAACTCTGGCAGTTACGATCTGAATCTGATCAAAAATAACTTCGCAGACCGCCTTGCTGACACAACGGGCAAAGTCAGAGTGGCAAAAAACTGTAACAAAATCATGTTCTTGCTCACTCAGGGCTTCCGTTTCCTTGACATTATCAACTACCTTGGGCCAGGAACAAGCTATGAAAAGTGGGTTAAGGCATACGGATGTGAGGCTACGAAATCGTGGTTTCCTTATGAGTGGTTTGACTCCCCCGAGAAGCTTGACTACCCAGGGTTGCCGGATTATCTTGCTTGGTATTCAAAGTTGAAAAACTCTTTTGTGCTAAAACTTTCAGAATGGAAAGCTTGTAAAAAACTGTTTCGAGAAAAGGGAATGCGAACTTTTGCAGATTGGCTTCGCTATTACAATAACCTTGATGTGGCTCCCGGCCTAGAAGCTCTAGAAAAAATGAAAGCTTTTTACACTGAAAAGGGTATTGACATCCTAAAAGACGCCGTCAGCATTCCAGGTGTGAGCTTACATTACCTGCTTCGGGGAGCGGTCGAGAGGGGGGCAGAAATGCACAGCCCGAGCGCACAAGCGTATGAGATGCTGAAAGGTGCGGTTGTTGGAGGCCCGAGCATAGTATTTACAAGGTACCACGAAGCTGGATTTACAAAGATAAGAGACCACCAGTTTGAAAACGCAAAATTTTGCAAAAACATCGTTGGCTACGACGCAAATGCCCTCTATTTGTCAACAATGTTAGAAGACATGCCATGCGGAAAAGAACAACTTTGGTACCATACAGGAATGGAAACATCTGCGGCCTATTATCTTATGCGAAACTTGAAAGGAGAAAACCCCCCTTTATATACACCCGCCGGATGGTTTGGATTTGCGGAAGTTGACATAGAAATTCCAAAACATTTGTGGAAAAAGTTTGAAGAGATGCCGCCATTCTTTTACAACAAAGAGGTGCCAGCCGAAGCCGTTCCACAACACATGTATGAATACTTGAAAAAAACAAAAAGAAATCGTGGAGATGGTAAAAAGCTCGTTGGTGCCCTTTCTGCCAAAAAAATTCTTTTGTATGCTCCACTGCTGCGCTGGTACGTGGAACACGGGGCAGAGATAACGGCGGTTTACCGAACGATTGACTATCAACCGAAAAAGATCTTCCCCTGGTTTGTAGAACAAGTGACAGAGGCGCGGAGAACAGGTGATGTTGATAAGAGCAAGGCCTTGCTGGCTGACGTGTTTAAGCTGTTAGGAAACAGTGCATACGGGAAGCTGATCGAGGCACTAGAACGGCAAACGAATGTGATATACACCAAAGATGAGAAAGTGGTTGACAGAGCCCTGCGAAGTGCGTATTTTAGTGACTTAGATGAAATCGGGCAAGCGTACGAGTTGGAAAGTCGTAAGCCGCGGATAACGATCAGCAGGCCTTTTCAAGTTGGGATCGCGGTTTACCAGTTGGCAAAGCTGCGCATGCTCAAGTTTTACTATGACTTTTTAGACAAATATTTTGATCGAAAGGACTTTGAGCTAATTCAGATGGACACGGACAGCTGTTACATGGCCATTTCTGCTTCGAAGCTTGAGGACATCGTAAAACCTGAGCTAAAACAAGAATTTGAGACCCAAAAAAAACAATGGCTGGCTTGGGACAAGTGGAGCGGCCGCACCCCTGGTCTCTTTAAGCTTGAGTGTACGGGCAGCCGGATGATTGCTCTCTGCTCAAAGTGTTATTTTATCGAGGAACCAGAAGGTGAAAAAAAGAAGTTTAGCACCAAGGGGATGTCTAAGACGCAAAACGAAATAAGATGGCAAGGATTTAAGGCCGCTCTGAATGGTCATAAGGACATGGCAACAAACAGAGGCTTCCGTATGAAGGAAGGAAAAATGGTAACTTACGAGCAGGAAAAACTGGGTTTGAGCGCCTATTACGACAAACGTTGGGTGCTTGAAGATGGAATACATACCGAACCGATTGAATATCACGTTTAGCTGGCATTGACTGGTGGAAGGGCGGTATCAGGAGGTACTACGAGCAGCTCCTCGCGCACAAAGCCACGCTTAGGGCCGTCTTGCAAGTAATACAAAACAGGTTCGTTCGGTTTCATTACAGCTCTTTCAAGCGAAAAGACTTTTAAAGACCAGATTGGATCGGTGGCACGTTTTCCGCCACCTTCTAACTCACCCGGCTGGTACAAATATCTAACATTCACGGAGGAGGGGAGCTTTTTTTCGCTCTTACCAACAGGTCTCAAATAAGGAGTCGACGGCTTGGCGGCAACGGCTTTTAATTTAATAGCTTCTGAGGGTTTTTTGCCCGTCAGCCGTGTAACTTCGTTGTTCAGAGCGGCAATAACTTCGGGTAGCCTCTTAACCCACGCTGTCGACCGCTGGCCAGATGGCAGGGTCAACTCGACACTGTACTGATAACCAAACAGGCGCTCTGCCAGTGTGCGGTTGAAACGTTCAACAATGGCCTGATCTCTGTGAATGTTAACACGCCCGCGTCGAATAGCTGTTTTTTGATTTTCCATTTCTTTGGTAACAGCGCCCATGAATTCGCGCCCGGGGTCAACTTGCAGCATTTGTGGCCATTTCAGTGCACTACGCCTGTAAATTGCCCGAAAACCTTTTGCAACCTCAGTTGAATCTTTTGAGGTCAAAGGCTCGGCCTCTTTGTAACGGCTGGCAACGTCAACAACAGTCAACGCGTATTTGTAAACTTTTCGCCCTCGCGGCAATCTGTCATGAGGAAGAAAAAGAAGGTCCGCCTGGTGGACCGCGTTAGGAGAAGATACATCAAACTTTGGACGAGGAACGTATCGTGGTGCGGGAAGGTAGATTTGCAAAGCTTGTTTTCCGAGCCACCTTTTTGCAGTATCTTCGGAAACCTTTGCGGCTTTGGCTAATTTTTTTATTGCAGAAATTCCTTTCCAGTATCCTTGAGGGCTGTAGTAACGTGACTCCAATTTATTATTTTCCATTTGAACTTAAAAGACTTAATATAACATGGAAGAAAAAAAATATTTTGGCGATGAACCTTGTTTCTTTGCGGGCTGTAGTAATATGGCTCCGATTTATTATAATTTTGTTGACTCTTTTTGGTCCGGGTGGCTAAAAGACAAAAAAAAAATTGGCGATGACCCTTATGGTCTGGGCGTTAAGTGGCTAAAAGACAAAAAAAAAATTTGTCGCTGACCCTTATGCTCTCGTTAAATTAACAAAAAAAGATGTCCAAAATTTCTTTTTGGTTCTTGTTGCGAAAAAGAAAACTTTTGAACCAATCGTTTTTCAAGAACCCCACGGTTTTGAATATCTGGAAGAGACAGAAAGAAGATCGATTTCGCCGGTGGCGAACTTGTCATATTTGAAAACAGTTTTAACAAAAAACGGTATTGTTTGGCAAGATCTATCAAGGCTGCGATTTTTGGCAAACGTGGTGAAAGACTGCCAAAATTATAAAAAAAAATATATTAACTACACCTGTTTTTTGTATTTTTATTTCAAAAAGCTACCAGATTCTTGGCCAAAAAAAGAAGAAATGATCAAAAAGCTGGCGGAAAATTTGACGAAAAATAAAAAAACGAAAAAAGCTGCCGAAAAACATTTTCAAGATTGGTGGGAGCGAGCGCTGTCAGTGTGATTTGAGTAACGCAGTTTCGTTTTTTTCGAAGAGAAGGCACTGTACTTTTTGACGATTTCTTGGTATTCGTCGTCAGAAATTTGTCCGTCTTCAAGGGCCGCAGAAGTAAGAGAGTTGATTGCAAACAGAGTTTCTTCAGCAAGTGAAAGTATTTTTTTGTGTTTTTTTGCTTTTTGCAAGAAAAACTTGACAGTGACGCCCAAAGAAGTTGACGCGAGAGAAAAAACTGTTGCTGTCGCAATCAAAGGCCCTCCAACGACAATGCCGACAGCGGAAAGCGAAGCTGCGAGACCTGAGCCGGTAAGAATCGTCGCGGCACCGCCCGTTAAAGCGCAAGCTGTCTGACAGCGAGTATGCCAGCGCTTGAATTTGGCGGAAGTCTTTTCGTAGTGGGCCTGCTGATTTTCCAAGGTCAGTTTCATTGCCTTGATTTCGGCTCGTCTGTATTGGGTAGCGGTGGCCATTATACTTGAAGGCAAAAATTTTTAGATTTAATCGCAATAATGATTGACCCATTTTCCTGTTTTTTTTGTTATAAACTGTGGCTGAGCAAGAAGGGTCTTGGTTTTCTGAAGGGTGAGTCCAAAACTTTTTGCTGAAAAAACCCGTTTTGGTGTTAAAAGCGCCCTTAGCTATGTCTCCTGACCAATATTTTTCAAGAAGCTTTTTATCTCCACCAAGGGCTCCTGTGATTGCCATGGCGGCATCTTGCGCTTGCTGAAAACCAGGAATTTTTTCTCCGATTTTTTTGTTTACGGTTTCTCCAACCCCTAAGCCAACCTTCTGCTTTGATGCAATCACGTTTCTTGCCAAAGTGTGCCCCCACTGGCGCTTGTTTTTGGGAACTGCGTCAAGCGCTTTTACCATTTTTCTATCCGCCTCGTGTTTACAACTTTTTTCGTTTTTTTTGCCGGCGCAAACAGCATAATCAACGTCGTGTTGCGTTGCGACAGCGTCTGTAGCCCCCGTGGGTTTTTGCTTGATTTTGAGAATTTTTCCGGTTTTTGGATCGTATGTTAGCTGCTTTTCAAGAGGATTGTAAGGCCCGGTATAGTTGTGCCCCGGCAGCGTCCACCCTTTTTTTGGTTTTGGCAACTTGCCGATGGCTTTGTGAATGTCGACGCCTGCCCCCGTTTTGTTTGAAACGAATCTTGTTTTAGTTATTCCGCAGCTGGCGCATTTGACTTTTAACATTTTTCGGCCGTTTTTTGTCATTTCGATTTTTTCGCTTCCTTCCACATTGGGAGTGAACTGCCTTTCTTTTACGCAATAGACTTTCATTATATACCTGCAGAAAAAATTTTTGTTTTTTGTTTGGCTTTCCAAGCGTCTTTGGGGGTCCAAAAACCTTTTACCGGGTCATATCGAACAACCTTTGTTATGCCGCAACTGATACATTTGGCTTCAAGTATTTTTTGACCTTCGATGTTTATCGCGGTTTTTTTGGTGTAAGGCTCGTTGTAAGTGCAACGCCTTTCTTTCACGCAGTAAACTTTCTGAATTTCCATTCAATTTATGTGCTTCGAAAATATTTAACATTGTCGCTCACTCCTTTAAATGCCTGCCCTGCAAGTTTCGCAGCTGCCGTTGCAAATGTGGGAGAGGGGCCAGACAAAAACATGCTTGCTCCCTCGGCGATTTTGTCAACTAAGCGTGTCTTGTGCCTTGCTAAAGCGCCTCCTTGGCTCTGGCTTTTCGAAAGAAACCTTGTTTTTGTGATACCGCAACTTGCACATTTGGCTTTTAACATTTTTCGAGCATTTTTGGTCATTACCACTTTTTCACTGCCAGGCACGTTGGGGGTAAACTTTCTTTCTTTAACGCAATACACCTTCATTTTATACTTGATGCAAAAAATACCTTTTGACCACAGCCTCGTTTTTCAACAAATCGCCAGAAAACATTTCAAGAATTTTCTCAAACGACTGCCCTTTGTTTCGTTCGTTTAAAAAAAGCAAACAGTAGTAACCGCACCGCACGCTTTTTTCCCACTGAATCTGGTTGTCGTTTCGTAAAAAGCTCTTTTTTCCCTCAAGAACAAGCTCATTTTCCCATTCTGCGGGTGGAGGCAAACCGAATGAGTCAAAGTACTCATAGCTTTCTTTTTCTCCTTTTCTAAAGCAACAAACCCAATGGGTACCAAGGCCGCCCAAGTCGTCCATGTTAATTATGCAGGGAGAGTGTTTTTTTGGCCTAAATTCGTTTCTTGAAAAAATGCCTTTTATCGGGATTTTAAGATAATCACACCATACAAAAAGGTCAAAATCAGTTAAAGGAACGTCTTTAAAATTCATTTTTTTTCTCCCCAAGTTCCAATGAATGGAGGCGGTCGCCGCATCACATTTGCAGGCTGGACCCTCATACCATTTCCACCTTTTGGTTTTACCTGCAACCCTTTGCCAAGAACTGCGGCTTTTATGATTTTAACTGCGTTTTTAATCTGCGTTTTGCTCATTTTCAGATCAACCCCCCTTTTTTCGCTAACTGCTTTTTGAATTTTTTTGATTTGCCGCGAGGTCAGATGCAAAGAGTCTCCATTTTTTCCCGTAATGTCTTCGTACTTCAGTCTTAGCGTGATTGATGTTTTGTTTGAAAACGCCTTGGCAAGGCTGTTTTTTTGGCCCTCAGAAAGCGCAACCTTGTGTGGGTAGTAAGAAGACATCGTATATATATTTTATAAAAAAATTTAAACAACAACCAGTTCGTTACCCACCTGCTTCAGAACCATTTCGCTTTCGTACGTAATAGCAGCAAATATCGTGTAATCCTGGGCATTTGCCGCTTCATTTAGCCTGTAGTGAAAAATCAGCTGCTTCGGATCGTTTGTCAAGTTCTCTTTGTTTTCTCGAAGGTCAAAGTAAATAAAAGGGTAAAGTGTGCTAAAGTTGGTTCTATCCAGCTGAACTCCTGTATTGTAATCATTCTTTCGGTAACGGTAATTCATCACGTCGTTGAGGATTCGCAGCTTGAAATTTTCGTCATACTCCAGCTCAGGATAAAACTGGGAAGTACCGTACTGCAGCCTACAAGTAGCGAGCTTTGCTGAGCCATCTCCGTCAATGTTAAAAGTGTCAAAAAAGTACGGGTTCTGGGTAAGAGTGTTTACTCTTCGGG
This sequence comes from Oculina patagonica, assembly GCF_052425735.1. Classification (NCBI taxonomy): domain Eukaryota; kingdom Metazoa; phylum Cnidaria; class Anthozoa; order Scleractinia; family Oculinidae; genus Oculina; species Oculina patagonica. The sequence continues at coordinate 26,764,880 of NC_135761.1, forward strand.
TCTGCTGGATGAAGATGAAGACATGCTTTGCGTTTTTAATTCCAGGACTTATCTGCCAAGTTCCGAAAGCAGTGCGTTGACTGGTGCTGGGCTCCACCATTTCACTCATGTAAGTCCACTTTCTTGGTTTTAAAAAGTCTTCATTCGCAAGCATTTGCCCTTCGCTCGTGAACCGAAGCATTGGAACCCACAGCTCAAGGGTTCTTACAACAATTCGCCTGTTTGTGCCGTCGTTCTGCCAAATCATTTCTGCGTCAGACTGAAGTTGTATTTCAAGCTCAAGCGGCATTGGTGGCAAAAGCTTGTCACTGAGCTCTTCAAAAAAAGAGTACCTGTTGAGAGGAATGATAGTGTTGACCGTTAAACCCGCGTGGGCTAACGACCCCCTTTCTCGACTTCCACTGTTTGGTGAGGCTGCTTCTGTTCTATCATTGTTAGCCGTATCAAGATACCAAAACTGGCTTTTGGCAACACTTCTGGAATAGTCATCGGAAAAATCCAACAAGTTTTTGATAAATATCAGCTTGTGAGCGTTGTCAACGTTATAAAGAGGTTTTCCCGCAGATTTTACCACAAGTTTATTTATTAAAGAAAAAGATCCATTAATCGGCGCTGAACGGGTGTCTCCTGCAACAGCAGCCCCATCTGCGGTTGCTTCAAATGTAAAATCTGCACGAATGTAAGCGTTGTACCAGTCGAACCAGTTGTCTCTGTCAGTCACAGAAAATTTGTAGCCACTTTTTGCCTGTAGCTGATTGTTTCCAGGAATTGTTATGGGCTTGTCTAACCCAAATCTCATAAACTCAGTTTTTTCCAAAAACTTTCCGCTTCTAAACATCGCTCCCAAAACCAGGTATATATATATTATCCACAAAAAAATTAATTTTCTGCAATGATTCGGTTCACCTTCATCTTTGCTTCTTTCTTTTCAAAATATTTTCAAGCTTTTGTCTCGAAGTTTGGTTGAGTCCTTTCTCCATTGTCGCTTCTTTTCTTAAAATATTTTCAAGCTTTTTTCGAGAATCAGGTAAAAGAGTTTTTTTTCTTTTCAAAACTTGCTGAATTTTTTCTGAGCCGCGCTCTGCAACTTTTTTGGTGGTTTCAACTGCTTTTTCAGCGGCTTTTTCAGCTGCTTTTTCAGCGGCTTTTTTGGCTGCCTCTTCAGCCTTTTTTTTCCGCTTTTTGCAAATCGTTTACCGATAGACATTAAAGTGTCTCTTACGACCCCGGTTCCTTTGTGCCGATATCTGTAGCGACCTCTGTCGTAAAACCTCGTCCACTCGCTTGGGTGGTTCATCCTATACTTTTCTCAAAAATCATTCTTCCTCTTCGATAAAAATGCTCAAAGCGACAGGTTGATCGTTCAGAAAAAGGTCATTTCCAAGTCCATCACTAATTCTGATTCTTATCGAGTTAATTCGGTATTTGTTAACTGGATGCCACAAGAGTCGATAAGGCTCTTTCGAAAATGGGTAAGAGATTTCGAGAGTCGATGTTGACAACGTGTACAAAACATCGTCTTCAATATTGTCAACAGCTCTTGAAACAAGGTCGCAATGAATATAAATCCAGTCTACCCCTCTCGTCAAGTTTGGCACATGATCGCCAACGTTGTTCGTGTCGTTCAAGATTTTTTTTTCAAATCCAATAAGCTCTGAAAAATCACCTGCGCTTAAATCAAGCTCGTAATCGTTGGCAATCAAAATTGTGACCCGGTATGTCGTGGTATAAAAATAAAGTTCAAAAATGTTTTTTGAATCATCAGTTTTTCCTGTTAGAGTTTGAAAAGCGTCGTTCAGGTCTTTATAATCATACATTCCATCAGGAATGGTAACATCAATCCAGTCTGAGTCACTTTTTTTCTTCCATTTAAATTTGTTATTGTTATATTTTTCTGAAACATTATACCAAGAATAGCTCATTGTTACAAGCTCGTTCATTGCCGCTTTGTACCTTTTTGAAGGGTCCAAAACGATCGGGGGAGTAAAGTGAATTTTAAAGTCATGAGGTTCATTTCTTGCATCACTCTTTTTCGCAATCGCGGAGTTGAGCAAAAGGTTAAGATGTTTCATCTTATATACTTATGTAAAATTTTTTTTGCTTCTTCTGTTGACAGCACTTTCTGTTTCGTTAACATTTGCAGCAATAAAATTACTTGACTTCGCAACTTTTTCGAAGTGTTTCCTGCATCAATTGACCCGAGGCTTATATGAAGTCTGTCAACAAGGTCGTTAACATCAACAACACCGCTCCCCTCTTGATCCGGGGGTTCTTTTTCGAAAACTGAAGAAGATTTTGCTTTCTTTTCCCCCCTTCTTTCATAAATTTCGTCTCGGGCTTTTTTTATTTCTGGCATAGTGTAACCGTGATATTTTGATTTTGGGCTTTTCACGACATAGCCGGGGTTGTCTTTATTTTTCGTTAACATGCTGTTCAGCACCTGCAAATCAGTTGATTCTGATCCCTGAATTCCTGGGTTTTGTGGTGTCCCCCATTTGGCGCGTTCAACTGACTGAGACAAGTCTTGCGAGGGGGTAGCATCTCCATTTTTTGCATCATCATCACCTTCTGCATCATCATCATCATCATCTTCCTTTTCCGCAAGAGGTGGGGCTGGTGATGATGTTAATGGTGGTGATGATGTTGGAGTTTCGTCTTCGAAATCTTGGTCAGATTCCACCATCGAATAGTCAGGCACTTCTGGTGACGGCGGCGGAGTTGTCGGGGGCGTTTCTTCATCTAGCATAAAATTTTCACCAAAAGGGTAGTTAAAGTCAAAATCATCCATGTTATAGTCTGGCCCTTCTTCAGCATCAGTTTTTTTTCGTTCATCCGTTTGCGCTGTAAAGGCGCGGTCAAACCTTCGTGTCAGCGGTTTAAACAGCTCCTCACCTGAAAGCTGTCCAAATTTTTTTTCAATCGCTTTGTTTTTTATCGCAGCAAGTATTTTGGCATTTTGGCGCTCAACCTCGGACTTTTCAGCAAGTGTTTGCCATTTTTTCATCGACATCTTTTCAAGTATATATATAATCAACGAAAAAATGAAGATCCCAAATTACGATCCTGAGTTTTATTCGCAAAGTGCTTTCAAACAGGGGCATACAAGCATGCCATCTGACACTTTTCGCATGCTTATTTGTGGTCCAAGCAACTCTGGAAAAACAAACACTCTTTTACACATGCTTTATGAGCTTTTGGTTTACGACAAAATTTATCTTTGTGCAAAAAATCTTCATCAAGAAAAATATCAGTTGATTCTTGACGATTTTGAAAAAAGAGTCAATCCTGAAACTGGTTATGAAGTTATCGAGGCAAACAACACCGTTATTCCCCTTGAAGAACTCACAGATGACAACCAAAAAATTGTCATATTTGACGACATGGTTTGTGAAAGCAATCAAAACGAAATCATCAATTACTTTATAAACGGAAGGCATCGTCAATGCAGCGTCATTTATCTTTCTCAATGTTTTTTCAAAGTGCCGAAAAATATTCGTGATAATTGCAGCCATTTTTGTATTTTTTCCTTTCTTCCAAGAGAAAATAATCGTATTGCAGATGAGCTTGGCATAGACAGAAATCAGCTTAATCAGGCAACAGCAACAAAATTCTCTTTTTTGTATCACGACAGGCCAAAAAAAACTACGAAAAAAAATTTTGACGAATATATATAATGGGTGCTTTCAACGGAGACACAGGTCATCCTTCAGACAGCTCTTCAACAACTGGCCCTCCCGGCCCCCCTGGCCCAAGAGGTTCGATTGGCCCTGCTGGGCATAAAGGCGACACTGGCCCCCAAGGCCCCCAAGGTCCTACTGGTCCTGCTGGTCCACAAGGTTCTCGCGGTCCTACTGGCCCCGCTGGCCCGAAAGGCGACACTGGTCCTCAAGGTCCCCAAGGCCCAACTGGCTCAAGAGGTTTCGTTGGTCAAAAAGGCGATAAAGGTGACAGCGGCCCAACTGGCTCTACTGGTCCTGCTGGTCCACAAGGGCCCCAAGGTGCAACTGGCTCTGCTGGCCCCGTCGGTGCAACTGGTCCTGCTGGCCCTGCGGGTCCAAAAGGTGAAACAGGTCCAACTGGTCCCGCTGGTGCCACAGGGCCTGCTGGGCATACTGGGCCTGCTGGAACAAAAGGGCCAAAAGGAGATGCAGGCCCAACTGGTCCTGCTGGTCCACAAGGTCCCGCTGGCCCAAAAGGTGACCCTGGACAAATGGGTGTTGTTAATCAAAATTTGGTAATGAACGACCATTCAATAAAACAGCTTGCAAATCCTGTCGGAGACCAAGACGCTGTAAACTTAGTTTCAATGCAAAAGTATGTTTCAACTCACTCAATTTCTTCAGGAGTAAACGAAAATTTGTTTTCACATTTGTTTTTTTCTGCATCTTCTTTTCAAGGTGTTACAAATGTTAACTCATTAACAGTTGTTGACAATTTTAACTCCGGTGTTCACTTACTCAAAAAAAGCGCTTTTCGTTTTAATTTAGTAAAATCTGGAAACAGTTTCAATTCAAGACTTAAAATCGGCCTAACCGGGTTGCCCTCTGGTGATTACACTCTTTGCGTTGAGTTTTTCTTCCCAGAAAGTGATCTTAACTGGAGTTTAAGTGCTTCGTCACCTTTTGGAAGTAACACTGTCAATTATCATACAAAAAGATTCAACAATCACACGCCAAAATATACGAGAACAATCATTCACTCACAAAAAAATGCGTCAAACAGTGACGATAAACTTTTTATTGACATAACCAATCCTGGTTACTCGGGGTCACAAGCAAGTGAGCAAGCTTATTTGATTGCTTATGGTGTAAAGGGTTATCAAGCGGAAGTGCCAAGCGATGTTTTTGAAAAACCTTTTATTATTTCTTCTGGAGACATGGTGCTTGAAACGAATATTGATATGAATGGGTTTGAGTTAAAAAACTATTTTCCAAAAATATTGAATTTTGTCATAAACGGTTTTTATGATGGAACCGATGGTACAATTACTCTTGGGGGTGGTTTTCACCCAAGTTCTGTTGTTTTTTATTCGGTTAAATTTAATTTTAATTTAAATTACTTTATTATGCCCGTTGATGGAAGAATTGAAGAATGGCAGTTTCTTATTTTAAGTAAAAAAGATGATAATGTTGTAAATGATGAAGTACAGGTGGCGATCAAGGTTCAAACAGAAAATGGTGGAAGGGGGTCAGCCACAATCAGTCCAACCGTTTCTAATTTCCAAAAACAGGACCTAGTTTCATTAGAAGCATCAAAAGGAGACAAAATTTTGGCCGCAATTTCAAATAAAAACGGAGCAATAAATACAAAAACAGGTTTGTTAAATTTAATAATTACCGGTAAATATTAAGACGTACAAAAAAAACAGTTTTAAAAGAGTCAATTGCCTGTCAAAAGGTTTGCGACAAGCTCTTTGTCAAAAGTTTTCAACTGTGCGATCGCCTCTTCTGACAATAAAATCATTGTTTGATTGTTTTCTTTAGAAATTTTTTTATGTTGAAAAGTTTGTAAAGGTGGCCCAATAAACCTTTTAACTTTTTTTTTCCCACTTGTTATCAAAACTCCTTTTCTTCCTCGGCCCATCTTTGTGTATATTCCAATGTCTGCAAATGTTCAATTGGAATTCCTGCTTGCTCGCCCTCTCCCTCCTCACCTCCGCTCCCCTTTTTTTGTTAATTGAAGTTCATATTTTTTTCTTTAGCGTTTAGAGATTCTACACGCCAGTAGTCTTCCTCTATAATATCTGCACAACATTTGTGAATTTGTCCGTGATAGAGCCCTGAGAAGTGCTTTCTAACCGGGATTGAGTCATAAAATTCCTCTTTTGTGAAACTTTTGTCGCAATACAGGCAAATTGTTGCTTCTGAAGAGTAACTTTTTGTCGCCATGTACTCATTAGTTGCATTTGTTCAATTGACATGAAGCCGCGAGCGGCATGCAAATTTGTGCGTGGGTGTCGGGGTTTACCCGAATGATATTTTTAGACGTTAGTAAGTTGTTTTCATTCCTGTGTGCTAAAATCTGAGTTCTAAGCACTCTGGAATGAAAAATCTATTGTTTTACACGTGCACAACTATTGTTCTTTTGATTTAATGCACGTGATATCAATTATGACTCCTTGCCGTCTAATTCAGTGTGGTATTTGTCGAATTACGTTGAGAGCGTGACGTGACAGTCACGGGCTTGTTTGAACATGTCAAGGGCTTGCCTGAACATGGTATGCAAATTTTGTTTTTTTCCGCGTGGGTAAACAAAGTCGGGGAATTTACCGTGACTCATTAACACTTGCCAAAAAACGAACTCCAGCTGCAATAAAAGCGTCTAATTCGAGGTGGTATTTGTCGACTTCCCTCTGTACTACTCCCCGATTGAGAAAACTCACTTACAGTTTTGTAAACGATACTTAGAAGTACATAACAAGACATCCAATATTGCATGCAGAGCCGAACTTGGTAAATTCCCTCTGATCATTGATATAAATAAGAAGATACTAAGTTATCTAAGTTACTTACACCAAAAGGATGAAAACTCTATAGTCAGACAAGCCTTAAAAATATCGATTGATCTTTATGATAATGGAAAAATTGGTTTTTACTCTAGAGTCATGAAAATAAACGAATACTATAATTTTAATGACTTTAACTATAGTTCATTAAATAATAGTAAAATTAACCAGTATATCAATATCATGAAACAGAAGTATATTTCACATTGGAATCAGACCTTACAAAACTCGCAAAAACTTAATTTTTATAGCACTATTAAAACAAATTATAGCCCTTCTACCTACTTAGATTTAGCAAGAAAGAACCCTTTAAGGAAAACATTAGTAAAACTGAGAATAAGCTGTCACAAACTTAGGATCGAAACAGGTAGATACGACAATACACCTCGCAATGAAAGAATATGCAACTTCTGCAATTGTAACAAAATTGAAGATGAAACTCACTTTTTGTTAGATTGCCCAGCTTATACTCAGATACGAGACATATTCTTCTCTAAAATAGAATCCAAACTTCCATTACTACGATTACTACCACGCGAAACCCTATTATCACATCTTATGAATTCTACTGACTACTTTGTAAACATTAAGCTGATCTCATTTATCTCAGCATGCTTTGAATTGAGAGACAATCTCGTTACAATGATCACCACTTCGAATAGTTAATGAACAATTATTGTTAGTAATTCTTTCTTAGATTATTGTTATTATTAAAATTATTATTTTCTTTGTTATGTTATGTTATTTTCAACTTAACTAATTATCCTAGTTAAAGAAATTATATGTAATTAAATTCAAATAGCTTTCGCTATACTACCAAAGTTCTACGTAGTCATGCAAATAAAGCTTGTTGTTGTTGTTGTTGCCTCGTCCAATTTTGGCTGCCCTTTGGAATTTTTTCATCAAATTATTTCCAAATTGGACAGCATGTAGTCCAATTACGTATACAAACTGCAGTGGTTTAGCGAATGGTAGCAAATCGAGAAAAATGGTATCACACATGTGTGGATAAAAATGATATCCACACATGTGTGATATCATTTTTGTCCAATCTGCTCGCAGAGATTTTCATGTTTCAATGCTCAATGAGCCAAAGTAAATCGATATTAAGTCGAAACATATTCGGATCTTTCCTCGGCAATCTTCGGTAAATTCCGGAAAACTTCGGAAATTTTCGGAAAATGTTCGGAATCATTCGTACAACCTTCGGACAACATTTTGAAATTTTTCGGAAATCTTCGGAAAATGGTCGGAAATATTCGGTAAATCGTCAAAAACATCGTAATAAGTAGGTTTATATAATAAACAGAATAATACATGGTTGCTTGGAGATATGAAATTTATCTTCTCGTGTTCAAATCCGATATCTCACTCGTTCGCTGCGCTGACTCGTGAGCTATCAATTTGAACACTCGAAGATAAATTTCATATCTCCGCGCAACCATGTATTATCCTCTATATATCACATAATGTCTGGTGTTAGACGCTGCGCGTTCTTAATAGCACAATTTGTTTACCTGGTTGTATTGAATATTAATTCCAAACGTTTCATGATACTTGGTTTTGTCTTGTTAAAGACGTCAGTCAAACAGTATGTCAGGTTTAAAAAAAATCGTAAATTGCTTCGCATAATTAGCAAAAAGAATTAGTTTTACTTCAAAAACTCAAGAGCCTAAAGTCATATGGAAACAACGATAAGTGGTCCAATTTTTTTAAAACTCACCATGCAAGCGTACTGGAGCGATAAACAAGTGATATTATTGTCATGCATCAGGGACTTAAGATCTCAACTTGAAAAAGTCAGGCTGATTTTTTCAAGTTTTGTCCTTGTGGTCTGGAAAAACACCTAAAAATTATTATGGCTCCCTTCTTTCTTCAACAACAACTTACTTTATATCTCCATCCTGATGTACTAGGTGCATTTCATGAGCGAGAAGACCTATTCGTCAATTTTAGTCCCTTCTACTGAAAAGCATTAAAATCTCGGCCCCGTCCACACTGACCCGAGTAAATTTCAAAACGCATCTTTTTTTACCCGGATAGGCCAACCGTCCACACTGGCGCGCACGCGTTTTACGCAGTGCGCTCATCACTGTCAAGATTAGGGTTGCAGGCCTCTTGGGCCCGCAATAGTTGACACTACGGCTGCCCCCGCTGTTAATCAGTTTTTTTCTTTTCTGCACATTATTTAGCTTGATGTCTTGGCTCTTCTATCTACTAAATTGGGGTCTTTACGAAGAAAATACTTCCTGGCGGCTCCTATTTTCTAAAGGTTTCTGGCCTTCTCTTTTCAAGATGGAACTAGGACATACGATTTTTAAAAAATGAACTGTAAAACTTAATTGAATTACCAAAACATAGCAAAATTATGCTTAACAAAATCTGAAAGATAATGATAAACGTAAATTTGATTACAGTTACAAGAACGCGACTGCAACAGCCTGACATGATTTTGCCACGTTTTGCTCAACTTTAGCAATAGTTAAACGTTTTAAAATTAGCATTTAAGCTCAGCTGTTTTTGTAATATTCGGGCTGAGAGCCCAAGCAAAAATGATCAACTTGACAGTTGAGTCGAAAGGATGCCGAAAGAATTTCTCACCTCTGTTACTATACAAACTCCTTTCGCGTGTCTTAAATAATTATCTTGAGATCTCTTTTGAATTCCTTTTCTTAATGGCTGCATTTCGTTTTGCAAAGCGGAACGTTACCTGATGTTTTCTCATATATTCCTTATTTCGTTTGTTTATATAATTTCAATTATACTGGCAGAACGCTTTGTGGCCATGGTATAATTGGGATTTTTTTCCTATGAACTCAATTAAATTCCCACGTTGCTAACCTGCAGACAGCGATGCTTAAAACCTTTTTTTCCCCACAGAATACATGACAATAGGCCACGATACTGAAACCATTTCTCACGATACAAAGAATTTCTCACCTCTGTCAATGCAAAGCCTACCGCTCGTCTTAAACAATTATCTCGAGATCTCTTTTGAATTCCCTTTTCTTGATGTCACATATCGTTTTGCAAATCTTGTCTGGAGGTGGACTGATCAACACTTTTCTCTGTTCCAGTAGTTTGTGCCTGGCAAATGGCGGTACTCGACTGGGTCTTGCTTATCGTAATTTGCGGACAATCTTGAAGATATGTTCGTACTCGTTCCTGGACAAATTTCGTCTTCGAGACTTAGTGAAATGAAGAGAACGCAACTTAAATGTGAATTATTCTTCACGTGAAAATCTGGATTTCCTTACTTTTCTGCGAGTTAATAATCGCAAACTCTTTTGTAAAAAAGCTTTCGACTTTTAGACCTTGTAAAATAAATAGACTTCGAATGAAACCTCAAAATATCTTTACCTTAAGCTATAAATCAACTTTAACCAACGGTTGCAAGAATTAGTTGAAGCGTTGTAGTCGAGTGCGCACGTGTTTTCGTTGATGGGTTGTCATCATCACCCAATCACTACGCAGAGACTCGATTATATTTAGTCATAATTGACCAATCATCACTTTTCAGGGATTTATCACATCTCCCGATACACACTTCCGGGTATTCTGCACAACTTCCGATACCGTTTCCGCGCCCACTTTAGGCAAATCGAGATATGCTCGCGCTTGTTGGAGTATGTTATGAGATCGTTATAGCCAATCCGGCGCTATTCGCCTCGTTGGCTATCTACCATCTCATATCCAACGCGCACTCGTGGAATAATTGTTAAATATACGTTGTCAGATCAGAGCTTAAAGCTTGAAGACAAGACCGGATGGTGGTCTGGGTATTCACTGGAACTTTGCATATTGGCCTATAAGGCCTATAAGAAATGTAGAGAATTGAATGTGTAGCACTTGCGGGCATTCTGCACAACTCCCGATACTATTTGCGCGCCCACTTTTGCCAAATCGAGATTTGTTGTGGTATATATATAAACGGATATTATACGCGTGTTCTTCAAAGATGCCTCCTCGGGTTTTGGCCTCTGGGCCAAAACCCTGCAGGGGCAATAAACGGATATTATAAGCGCGGACTTCAATGTTGCCTCCTCAGGTTTTGGCCTCTGGGCCAAAACCCTGCGGGGGCAATAAACGGATATTATAAGCGCGGACTTCAATGTTGCCTCCTCAGTTTTTGGCCTCTGGGCCAAAACCCTGCGGGGGCAGTTATAGCGTTCGTTTTGCAGAAATATATTTTCCGCTTCAGAAGTGTTGAACACGTCCGAGAGGTTCATTCGCATTGTAAGCAACAACGGAGGTTTCCAAATGATCCTTGTTTGTAATGATAGCTTTTATTTTCATATAATGCTCGAGAGTGACAGTTTTCCATTTTGGTTTTGCCGATAGTTGCAACCAAGAGATCGAATGCAACACGTTTTGTGAAAAAGTTGATATATTGTGCCACCCGGTGGTATTAACCAACGTGTATCACATTTGGACCTTTTCGAAAATTAACTAAATGTATGATATTCTCAATTAATGAAGACAATGATGACTGTGGTATATTTTCGCGAATTTGTGTGAATATCAAAGAAAATCTATAATTTTACAGGCTGTAAGGATGACAACTTCAAATTTACGATGCCGTTGCTGGCATGCAACAACATTGCAAGATAAAACTCTCCATTCAAAAAACAAAAGAATGCTTACCGTTTTGGGATGCTTTAACACCATAGAAGAAGTCCTGCGAGCGACAAAAAAGCAATACTTGACTTACAAACTGTCGTTAACACCCCTTCCCCACCATTAAAATTGCAAATAACAGTGCTAAGTAGTAAAAAGACGGAACACAAACCTGGATAATAGCGTTAAAGATCACAGGGAACAATAAAGTCATTCCCAGCCTCATCGTAACGCCGTGATATTTCCGCAAAACTGAAGAAAAGCTTGGCTACAGCATGCGAAAGCGGGGTGTTTAATTAATAGTTAGCGCTTCCCATTAGCAAATATAATACTTTTACCACCGAGCATTTAGAAACTTCATGCGAGACAATATAAATAATCATTATGCACCTGCCTAAAATTGTCTTGTAAATTTCAAATTCCAAAATGCAAACACGATGACATAAAACTGTCCAAGAAAAATTTTTGAAGCCTAAATTTTTGCTAACGAAGCTAAGAAATTGCCTCTGCAGAGCCAAAAAATAGCGGTTTCAATATGTAACAATTATTTTAACGGCGCTGCATGAAAAGGTAAGTGGATGCCCGACTCATGACGTATCGTGTTACTGGCAAAAAAAAAATTTCATTGGTTATAAAAGTAAAATTATCTGTCAAATGTGTTTTCTTTGTAGCTGTCAATAAGGGAGCGTAAGTGGACTATAATATCCTCGGAGACCCAGGAGCAGTTTGTGGGGGTGAGGGAAACCCAAAACTTCGAGAAAAAAAGTTCGGCATAGAAAAGTTGGAGCAAATGAAAGGTGCCCCTGAGGAAAGAGTCTTACCAGGCCGGTTCTAAGCAGCCCTTTGAATACTTCCTCCTGATTGGGCAGAAAAGTTCTTTGTATTCCCTTTGAATTATTCCGCCCAATCAGCGGGCTGCAGGTCTGCAGTCCATTTCGTGTGTCATTCTAATACGAATTATATATACAAGACTTTACTTGGGAAGGGAAAAAAAAACTCTTTTGGAAAGTAAGCAAAACAAAGAAATAACTTGGACAAAGCTTTGCAGTCCAAAAGGCCCTAAATAAAGAACTGTTTATATTTTGCATAATAAATGTATGGGGCTGTCATCCGACATTTCACCGTAGGAATGGCCGTCAACCTTCCTACTTTCTCGACCATGGAAGGCAAAAGCCGAAATTTTCACTTCTCGAGCAAAATCTTGGCGAACAGGCAAAATAGCGAGCGAACTAGTTTTGTGTATGAACTTTGTATTGAAATACACATAACGGATTGTAGACCTGCAGGCCGCCGATTGGGCAGAATAATACAAAGGTAATTAAAAGAACGTTTCTGCCCAATCAGGAGGCAGTATTCGGAGAGCAGTATAGAACTGGCCTGGTAAGTCTCTTTCCCCACGGGCACCTTTCAATCAATCCAACATTTCTTTGCCGAACTTTTTTCCCGCAGTCTTGCGTCTCCCTCACAAGCACTAACTGCTCCTGGGTCTCCGAGGATGGGACTATCACAGTTCAGCATAATTTTACTCAATCGATGCAAATTTTCTCTTTGACAAAATACACATTGGCCAAGGTCCCATTTTAAGTTCTAACAAACATCGCCCAATAAGCTTCGGATGACATCCAAGGGTTTAATAGATCCAGTTTGTCTTCGTGAAAAACAATACCAATTCTCTAGTTGCGCACCTTTTCACGTTTTTAAATCTTTTGATCTGATGATAATCTTCTTTAGCTTGCGGAAGTTTGTGTTAATTTGAGCAAAAATGCCAAGACCTGTCTACAACATGTGTTAAACACCTTTACTTTTCCCCCTACACTCACAGGCGAAATGATATTTTGACAAATGGTGACTACAATATTTTCCTTTAAGTGTCCAAGTTATTAGTCGGCAGAAACCCTCGAGGAGTTAAAACAGACCTTATTTCGTATCCCGGAAACTAAACGTATTACCAATTTTTAGTTTTTATGCAAATCACTCGCGCCAGGTTAAAATATTTTGTTCAAATCCTTCTTGTGACAAAATAAACCTGCCTTCTTTTAATAATTTGCTTAATTATCTCAAGCGGAAATTTAGCGATTAGTCCTTCTTCAACTTTGAGCAATCCTTTTTTTTTTCGTCATTAAATTTAGTGGTGAACGGATTTTCATTAACAAGGAATAATGGCTTTTGGTTAAAGAGTTTTAAATCCTGTGGTTCGAACAGTCTATTTACACTGTCTTGGTGTTAAATAAGAAAGAATTAATATTCACAACGAATTCAAACAGGAACATTTATTCTTAATCCACCTGCAAAGAGAAGTTCAAGAATGGTGACACTGAAGGTTTTGTTTACAAGTTACCTGTAGTCTTCAATTTTTTTATTAACACCAGCAGGACAAAAAAATTAGATGTAATTTCCAAAAAGATAAGGGTGCTTTAATTAGCTAGTCTGCTTAAAAATCTTTGGTTGAAGAAACTTAAACTGTATAGAATAAGTACAACAATGGTCAGCCCTCGACATCAAATACTTTGCGCGCACTTTGCTGCACGGTCACAGTTGCTTGCATTTTCGGCAGGTAACTAGAACAATAAAATGTTAACGGCTTGGTATAACTATATTTTTAATATCTGGTTTTGTGCTCTCTTTAGGCTAATCTGAGCGAATTCATAGAGTATACTTTTAGTGGCCAGCAGAGGTAGCTATGTTAATGCGTAAAGGTTAACTTGCGCTAAATACGATTTTTTTTACAAACTTCTATTCGCTTTATAAAATAGACTTCTTTAAGTCCTTATAAAATAACGTATTTGTTCTCGCGGTGTTAATTATTGGCGCAACTCGAACATGACTAAACTCGGGTACTCAGTGACTGTTAACACTGTGAAAAAGACCAATAATAAATGAAATTGGTTTAAAGAGTTTTGTCAAGAGTAGAACATTCGAGAATAGAACATTTGACGCGAAAAACGTATTAGTTGATGTTTGACAAGTTCCTCGGCTAATTAATTAAGATGTCTGTTTATGTATGTTGAAAATGGAATTAAGCTGCCAATCTGCAGGTTAAAATGTCTCAACATTCAGCCGGAATATATCTTCACTCTAAATCTTCAGACTCTTTGCTATGACAACCATTGAAGCGATTTCTGTGTGTTCAATATTCAGCCAGCTTCAATCGAGACCAAGCACCCCTGGCCGCCTCTCAAGAAGACACAACAAAGCGCGTAGAAAATTGATGAGGTTTTTGTCCAGTAATTCCACGACGGTGTTCCATCGCTCTGTATTTGTAAGGAACACTGTCGTGTTTTCAAGTTTTCGAAAATCGACGCAAAATTAACACGTTGTAAGTTGATTGTAGCGCTCTCTTCTCTGTTGAGATGTCAGCCTTGTCTGTTCACCACCTTTAGAAGTTGTTTCAAATTAATCTTTAACTGTAGCCATTTTTTATGCCCTAACTGAAAATAACTGATGAGTTATCGTAAAAGTAAAGCGTTCGAAGTTCGGCTTTGCGTCTCAATCAATCGAGCAAACGGCCAAACTGTTTCCGCCCATCAGTCAAAGGAAGCCTTTTGACGCGTGCTTCCAGAATAAGAAAAATAATAAATAACTTGTTAACCTCGTTTTCTCGGCCCGTACTTTAAGATACGGATGATTGTTTTTCCCTTCGATTAATGGCCCGCAAACTTCGCTCTCGGGTCGTAAACACCAGTCAGTTCTTACAGTATGGACCTGAACTCGAGTGGAAACTAGAGCATGCGGCCAAAATAAGGTAAAAACACAAGCCAATCCAAAGACTTATCGGTGTTATTTTCTAGACTAGCTATTAAAACAAAAATTCTGAAGGATGGTCAATTTCCTTTGTTATAGAAAGAATGCATGCATGCATGCACGATTCCCTGAGGTAAGCTACTTCTGGTCAGTCACGTTCAAGTCCACAAAAATCATTATTGCTTAGTAAATATTTGTGTTTGGAACTGCAATTTAATTTCCTGTATAAGCCCAAGAGAAACTGAGAAAAACGAAACAGATAAAATTGAGATCTTCGATCACAAATGCTAGAACAGTGATGATAAATAAATATATAGTGACTCTTTATTCAATCGATTGACGCAAGAGAGCACAAAGCAAATCGTGACTATCCATGACAAGCCTAACGGAAAAAGCTTAACGGAAAAGGAAATTAATTTTTTAGTGAGAGTAAACATGCCCAGGTAGTTCTCTTTTTATCACTACCTTCTTAAGCAATACGTTGTCAATAGTAAATTGACAGTTCCTTCCCAGAACTTAACTGGCCTACGCATGTCTTTTCCAAGTTGTAGGTATGACAGGCTATTTTTACTCCCTTATTTGGCTTCTTCGCTTCCCTTAAATCCGACTAGTGACTGACAAATGCAAAACGCTTGCGCGAATATTGCGTGTCAGTACTGGAATCGAGACAAGAGGCCGTCTCGCATTTCATTATTTACTTCCTCCTTCGAGCAACAGACTCCTTTTTTGAATACAGGAGACTAAGATACAAACGCTGTGTTTCAGTACACTACATTTCAGAACATTTCGCTTAATCTGCTGAAGTCGAACCCACGACCTCTGGATTAAAAGTGACAATATACATCCACTGCGCCATGTCGCCAAAACGTTAAACCCTTGGAAGAAAATCGTTTATCAGTTTGTATTGAGTTATTTGATAACCATGGCAGGATGGTAAATGTTGTTTACAGTGGTCTTGCACTTAGCTTTGAGATAGCAAGGTTTCAAGGCATCCCACTCAATCAGAGAAAACAAATACAGTAAAGTAAGAACCTGTATTTTCCAAAGCTAGCCTAAACACGTACTTACATGAATGGTTATTGTCACAGTTTAGACTATTTAGGTTCTTAATCATAACTATAACAAAATTCTCGAATCTGATTGTTTCTTAGCAAGCACTATTTTTCACCAAATTGGAGGGCGCACAGCTAACTGAAAGTGTCCAATTACAACGGCAATTTTCCACTGATGAAGGGACAGAAGTCCAGAAACGTCTGGGATTATCCACACAAATTAGCGCAGAAACGAAACTCTAATTCTATTAAGTGATTGTCCAATTACAAGGTGTCCAATAAAAAGGTGTCCGATAACAAAGTTTGCGTGCTGTGCATGCGCGTGTTTCTTTTTTTTTAGGGGGGGGGGGGTCTTATTGTGACTGAATTCTTACATACATACATATACATACACGGTAAAAACATCAGTTAAAAGGATTAAAAGGTTACAAGGTTTGCCATGTGGGAGAACGAGGGAGACATCAGGCAGTTGGTAAGTCTTTTAAACTGGCTAAAGGAACTAGCAGCTCTGGCATCGTGGGGAAGGCTATTCCACAACTTTGCCCCACTGTAACAGAAACTTCGTCGTGCTCGGTTGTATCATTGAAAAAATCCAGGATGAAGTGTGCGCTAGTCACACGAAACATAGCCTGCGTGGCAGGCGTCAAAAGGGGGAGGGGAAGGGAGAGGGGGAGAGGATATTCCACGGTGGCTCAAATATATGAATTTTATGTTCGAGTGGCAGAAACGATATCTCACGAGTGAGCGTAAAGTCTTGACGGCCGATCGATAGTTTTCAACTGCTTTTGTTTTCTTCTTTATGACATCTTGCACTTGTGAAATCCTAAAGAATTCCATTATCGTGTTTTCGTTCTTAACTTTTTTGGAAAACTCATTCTTTTTCGATGCTTAGTTAGACAAATTAAACCTTCGTGTCGATGCTTGCTAACAGCAAACGACACGAAACCAAGTTCATTCAACAAAGTAGAAAAGGGGCAAATCGTGACGTCAATGAGCGATATGCCACTCGCAAGAGTGTCATTCGGAAAATATGCCACTCGGGTCCCAGATGGAGTGGCGTATGGAATCTAGAGTGGTTTAGTTCCCAGTAAGACACTCTCCTCCATATAATAAATAGTTATCCTAACCATGATACCAATTTTGCTTGGATTCTTCAAGTTGCCCGATCACACAATTATTTTCCTTGCGTGCTTAAGTAACATCGGGGGGAAATATTTTGTCACATGTTTTTTGCGCCGAACAAACACCGGGTGTGTTTAATTCGAGGTTCCGGCGTTTATTTGCGGTCGAGCAAACAAGTAAATGTATTCTCTTAAATAAAAATACCTAGAATGGATGCTTACATTTATGTCACGGTGAGTTTTAGTGAGGACAGTATAAGATGAATGACTGTATTTCCCTTTTTATGTGCTTATGCTTGCGTCCAGTTAAGGTTATTTTTTATGTCCAGTGAAAACCAGCCTTCACGGGCAGGGTAACACAGAGTGAGTCGTTACAAACGATAGAAGTTGTTTCAGATTCCCGGGGAATTACCCCCCAAATATTCATCAAAGTTGCGAATCGAACTCCTTCACGCTTTGTAAACAGCCAACCTTTCAGCCCCTTGCCAGTTGGGCTTCTTAATAAGTTTGTTTGAACTCAGTTAGCACGATTTTTGCTAAAAACATTGACACTTGATGATTTTTATAAGTAAATTAATTTAATTTATTTATTACCAATTTTAAGAGCACTGATTTTAAGTCGAAAGGCACCTTTTATGGTTGTTCGGTTTTAAAAATCAAGATGGAAAAATGTTTCTTCTTGGCAGTCTTGGCAAGCCTTGCCTTCCTTCCTAGAATTCCTTTACAATGGTCTCAACAACTCTAACTAATTTCTTCGCTCTCATTTCTGGGTTCAAATGGCCTATTTACAGCTTAGTTAGGTAAAAAAAAACATCCAGTACGATATTGGACAAATTTTCAACTTATATTATATGGTCTCAGACTCGCAAAATTCATTGTTGTTCCACAGATACGAAAATTAAAATTAAAATTACATTGTGCAGTGTTTTCTTACTGGAAAACATTTGTCTACGAAATTAGAGCTAAGTTGTATTAATTTTATGGTGCATTTGTGTGAGCCTGATCTATTTCTTATCTTAACCATCTCTCATGGGCGACGCGGCGGCCTAATGGTTACGCTATACTCCGGATCCATCGGTCTGGGTTCTAGCCCTGGCCGGGGCCACGGCGAATTTATTGTTGGGGGGTGGGGGAGGGGGGGGGGGGGTCATCCTACGATGAACTAACATCCCATCCAGGGGGGAGAAGAAATACCGCTACTAGTCTAATGCTACGAAAATCCGGATAAGCTCCGTCCTGATGGGCCACAAGACTCGAACGCCGACTCAACCTTATCGAAAGATTTCTTAACGTCACGGCTGTGCATTCCTGCTACAAACCTAGCTTATAATTGATATAGCGTGAAAAAAAGAAACTATTCTAGGAAATTCCTAGAGAATCTCTACCATACATGCGACATTTCTTTTGCCGAGATATTTTTAAATAACTAATCCATTTTCTATCACCGTACGCGCATGTTTAAAAGATCAAGCGAATGCATCATTCACAGATCCTGTGACTTTTCACCGACTAGCAGTTGGTCTAAGGACTTAAAAATCCCCATTTTGTGGCATAAGAAGTGAAAAGTCTTTTCTTCTTCTGCATGTCCTTGGACTATGTTATCCAAGCGCTGGAACAGGACTCTCTTAGTCTTTTGTAGTCTCCCCAGTTGCGAATTTGTGACATGTTCTTTGAAGCGTACTTTCTTTCCTTTCTTTTTATTGTTATGGCGATCTTCGGAGTTGACATCCTTCAGGCCTCCAATGATATTACTGACCTTATCAAAGGAGCATTTTCTTCTCTGGTTTCGTGGTTTCTCATTTGCTGATCCTTGGATCATTTGCTCCCTAGAAGCTCTGATGGCTTGGCTTATTAGATCAAAGTTAATCGTAGAACTGTTCCTGGAATTACCTTCAGGAGTTGTAGCATCTGTTTTGCTGTTTTCGTTGATGTTCACTCGCCGTAGACTATTACTAATCGCATCAAAAAAAGCCTTTCTTTCCCTTGTGCTTTTCCACTTACATTCGTCTACAAGGTCGAACAGTTCATTTTCCTTTGCGGCATCCTTTGCTTCCACCAAGGCGTCGTTCAAGATAACAATGAAAAAATTTATTAACAGTATAGTAATAATTGCAAGAATCGTTACGCAAAAGATCCTACCAAGAGTCTTGTTGATGGCTGCCAATTCGTTAATAGGCCTAGCTCTGACTCGACCCAAAGTTAACTCGAGCTGAAAAAATGTCCCTCGTAAAACCGACGAGTATTGCTCGGATCCAGTTCCGAAGGTCATGATACCGAAGTGTAGGAAAGCCACGAACAGAATTAAAAAAACAACCACGAATGAGGAAAGATGACGCGCAGATATCTTCACTGTTTTCGCAAATAAGGCAACCTGTTTGTTGAAGCGAATAAGCCGCAAGAGTTTTACAGTGACGGTAAAAGTTAGGATGCCCAATACAGCATTCTCGGCTTCACACCATATGTCTGCCTCTCGAAAGTTTATATTCGCGTAAACGTTTTGTTGCAATTTTCTAATCACTAAAGTGATTCTGTCCGACTGTACAATATGCATAGCAATAGCTGTTATTGACAAAACCATTTGGAATATTTCTAACCAGTTCCAAAAGGATTTGAAATAACGAGACCGTTGTTCCCAAAGCTTGTAACACTCTCGTCCGAGATACAGCAGTACGAATACAACGAATAAAAGTGCACAGATTAAATATAGCGGACGTGATGCGGTTTCTGTGGAATACAAAGAAATAACTTCAGTTTTTGTGAAAGGTGCTCTGTATCCAGAGGCTTCGACTTCGAAGAAATATGTTCCGATTCCTAAAACATTTACTGAAGGATTGAACGTGGAGAATTCCACGACAACAGCTCTGGTCTGTCTATCCAACCAATCATATTTTTGTAAATTTTTGATTACGCTAACAGCTGTTGCGGTATTGTATCCCAAATCCGCAATGTACCCTCCCCCAGGGTACAATGAGAATTGCCCCCATTTCGTTCCTGTGTGACTCT
The DNA here is from genome assembly GCF_052425735.1 of Oculina patagonica. Taxonomy (NCBI): domain Eukaryota; kingdom Metazoa; phylum Cnidaria; class Anthozoa; order Scleractinia; family Oculinidae; genus Oculina; species Oculina patagonica. Next base: position 26,784,919 of record NC_135761.1, read on the forward strand.
CCCCAGCTGACTGATATCTCCACGGCTTCGGGCAAGCTAGGAGTAGCTCGTCACGACTGGTTACGTTTTTGATGGGCTTCCATCCCGGTTTACTGAAAGCTCTTCTCTCCTCGTTTGCTTCCGAGTATCCTTCGTAGCAGACCGGGGAGATTTTGGTGATATCGGCCATGATGTTACAGGATGCTGAAATGACAAGTAAAATAAACGTTACAGGATTTTCAAAAACAGAACACGAATAATTTATATGGTGCGTAGACAAATTTCCTGTGATTTGTGTAATAACAATTATTGTAAATTGGTAAATCAGTTTTCTTTCCTAGTATTGGAGAGTACTACGTATGTTGCCTCGATATCATCGCGCGATTAGTTGCTAAGCAATTTTGAACTCGGCGACTGCAATTCGCCATCTGGGCCGGGTTGTTCAAACAACGATAACACAAGAGAATTTTAAAAACTCTCGATCAACGTTTAATCCTGGGATAGTGTTAATCGACTATTTAATCGAGATGTATCGAAGAAGCTGTATTGAGGCTGAGCCTCTGTGGGCCTTTTGGTACGAAGTTGTTGTGGCAATGATTGCTTGTGTAAAACATTGCGCTTTGGGTCTGGCACTGAGCGACGATTTCGTACAAAGGTTGAATGAATCGAAATAACAATTAAGTTATAAGAAATATGTTTTATCTCCTTCTTCCTTAATATAACTGTAAATTAAACCTGATTCTGTCAACGGAAAGACAAATTAAACTTACTGGGTTTAACTCTCAGTTGCCTTGCTCGAGCCATTCCAACTAAAACAGAACGTTTGTTGCCAATGTACATGGTTTGATTTTCTTGTTGTCCGTTGTACCATCGACCGGCAAACACACCCGGAACAAAGACGTCATTCAGCCAGCTCCAGTACTTTGTGTTGTTCACAGCCTGGCATGGAAATTAAAGAAGGAAAATGGTTTGAGGTAGATATATTGATTGTATATATTAAACCCGTGGGGAAATATTTGGTGGAGGTACCTTTTTCCCAGTTTTATGGACCGAGCCAAAACTAACCTGAGGTTATTCCATAAACTTACTAAAAGAAGATTTAATTAAAGATTAAAGACTCGAAAAGGTTTGGATCTTCCTTCATACAGGTGTGCTGTCCACTTCTCAGATGCGTCTCATTCTGAGGATGGGGTGAATTGACCTCTCCCCCCCCCCCCCCCCCCCCCAAATAACATTATTCAGAATTATTTTAAAATAGCTGATTGTTTATTTTGTGGTCGGAATAATAAGAGCCGTGCATACTTGAGCAGTTTTTAGGTTCTTCCCGCTTCGTCCAAGCCTTTGCTATTGTAACCTTGCTGCTATACTATTTATTAAGGACATTTTAATAAGTCGTCATGGCTCGCTTGGTGAATAGCGGCTCTATAATATATCCGCCCTCTCTAGCTGCTCCGGCTATTTCTTTTTCTTTCAAAAAGCCACGATCCAGAGAGGAAATGACGTCTTATTTCGAAATATTTCAAGTATTTTGCTCTCTGGTTATTCCAGAAAGAGGTCAATTACACCCACCCTTAGTTGCCAAAAGGATCAATTTTGGTCAATCACAACAAATGCAGACAAATTGATTTTGGCGTTTAAAAGAAAACCGTAATGATTCGATTTAGCGCCCGGGGCGCTTATTTACTTTTGGCACCTCAAGGGAGGGCGTTTATTCGAAACAGGGCGCTTATTCGGGACAGGGCGCTTATTTAATTTTTTGAGAAACAACCAAATGTATAACAATAACAGGAACTATAACAGTTAGAAATTGTTAAAAGTACAGTTACTTTTAAAATAATTGTTCATTTTAATAGTAAATATATACATGAACTGTACGGTGAACAGTCAGGAGTTTATCTAGTTGACGTCAGTGACTTCAGTAGGGGCAGTTATCCACAATAGGGGCACTTATTAGAATAGGGGTGCTTATAAGAATGTTGGCGCTAATAAGAATGGGGGCGCTTATTGGAATAGGGGCGCTTATTCACAAAAACACATTCAAAGGGGGCGCTCATTGGAAGGAGGGCGCTAAATCGAATCTTTACGGTAAATGCTTTTCTTACTAGTCACACCAAGATGCTCAAATATTTTGAAGTCTACACAGGCGGGGGGGGGGGGGGTAATCTGCCTCACCACCCTTCTTGTTTTTAACTAACCAAGCATAGAGCTCACTAAATGAAAAAACAAAACAAAACAAAACAAGACAAACAAACTAATCCAGTAATTAGTCAGTCAGTCAGGTCAGGCTGCACTCACCTTGTGAAAATGGGGTAGCCCATCTCGGATAGACTTCGTCATCAGATATCGATGATCATTTCTGTTACCATAGCACACCACCATCAGCAAAAAAACGAAGATAACGTAAAAGAAAAGTTCCACGAAAAACCGCGACAAGTTTTGTTTTCTGGCTTGACGTTTTCTCATCTCCTCCACTTCAGTCAACTTCAGTGTCCACAATCTGTGTTGTGAAAAACTATGTTCACCTTCATCAATGCTTTCATTTTCTTTATGTCTACTCGTCTTCCATTTGAGAATGACCGCTAGAATAAGAGCTATGAAGAATACTTTAAACGGCTCCATAATTATCACATCCTGAGTGAATGATATGAACATCGATGATAGCCATTGCTCACTGATGCTCTTTCCCCAGGTCAAACTGTAGAAGATGGTAAACGTCGCTGACAGAGTACAAGAACAAACGAAGAAGAACCAGGCGAGATAAGTGAGCCACTTTACTTTGGAGCAACATCGAGATTCAATTGTTGTCTTTCCAGCTCCTTTTTGAAACAGAAATGTTATAAGGATGTTAATTGGTGCGATGATAAGCATGCTTTTAATGCCAATCATAACTTGCCTCGATGAGAATTTCAACGGTCCTAACTGAATGCCTTGTTCTGATTTGCTAACCAACTTATAGAACATCGCGTTGGCGAGCATAGCTGTCAGTAATACTGAAAGACAACACGACGCCCGCTGTACTCTTGTAAACCGGTTTCTCCTTGCCTTCGCTACAACTGAAATCCAAATATGCATTTCTGTGAGGCCTTTCCACCACCGTTTTACAACTTCATGGCTAAAATGCAGTTGATTTGGCACTTGCTCGATCATTCGCTCAATTCGACCGTCTTCTCGCTCCAGGGCAAGCCACTGGCTGCTGGCGAATGCCCATGATTGATCGACTGCTTTGTCCACAATCACGATTTCCTCTAGAAACCACGAAGGGCTCTCGCCAGAGTTATCATGGCCAATCCGCACTCCCTGAATCGCACCAAGCCGGTTGTGAACATAAAAAACGAAGACATCTGTGTTTCCCCGAGAAAAAAGAAATTTATCCACGCCAGGTTCCTCTGAGCTGAGCTGAATAATTCCAGTGCTATTTTCAGCACCGTATATCTCGATGGCAACTTTAGCTGTTGTGCCGGAATTTGTCCACACACCAGTTGTAATTACTATCTCGTATTCGTGTAAGCTGTTTGCTGTGGATGGTAGCTGTACTGGCATAACATTCTAGAAATCAATGTTGATGACATGCAGTTATTGCAGCATAACATTTTTTTCATTAATGTTGACAATAAATAATAGTCAGTAATGAAACCGTGATTTCCAAGACTCAATCTTCACAAAGGGCTACTCATTGGCTTCCATTCAGTGGTGAGAAAGCAAAGGCCGGTTCTACAAGCACAACCAGCTTTGAAAACTAGCAGCTTCTTCAGGAATATTTTAGACGAGCAAGAGTTGGCATGGAAAAACGAGGCCGAGAGAGGAAGGTTGGGGTGAATGAAAACAAACAATAAAAATAATAATTGAAAAAAAAAAACACCCACAAATATAAGGGAGTGTGAGGAGATGAAAAAAGTGTTTCTCTCTCTTTGCCGCCCCCTTCCTACCCTCTTTCACTCGTGTTTTTGAATAAAAACGCTCGACTTCCAAAAATCGCCTGCAGTGCGACTTAACTTGCCAATTTCAATAACCTGAATCTAGCTCAATATACATGTTAAAGAAATGCCAAAGAAACAATAGCTGATCAGTTCAGTATTTTTCGCCTGATACATGATTAATAGTCTCTTTCATGCAAGGTAAACTCTGTGAATTTTAAAATGGAATAAGTGTAACCCTACGAACTGTCAGTCAACGGTTTGTGTTGGAGAAAACTTGAATCCTATCTTAAAAAAGAAAAAAACAGCAGGATAAAACAAACACACACGCAAGGTTTTCTTGAGATGAGCTCTCAATCATACATCAAAAATTAACTTTCGCAGAACTTATTAGCTATCGCCGGATGTCAGTGCAGTTCGTGCTATGTTCACTCATTATATAATGGCAGATTTTACAGTAAAACTTTACACTGGTTTGATTCCACAATATGATTAAATTTATTACCGGTACTTACATATCTGGCGTCCACTTTATCCCCTTTTCTGGCGATAACCAGCACGGTAAAATAACATACAAGAACAACAGCCACCGTCACAATAACTGCAACATTTCCATTTTCTTCGATATTTTTAAACTGGATCAGGACCTTGTCAAAATCGATTGGATTCGGTTTAACTGAAAGATCTCCTCCAAAGGACGTCAAGTGGTTACAGGAACAGTTGATAAATCCGTTCAATGTTGCTGATAATACCTGCAAATAACAGATACAAAGGCATTTAGTTTGGAATTATTCAGATCGCTGTCCTTTGTTATCCAAAAGAAATAATAAATCACTCCAATCTGACTAGTTCAGGGCAGACAGATTTATCAATAGCTAGCAGCCTGAGACACCTAGCGTGTTCTATGGGAAATACTCAAATCTGATGGGTTCTCCCCTTCTTTTCACCAATAGAACACGATCGCGCACGCGTTGCTCATGAAAGGGAATTTTTTTCTTGATTTTTTGCTTGAAAATGTATGAAATTGTAGGTTTAAATTTTGGATTGCAACATTCAAGCGTCTACTGAAATACGGTGATGAGACTACTCGTCCTCGTTTTCTGTGAGCGATAGTCGACTAGGCTGCGCCTCGAAGTTTGACTGCCTCGTTGACTATTCGCTCTTAGAAAACTCGGGCTCGTACTCCAATTGATAACTGAAAGCACTCGAGTGCAAAAACCATAGACAACTGTCAAGATCGCTTGGCGTCTTGCAAACATTAAGAAGGTTGCCTGAAGGCTTACAAAATCGCTAATCGCGAAGAAACAAATGAAACGTCAACCAGGAAAGTTGACATAACTTACTTGACAGCCGTCTGTTATCCACATTTCCCGCTCCTCTGACCAATACACACAGCTCCCTAGTGCTACCCTCAGAGTATAGTTCTGATCAGTCTTAGAATCATATACTGGCACCACAGTTACATTCTTGCTCTGAGGAGGAGTGGGAGGGGGATCCTTGACTTCGACGCACGAGCGCTTTTCTCGTCTATTTCCAAAACACGATCTTTTCTTTCTTTTGTGGGAGTTATTCAAAATTTTTTCATAGCTTTGAACTCCAAGAAAGTATTTTCCAGGTCGCTTGGCCAGCGTTTTTATTGGTAAAGACTGATTAAACGAACACTCAGTTTTACCATCCTTTTTGCCATGCGCAGTCAGTGTCCAAACGCACCTTCCGTTACTGGAGACAGTGGCATTGAGGTCATGCTCTTTGGTGGTTGGCCGCTGACCATATCGCATGTAAACAATCAGATGTGTACTTGCCTCCTCAGGCGTGATTTCCACTATAATGAAGGTGTTTTCGTTTTCGACATCTATCTTGTGAAAACGTAAATTGTCATTATTGGTAAAATACTGCGGATTTTCTGAGGATATTGTCCGAGGTTTCAATGGTGTGATAACCGTGACACCGTTTGAGAGATTTGCTAGTTTGATCACCTTTCTCCTTTCGTCTTTTAAGTCCAGAGCTAGGACATCAGAGTTGACTCGTTGTTTAGTACTGTCCCAGGTGTAAGGGTTGAATGAGATCGACAGCATCTGCCATAAGAATAAATACGTTTTTAATAAATATACGTGATTATTTAAGGTTGGTTTCGTCATATAGTAATCGCCCCGATCATTTCGATCGCCTCGATCGTTTGCAACCGCCGAGACGGTTGGAGGCGATCCAAGCGATTGCGAGAGATAATGGAGTTTTCATATAATCGCCCCTGTCGTCTGGTTTGAGCAAAGTGCGCGGGCAAGGCCTAAGCCCATGCAACAACAATCGTTTTGGCGCCAGATTTAACACAATGACCGTCTTCGATGACAGAGCAAACCTTGGGCCTCCTATCTTCTTATGATTGCCGTTTTACAGCGAATAAGGGAAAGAGAAGCTAGACAGAAGCGTAGATTTGGATTCGCGAAATATTTAAAAAAAGGAAGAGTATGAAACGTACAGTTTCTCCTATAGCTTTCCAACTGTTTAACCTATTATGCTTATTTTTAAGGTGGCTCAACTGGATTTTTTAGGGGTAACACCGCTCAACTTTTAGAATTAACTACGTCGCCATTAACAATGCTATCCAGACCTTGACGCAAACAGCAAGCAGCACACACAAAATCATCAATGTATCTCTTGTGCAGTTGCGGCACGAAACCAGAGTACTGAGACATGATAGCCTCCTCTACGTAACCAACAAATAATAGGCATGCGTAATTAGGGACCATCTTGCTTTCCATGGCCACTCCTCCTACTTGTTGATAAAACTCTCAATTAAAAGAGAATGTGTTGAGGGTCAACACAAGTTCTGCAAGCCGTGTAAGAGTGGACGTTTGAGAATCTTGGACAGGTCGTTTGTCGAGGAAGTGGGCCAAAGCCTGAAGACCGCATTCATTCGGTACGACGGTGTATAGAGACTTGATGTCCATGGTAAAAATGAAGCACTGGTTGTGGTTGTCATTATTGAAGCGAAAGGAGTCGAAAATCTGCAGGGCATGATTTGCGTCCTTGGTTTAAGTATTAAGTCCACGAACAAGGGTAGCCATAATTTCATCCAGATAAGCGGAGATGTTTTCTGTAGGACAGCTACAGGCCGATACAATTATTGGCCTTCCAATAGGACTGGACACAATGGTGGCTGATGGTGTTGGCTGATGGTGATAATTCGCAGCTACTGATCATGTTCTGCACCACAGATTTTATGACGCGCTGGTTTTCTTGAGTGCTATCATTATTGAGGCGCTGGTAAAAGTCTACTGTTTTGGGGGCCATGTTGGTCTGTGTTGAGTTCTGAGCAATATTGAACAGTATTATTCTGAACAGTTTGAATCGCTTCGATTGTCTCTCTTGCTTAAAAGTAGTTCTCATAAAATCGTTAACGATCGCTCCGGTCTGCAAACAATCGTTCGGATAGAACAGGGGAGATCCAAACGATCGCGATCACCCGATCACCGCAGGCATTAGCGATCATCTGTGTAATGTTCTCACATAATTGACCCGATCGTATCTTGCTTGAGATTTAGCTAAACATGTAACCGACCCATAACTGTGGTCTTTAATGCCATCTCGTGCAGCTAGGTAAGTCCATTAGGGCGCGTTGGATATGAGATGGTAGATAGCCAACAAGGCGCGTAGCGCCGAGTTGGCTATAACGATTTCATATCCAACAAGCGCGAGTGGAATACAAAGAAATTGTTTTATTAAAAACTCTCAAAGAAATGTAAAATTTGAGCTCCCTAGCTGTTTTCGTTGACGCGTATCGGCTAGTTTTTTATGGTCAATGGTATATGAGCTCATATGCAATTGCCTGTTAACCAATCAAAACTCAATCAAAATTAACCAATCAAAATTGCAAAATACCCTAGCTAGTTTTTAATAAATTGCTATGTACCTGATTGAAGAAACGTTGACCTATAAAAAAAAGTAAATCATGAACGATGCAACCCAAATGTTTACTAGGAGGTTGGAAAAAATAATCCCTATTTGTGACAGAATAAACATTATGATATGACAGGTTACATAAATCATGCTTGTTAGGCCCTAAAAGAAGTTCCCACGTAAAAGCCAGGTTGCTTACTGTCGATGGTATGTACTAAGATGTCGCGGATGTTACGATCACGGCGATAGGCAATCAGCAGCGGCTGAGGAAATAGGTCTCTTGTTTCTGGGTCGTCTGTTAAAATGCAGAAGTTACACAGAAGGATTCTCTTGATTCATTTGAAGGGTGGTTGGTATTGCAAACGGTCCTGTTGCAGGGAAAAGTACCTTTTGGATGGTTTGGGGGTTGGTCTGCGGTAGGCTGTTGTACATGTCCAGATCACCACAGCGTAGTATTTACCAATTTTTCATTTATACATTTAGTACCTAAGGACGCTGCGCAGGTATTTTCAAACGTAATTACTAATGTTGGGAGAACACTAAAAAAGCTTGTAAATCACTCGCTCATTTACAAACTTATCTTGTGTTCTCCCAACATCCATCCATACATAAGTTTATTGCGCCGGTAAACCCCTAGAGAGTGTGGTCTATTGCTTAAGGACCTCTCTTGCATCCAAAGCACGTTGTTTGGCTATTTATTAGTCACGTGACCCTCGTTTAACTCAAATGTATCTCATGCAGGCTACAATGCAAAACATATTTTCTCAAGGTAGCACAGAATAACTTTTACACAGAAAGTTGAGTGCGTTTAAGGAAGACACGTGATTGTCACGTTTCACTGCTGTATCTAGCCTTTTTCTTCAAAATAGAGCCACAAGGAAATGAGTTTCTTTTCAAACCTCTCAATAAAGGAATTAGCCATGTGGTGGCCGAGAAAGATTCCAAGATCTGTTTGGTTTTCTGTGAGCATTTATTTAAATCCTTTGTCGTTATTTGTTAAAAAAATATTTAACTGTCTTGTCAATCAGGTTTGTTTTTGTAGAATCTCGCTGTTCCCCATGGGAATATTGAGATTCAATGGAAAACAAACGTAACTGTCGGGACCAGTCATAAGTGTCAGTAGTTATAGCAGTATCCATACCTGAGTATCAACAAAACTTGATCCTGTTATTCTGGACAGATTTAATGCTCTCTCATCAGTTGGTAAAACAAATCTGCCATTTCCTCCTTCAATCTTCATTCCAACAAGTTTATCTGGGCTATGGCGCCCTAAGGTTATGGACAGTTCTTTTATCCCAATCGATATCACTTTCTCGTCCGGGACGCTTAAAGCTAGTAATGCGTCTCCAACTAAGCTGATAATTTTCATGGAAGTAGTGACTAAACTTTTACCCTGTAAAAAATAAAACTTATAAACACATCTGATTTATAAATCCAACGCCAAAGTTGTCACATCTGGTTAAATCATGACTTAACTAAGATAGTGAACCAGTCGTAATGTTTTCCGGTAAAAAACCTTATCGGCAGAAATTATGGAAATCACACGAAGGGCTGATTCTTGATTGTGTTTCCAAGACAGTGACAGTTTAGATGTTTCGACATAAATACCTGTTCTTGTAGACCTGAACCCAAGTCTCCTGAAGCAATCACTGCTCCTGCTTTTAGTAAACTGTTAAGACATGAGCCCAAGTTTTCTGCAGATTGGATGATCAGCGGTATGTCCGCCACATCTTTCAATTGGGCAGTCCTCCATAAGAGTGATGTCATATTATTAATGGCAGATAACGAGGAGGCCTATAAAATCAAAGGAGAGTCGGTGACAGAATTACTTTATGTTGACAACTGTGATTTACAAATTCTTGTACCTCGCAATGTGGTTAAGTTAACAGTTATAATGTTTTGAGTTGGAGCATGACTATTTCTTATTCATAAAGAAAGATAAACCCGTCTTCAAGAAAATGTGATTGTTGTATTCTACAGGTTGCCTTCGAGGCTTGTGTGGGGGAGGAGGGATATTATTAAAAACAACTTAATGTCACAATTATTTGAAAAGTCTTAGCCTTGTATTGTCAAGCAACCAAATAAATACTCATGGAATGACGACGCATAAATTTTGTAGAGCTTATGTCACTCTTTAACTGGAGCATTTAATAAAAGTTTGCCAAAACCAGCATGCGCAATTGTGCCTCAAAAAGGAAAAGTAAATTGGGCGTCATCAAAGTGTGAAACAGATGTAATGACACCTCCCTCTCCTTCCTCACCAGCCCCTGCCCCAACTAGTACTCCCACCCCCTCCCCCCTCCCCCCTCCACCCGTCGCCTTTATGCTGAGCTCAGTATTCACTCACCAGTGATGTTGAAGACACTGTTTCTGTTTCCCGAAGAGCTGAACCTATCACAGAGGAGCTTTGCAAAAGGTCTGGAATACTCTTCACTTGCAGTGAGATGATGCTTTTGATGATAAAGTCTTGAATCTGTAAACAGAGGGTCGTGATTAAGAACGTTAGATAGATTTCAGTAAATGTATTACGACAACAGAAAAAATACATTCAACATTTGTCGTGTCTAGTTTACTGAGAGTGAGTAAGCTTGGTTTTCTAAAAGGCAAAGTTCAATAAATTTGTAATCTAATCTAATGATAAATTGCAAATATCTTTAATGGGTAATTTCAGTATACTTATTACACGGCAACAATTTTTGGCAAGTGCAATAGTCAGAATAGTTTTCCTTGGGGTTGAAAACTTAGCCAGAGTTTCATTTACTTTACGGGCCCGTAAAGCAATTCTTAGTTATCTGTAGCTTAAAACAGAGAAGTGTATACGCCTAAAAACTTTGTATGAAGGGAGCCTCTGTTCATATTTTAAATATCTGAATAAAAGTCAGCTCTGAAATCACAAGGTTTAAGAACTTGCTATGGGTTCCGGGTGCGAAAACTTTTCGGGGCGTTCGAGAAACGGGCTCCTGAAAATAATTAGTAACATTCACATAAGTTACAGTTACTCTATTAACTGAAGGTGGTCAATTAGCTAAATATAAAAGTAAAGTAAAGAGAGAAAGATTAAAGCAAAATAGCTAACAAGACAATTGGTTATTAAATGAATGGGCGCCGGCGAGCTCCAAACTTCGCATGCGAAGACTGGATATCACATTGTGACGTGTTGTCACGATATGATATATCGCAAACTGAATCAAGACATTGGCTAGTTTTAGCAGAAGTGCGGCCGCCAGGTGGTTGAAGGACATCATTTAATCCGAATACTCGTAAGTTGACAGCATCTCTCGAAGAACTGAGGTGTGTTCCTACCTTCGTTTTGTACAATAGCGCTTTAAGCGCTCCAGACGAACGTTGCACTAAGGTCCACTAACGAAGGTGGATATGATCGAGCCTGGTGGTATAAAAGCCTAAGACAACAAGTTTCTTGCCGGGAACTTTGTCAGCGCGAGTTTTGCAGTGTCCGCTTGGGTTCTATGACGACAAAAATGCCGAGAAGTGACCTGGTTTCAGACTTAAAAAATATTTGTTAGTGTCCGGAGCTCTACCTTCCATGGCAATTTTTTTGGTTCAATAAATATGCACAGTTGGATAGATCAAAGAGTGCGTGCAATCTTCTCGTGATAACGCGCGGTCTTGTAGTATGCGTGATCTGATAATGTAAGGATTGGAGAAGTGAAAGCAAACAGCGCTTTACTGAAAGCAAATTAGATGTAATAGGAAAACCAGCAAAATGTGATTTTGCAGAGAGCGCTCGCCTTGCATGTTTACGCAGCTTTCCTTAAATCGGATCAACGGCGCCCGTGTCACAGAAGTCGAGTGTTGCGCAGGCGCTTTATCAAGCAAATTTTTAAAAATAGTGTTGCCCCAAACAACAAACAACAGCTAACCGCAAGCAAACCGGAGGGAAAACTAACAGAAAACAAAGTGGAGTGAAAGCAAACCGCAACGAAACGGTAATCAAGGCTAGCTGAGCGCCATTATTTTACCCAAATCCTAGGGTTAGGGTTAAAACAAACACCTGGTGAGGGTTAAAACCAAGAGTTAAACTCTAAAATTTTCGCTGGTTTCATTGTTTTGAGGAACGAAAGGTTTCCTCTGTTTACTGTTTGTCAAAGTAAAGGCGCCGCCAGCAAAAAACTTGCTTGAAAACGGAGGAAAGAGCAGCGATACAAATTACAGCACAACGTTTAGCAAACTTGCATGCTGACTTTAGAGCTGTTATGACAAGTGTCGTTATTGCCGGCGCCTATTTAAATGCTAGTTGCATAAACACGTGTACAACAAATGATTATGTGCATGATTATAAAGCCATTTTAGAAAAAGTTTATTTACCCTTGATTTCTGCTCTGAATCCATTGCAGTATCTCCTGAAACTGCTTGAAGGATTGTATTTGCTATTTGTGCTGCTTTGCTAAGGTCCCCATCTTTAATTAGTTTATTAAACAAACTGTCGTTTGCTCTTAGAAATTTGATGATTTTTCCTGGCCTTAAATGTAGAGATGGCTTAACCTATAAAATTAAAAAAAAATTAATTAATGTAAAGTCAATTGAATTATGACTTATTAATTTTTATATTTTTTTATTGTTAGGGCCTCTATTAATATCAGTTGTATCTGTAAATACTGAAAGAGAAACCCATGATTATGCATTGTGACTAAATGGCTCTGTAATGTGGCATACAATTGAGAATATTACCTGCACAGACAAATTAACCGCTGGAGCAGAAGCGCCGTATTTATCAGTCACTGTGACGACAAACTTTACAGTAAAGTTTTCTGACCGGTTTCCAGGTGGCAACCAGGAGATAACAGAACTGTTCCAACCATTATAAATAATGCCGTTTAGACTATTTTTCAGTTGATACTGAAACTTGTAAGACAGGGGGGTGCTTCCACTCTTCCAGTTGCTACAGCTCAGGTTAAAATTGGTCTTCAGTGAGATGCCGCTTGACGGAGTGATGGAACATGTCCCCCCTGTTGGTTGTGTTGCAGTAGAAATACCATAGACACTCATTCCTTGGTGACCATCTGAGGTTCTTACTAAGTGTGCCAGCCGGTAGTTTTTTCCGCTCTCAAGGGAGTCCTTTTTGATAACAATGCTTCTTGAATTGAGGGGTGTGTCTGTGATAAGTTTTAATTCTTTTTTCACCCAAATAATATCAGTATATGGAACGAATGAATATTCTTGGTAGAGTATCCACTCGTAAGAAGATATCTTGGAGCATTTTGGTCCGTGACACTGTGATTTGATAGACAGTTTAACAGACGGACTGATTTCAGGTTTGCAATTAATTTGGCATCTGAAAATCAAATAAATAGAGATAGATGTATTACTCCTTGTAGAATGCCTGTGAATAAATTCACGACGTACTTATCCCCAAACGAAAAAGTGAATCTTTTTTGGTTATTATGGTTCAATCTTTTCGTGTACAGTAGGTGTTGTACTTACACAATAATAAGACCCTTCGTGATTAATAAGCAAAATAGGCTTAATAAGCACAAAAGTGTATAAACCAACTTTCAGTCCCTCAAGCATTGGGTTAATTGCTACTACATATACAGTATTTGAATTTGTAAAACAAAAATCAATTGTGATCTACTTGAATCTTGGTTGCCTGGCTCCACTTACCCCTATGGTTATTCTGAGCAGCCAGTGCTCTATTTAATTTTTACAAGCAATTTAATTTTAATATTTCTTTCTTTAAAATGTAATTTATTTTGTAAACGAGCACAAATAAAGGTTAATGTTTAGTGTTAGCGCTAGAACTGTTCATTGCGCTGTCCTGACCTGAATGCACTGTTCGATCACAAATAAAAACTCCATACTGAGCTGAACTTTGAGTGTTGAGAAAATTGAGATTGCCCAACTTTCAAAGTCGTATTCCAGCATCAAACACATGCGTGAGCGTGGGTTGAAAAAAAAAGAAAGCGTATTTAATTGACGTTTTTATTGACTTAATTTAGTCAGTTCCTTAACTTTTGAGCAGTGAGCATCTTGTTCCTAGAGTCTGTTTTTCTTTTATTCGGTCAGTGATATATTTTATACAAAGAACTCACACAAGCACGAGTGTGTAAACAACTTGCAGTTTTAACTTGTAAGTGTCACAGATGCTGATCATGTGACATACTGCTCTAAAGTCAGCACCAAAAGCACATACGCTGGTCAGTTCTGATTTTTTGAGCACGCGTAGAGTGTACATTTTTAATTGTCAGCCAATCAGCTCTGAACAGATGTCTGCGAATTGAACGTTTTCAAGCTGAAGACCAGAGTCTTTATTCTTGGTGCTGAACAGAGCCTGAACAAATAAAAGCAGGCTCTGGAAACTAGATTGAGTGCCTTAGTACACTAACCTAGGGTAAAAATGGCAAAACGAAGTTCTTACCGTTGTGAAATTTCAGGCGGATCTCCTTTCACCAGGTGGATAACTTGATAAGAAGTCGAACTGCGACAATCTTTTGTCGCGACCAGTTTGACTGCATATGTCTTATTGACAAGCATGGAAGAAGTACTTAGGGTAACTTCAAGTCCAGAATCATTCCCGAAATAACGAATGCTTGATTCGTTTACTCCCGTAAAAGAGTCTTTCACTGTTGTCTGGAGACCAGAATAGTTGCCAGTGATCTCACCATAATACCAGGTGAAGTTCATTCCAGAGTGGTTACCTAGCCCAACATCCGGGTCATGGGACAGTGATGCATTCACCGTGATGTTTTGTTGATGTCCTCGGATTACTTCAGTGCCACCATAGATGATCGCAACAAAGTCTGGTTTTCTCTGGCAAGACTTCCCATCTAAACACCATTAAATTACAACTTTTAGAACAAGATTAAAAGATTGTATCTACTCCTGTGTGTGATGACTAGGTCTTTTAAGTTAGTTTTTAGGGGCATGCGGAATCCAGAATCCGGGGGAATTCAGAATCTGGAAAACAAAATCGGAAAGACCAAAAAAAACAATTTCTTTTAATCCAAGTTATTATGTTACATAGTTTGTTCCTGATAGAAGTCAAGTACCCAATAAACTAAATGTGAATTATAACTCTTAATTTTTGAAAAAAGAATTCTTAAAGAACCTAAATTCTTGCAGCTAGAGCAGCTTGAGGGCTGTGATTATAGAATCTCAGCTAAGTGCGTACTGGGAGAGCATCGGAGTCTCATTAAGGTCTCCGCACGCGTGGGGACAAGACGCAGGGACATGTTGCAGCAATATGTAGCAGCGACAAAATCATGTGTTGTTCACACTGAGGGGACATGTAGCCGGGACAAGTAGCGGGGACATGTAGCAGCAACAATGTGTACACACACAAGTAACTGTAGCGGGGACATGCCCCAGGGACATGTCGCAGCGACACGTCCCCTCGTGTGTGCGGATAATTTTTGGCACGTGCAACACGAATTCCTGCAACATTTTGTCTCTGCGCAGGGACAAAACAGCTTCAAAGTTAGTGTTGCGCGTGCCAAAAATAATCAGCACACACGAGGGGACGTGTCGCTGCGACATGTCCCTGGAACATGTCCCCGCTACATTTTCTTGCGTGTGTACACATTGTGATTTCGTTTCTGCTACATGTCTCCGCTCCACGTCCCCTCAGTGTGAACAACACATAATTTTGTTGCTGCTACATGTCGCTGCGACGTGTCCCTGCGTATCGTCCCCACGTGTGCGGAGACCTTTAAGTCATTAAGGTCTCTAGTCCAGCAGATAAGTGCCAAATTTGGCCAAATTGTGCCTTTTATGATAAAAGCATGAAACTTGGCACAAAGTTAGAACACGTCCTGGCAAACATTTTTAGCTATAGGGCCATCGCAGAATTGTCACGTGACCCGAGATTTTGAGTGACGTCATGAAGGGCGGGGCTATTTATTGTCTGTGCTGTGTGTTTCATAAAGGATGTAAAACTTGAGACAATTCTTACTCGTACCTATACATAGTCCAAAAGTCATGACGAGTTCCCTGACACATCAATATAAAACTGGTTACCATGGTAACCGTCATTTAAAAAATATACAGTATTTTATGGTCTAAAGACAGTTGCCAGCTTTCATAATTTCATTACTACAACTGTTCATCAGTTACTGCTACAAAAAATTAACGATATCGAACAGGCGGCATCATTAGTTACCATAGCAACGGTATAAAATGTTAAAAGCCACTTAATTTAACTTTAACCCTAATAAGACCGGGCTTTTTTGGTCTTTTCAGACCGGGGAGGGGCGGATTCCGCCCCCCTCCGTAACTTCCAGAATATTGAAGCAATCACAATAAAACTTACAGGATATATAGTATGTCCAAAAATCTATCTTTTGGTATATGTCACGTGAGATGATGACGTCACATCACCTGACAATTACATCATAATGTCAAAAGAGCCGCCATCTTTGATCCGCCATCTTGGATTTTGAAATTTTTCTAAAACGTCAGAAAACCACCCAAAATTACTGGAAAATACTCAAATTCAATAAAAATGTGGCTAAAACTCAGAAAAAGGTGAAAATAATTGAGTTAAAGTTATTTTTCATTTTAAAATAGAAACACGAAAATAACAAATTTGGGAAAACATGCCTGTCAAAATGCCGTTGCCATGGTGACGTCAAGTTATTGACACAAAAACCTACCCTACCAAATTATCCCCAGTCACATAAATTTTAGATAAAGTCGCAAAGTTTGGTAGCGTTTAGATGAATATTGAAAAAAGTTAGAAGCGTTCAAAGTCAGCGCGGGCACTTTCCGCCCCCTCCCGGTCTGGGATAGTGTTAAGTGCTTACAACTCAAAAACAAATTTGGTGGCCACTTTATTTTTTGTTATTTAATAGTGGTCAGCATGTTACAAAAGTCAAAAAAAAATTAAAAAATTCTCAGGCTGGTTTCAGAGCCATCTTAAATTTTAAAAATCTTCTTAATAGCTGTGGGAGTAACATGTGTATAAGCGCACACCATTAGTAAATTGCCGAAAATAATTTTCTTTACGTGCTTGTTGAGGGTAGAAGGTATAAACCAAAGGAATTCTCTCATTTAGGCCATTTTCGACGCCTTTGGAGGTTCGTTGAGCGGTAGCCTCGTCGTACGAAATAATCGCATATTTCACGTGCCCTCGAATTGAAATCGTCCTCATCGGAGTAGAGATGACGGAGGCGCAGTAGGTAACTGTGTAGAATGCTGTTCCTCAAATGTCGAGGGTGTGATAGCTCACTCTCTTAGTGTGTGTCAGTGTACCAGATGGATCTGACGATAACCAAAGTTATTGGAGAGTCCGAGGCATCAGCTTAGAAGATTTACAGCATTTATGAGAAAGCAAAACACGTGCAAACTGACCCATTTGCACGAGACGTCGACGTTAAAAAATCTAGCCAACACCATAGAGGAAATGGTTCATGTTTATTGCGAACAGAAGTGATCTCCTTGCATCGGCTAGAAAAGACTTCGGTAATCTAGCCGTTATTGACATGATGCATCAAATTGGGGAAATTGGAGAAGATATATTGATATTTAAGGTACTGTGGAAGAACAAACTACTGACGTTTCTGTACGTACATGTACAGTTGATACATGTTCAGTTGCGTTAGTATTCATCATCATCTGAATGGAATCCTGCGTCTCCTCGGCAAGAGCGCTTTATAAAATATATACTATATACAAGGCTAAAAAAGAGTTAAAAATTTTAAAATTAAAATGATAAAACCAAACGTTTTCGGCTGTTTGCCATCATCAGGGTTGAAAAGACCATCCGCATGCATGCATAGATCCAAAGTTGTTTACAAAGGTGATTGTTCTTGTGGCGTTTATTACATTGGCGAGACCGTGAGAAACTTAGAAGTGCGAATTGCGGAACATTCAAATCCTGCTCACATCTACACCTACACCTACATCTACATCTACACCTACAAAACATCTGTGGGAGAACCCGTCACATTCTTTCACCTGGCGTGTTGTCTCTTCAGCACAGTGACATTCCACAAGCGTAGGATTGTTGAGGGTCTAATGATCCAACATTTCCGCCCCAGTTTGAACATACGAGTCATTTCTTATGTCTCTAAACTTTTTCCAACGGGAATTACATAAGATATATATGCATGCGTGCGGACGGACGGTCTTTTCAACCCTGATGATGGCACACAGACAAACACGTTTGGTTTTATCATTTCAATTTTATAGTTTTTAACTCTTTTTTAGCCTTGTAAATGGTATATATTTTTATAGCGATTGGTGATATTGTTGTTCGTCTGCACCAGTAGCTTGGAATTTGTCAACCAGGTTTGAAACACCTCTTTAAAGGGTAGCATGAATTTCCCTAACAAATGCAGCTCTCATAAAACGCACTAGGCAGGTAGCTTACCAGGCCGGTTATTGTTGTAAAGTTTGCTTCTAGGGTGAATGGGGTGATACAGGGAAGGAACCGATTTTTCTCAGTCTCTTGCAAATTCCGCACTTCAAGAGATATGAGATATTTGATGCTATAGAAGAGAACAGTACGGATCCGGATGTCAAATTAATCCCTCGTACGTACAAGAGAGGATGGATCCTGTAGAGTTTTCGTTCTTTTACTGCACAGCGAGTAAAAAGCCCTTAGCGTACCCTAAAAGATGACATAATTTTTTTTAATAATTATGATGCCATTAGAGCCGCCGTCTTGGATTTCAGTATATCCTCAGAGAGGCAGAAAATAATGGAAATCGATACAAAATCAAGCCAGAATGCTTGTGTAATGTACAACTGAACAAATTGTACAATTTTCTTAAAAAAAAAAATAGGAAAATGAATAAAAACGTCGACAAAAAGGCCAATTTTGGACAAATCCGCTCGTAATTATGATGTTGCCATGGCAACGTCAAAAATCATGAAATCGTGGACAGATAGTACACATATTAAATTTCTGCAAGAGATGAATGAGCAGCTACTGAGAGTTTTAGCATCATAGAAAAAAAATCGTATTTTTAAAATTATGAAAAAGCCACAAGGGGTGGCATCCACTCCGAACCCCTCACCTTGTATTTACGGATAAGGGTGCAATTGTTTGTAACTTTTACTATCAGATGTGATATATCATTACCATGGTTTTTGGTTGTTTAATAGTGTTCTGCTTTAATCACGAAGAACGCACAAATTAGTATAATACTAATATGGTGGTCAAACTGTACAAATGACGTTGTCATGGCAACAAGAATGTTGTTAAGGCAACAAAAATTAGTGGATAGGTACTTTTTGCCGATGTAAGTTATTGAAATGGTGTGAATATGGTCTAGGCTAACAATTTTAACGAGTTCATTGCAGTTTTTTTAACTTACTTGTAAAACATGAGAGGTGGCAACGCCCTTTTTAAGTAAGAGCCGCCATATTGGTCACGTGACCAATCTCAGATGGCCCTATATCCAAAAATGTTCAGATTGGTACGTTTAACATATGTGCCAAGTTTCATGCTTTTATCATAAAAGGCACAATTATTCCACTTATCGGCTGGACTACTCCGCACACGTGGGGTCAAGACGCAGCGACATGAAGCAGCGACAAAATTACGTGTTGTTTACACTAAGAGGACATGTAGCAGCGACAGCGACAACATCACAATGTGTACACACGCAAGAAAATGTAGCGGGGACATGTCGCTGCGACATGACTGCCGCAAAATCGTCCCTGTAACATGTCCCCTCAGTGTGAACAACACATGATTTTGTCGCTGCTACATGTTGCTGCAACATGTTCCTGCGACATGTCCCCACGTGTGCGGAGACCTTTAGGGTCTCTTGTTTTAGGTATTGAACGTTGCTTTCGGTACCGAGGGCTAAACTGGCTCCTTTCGTTTAACCTGGCTTGTTTCGTTTAAGTAATATTTTCGAGTAAAACAATTTCCGAAAAGCTTACGGCCAAAACACGAATCGCTTTCCGTCAGCTAGACCAAGTATTTTGAAGCTGTTTTTTTTCTTGCATTTATTCGTGCGCTTAGTCACGTAGTTTTTTGAGCGAGCATTTTTAACACTTCCGCGCGCGTCCCAAGTAAGTAGTAACGCCACACTCCCCGCTTCTGATTAGTTCGTTCTGAGCATGCGCATGCAAGTTATCCTGGACTCTCTTTTCTCGCAAAAATTAAACAAACATTTTCTTATCTCTTGTCTCGCGCCTGGGTAACCTGCGATCAGGCGTTCTTCTCTTGGAGCTTTGCGTGAGCAAAATGGAGCTGCACAAACAGGTATTTGACAAACAAAGAAACAAAAAAGTTTCAGGTATTTAAATTTTTCCGCCAAACCAAAGCTCTTTGACGTCACGCATACACTACCAGCTCCAAGATGGCGGTGTTCCGTTCTTGAGTTTTGGGCTACTTCAGAGAAGAATTTCGTAGGGTTTAAGCCCTCGTTGTAGGCTGAAATTTTGGTGAATAGCATATCTTTTTGTAAACCTTTTTTGGCGTAAAGAAAAAATTTGCCCATTTTGGAGTGAATTTCTCCATTAAGATCCTACAATTCAACAGACGAACGGCGATTTAAGCGTTGACTTAACTTAAACTCAAACTAGAACTACTCCACTTGACAACAGTAAGACAAATACTGAGTAAGAAAGACGTTGATGCAACTGTTTTTCAGAAAAGTCGTTATTTTTTATTTAAGCTAGGTTAAGTCGATAACACAACAGACCTGGTGTTGGTGACACTGAAGGCTGAAAAGGAAGCACGGTTGAACTTGTGTATGATGGCTTTGCTGTTAAAATACTTTCTGTAGCTGAAAAATGAATGAAAAAAATCAATGACATTGTTAATATTGGTTTATATCGAGAGAAAAAACATACACGTATTTCGGTTTATTCTAATGCCAAGAATCTACGGTACTCAGAGGTCAGTTTTTTTTTATAAATACCCAAACAAACAATTAGTGCAACAGTCAACTACATAAATTGCAATTTGGTAACGTGGTTCTAAAGTCAAATTTGAGATGTCGATAATACAAACAGACCAGATGTTGTAGGTGCCCGGATGTAGGTGCTCCTGAAAAATGAAGATGAATCCTTTGTTGGACTTGTATGAGACGATTTTGTGTTCATAATACCATTTGAAAAACCAGATGGAAAATATAACAAATTCATGGCATTATGTCATTTGGTATCCCCACCGATCGAGTAGGAACCAAATCTTGTAGATCCTGCATCTGGCCCAGGAGTGGCCATTTTCTGATTTTCAAGTGAACGAGTATGCAAACTAAGGCGTGAGTAAGGAGTGATTTTGATGATACAGCAGGATTAAAGTACGCAGCTTACTAGCGAACCTTTTTCCACGCAGTTTAGAAAAGAGATCTTTGGACTGACCATTGGTAGCTCAAAGTAACACTACATTTACAATGCAACTACTCCAGCCAAGGCCACCCAAGCAAATTCTTTGCAAATTTACCAATAGTATTTGAGTGTAAAAACAATTAAAAAGGGTCATAAATTATTGCTTGAGTAATGTGCAGCTTGCTTAGTTTGATGAATTTGTCGGAATTCTATTTTTAACATCCAAGGTTTTCAATTGTCAATTGCACAAAATTTTGTCAGGTGGCCTTGGTTGGATTAGTCACACTGTAACGCTCTTACTGAGCAGTTTTCAATTGAGCGTCGTAAAACCAAAACCAAAGAAATCAGTGTGGCCAATCACGAAGAACATAGACAATCAACTTAACCAATCAAAACCGAGTCGAAGCAAATACACGGAAGCCGGCACGAAGCACGGGAAAACGTGCGCAAGCGAGTCACGATTGGTTTTGGTTTTGGTTTTACTCCTAATTGGCTGAGAAAGTGGAGCGAGAGATTTAAGACGGAATCCACTAGGAAGTCGAGTAATATTTATTAAAGTTGGACAAAAATCAAGTACCAGAATAATTTAAATCCTATTGCGTTATTTCCTACCCTTAATAAAAGGTAAAGATGTGAGTAATTATCCGTGATAACACCAACAACAATTTTTTATCAGAGTCTGAGAAAATGAATTTCAAAGTTCACAAGGTATAGGCAAAATCTCACGTGTAGCCATTTTGAAAATTCGTCTTAAGGTCGCGCAGGACCCTTGCAATCATTAGTATGTATTTATTTAAAGAGTATGCACGAACTGCCGGACGACTGAAGCCGACAACAAACGAAATATTCATGAGAATGTTTGTTTTTAAACTCTTTTGTACAAGTAATTACTAGTAATTGTTCTCAGCTTTGTGCACGTGCGCTGGAACATAGGGAATTATCATAATTAGATTCACAGCTTTGAATATATCACACGTTGTTGTAAACATTGACTCGGAAGGTCTTCGGAAGCCTCAAAACCTGCAAATTTGTGTCCAAGTTTTCTCCGTCGATATACAATTTCAAGAGTTGATTCACGAGGAACATAAACTTGGTGTACTCTATTGTGCTATGACTAGAGCGAATTTTTAAATTTCCTTCTCAAAATGAAGATAGCACGTTTCAAAGTTTAAATTTCACATTTTTGCTCTCTTAGAAGCGATTAACTTGTAGCAGTTTTTGAAATCGAAAATTTCGTTCTAGTGGTAGCACAAAAGAGGTTATGATTTATCACTAAGCTATACAATCATTTAATTTGGTGCGCTGTTCTAGCTGAAAACTTGGACACAAAATCGCATTATCTGCAGTTAAACTTTTAAGGGCTTGTAACATCACAGACAACGGTCATCTCTCAGTAAAAGGACAATCATGATGTAATTCCATCATCCCCGAATATCCTTGTTAAATTTTAGAGAAATCGATGTTCAAAATGTAGTGAATTAAAGCTATACAAGATAGCACTCCGTCAAGAAATTTGGCTAATGAATTTATTAATGAGCAAGGGTCCCGCGCGACCTTAAGCGATTCAGTGGAATTCAGCGGAACTTCGAAATTTGTTTTCGATGTTTGGTGTTGTTAGAAAAGATTTCTTTTGATAAGATATTTGAAGCAGTAACAAAAAAGTTTGCAATAAGGTGGAAATAATTCTGGTACAACAATTTCTTATCAGAGTCTGAGAAAATGATATTCAAAGTTCACAAGCTATGGGCAAAAGCTCACATCTTTTAAGGTCTTTAAGCGATTCATGGGAATTCAGTGGAACTTCGAAATTAGTTTTCGATGTTTGGTGTTGTTAGAAAAGATTTCTTTCGATAAGATATTTCGATAAGATACTCACTTTGGAGGTTGGTTGGTTGCATCTTTGATATGCCTTAATGTGACTGTGTGATACAGTTATGTGTGACCGCGTGATGCGGTTCCAGTCAAAAGCCCACATTTCACCCTTGCTCACCACAGAGTCCCAGTAGCTCAGTGGTAGAGCATCCGTCCTAGAACACGGAGGGTCGTGGGTTCAAATCCCATCTGGAACTCGGATTTTTTTCCGAGTTCGATGCTATTTTAAATCTTAGATAAGATATTTGAAGCAGTAACACAAAAGCTTGCAATCAGGTGTAAATAGTTTTGGTACATAATTTTGTCCAATAAATACTCGAAGTCCTGGCGGATTTCCTCTTAAACCAATCACTAAGCGTAGTTATGCAAACCAAATGCAAACGCGACAGTCATTTTATATCAAGGTACTAACTATGGTTAGAAATAGCATTATTTGAATACGGTTAACAAACAACATACCTAAACAGACAAAACAAACCTGTTGATGTCGCTAAAGGGGTGGTAGCAACTGCCCCACTGTTACTTGATGTCGGAGGCCATGAGTAAGGTTGTGTCAAATTAACGGAAGCTGGACTTGCAGTTTCATTAACTATAACAAAACAAGGGACACTTGGTAAATATGCTCTTGACAAGTACCAGTAGTCCAACAATATACCAACAATATAACTGTTTTCAAAAAACGGCGGACAAAAAAGAGACAACATTGGAACTATAAATTATAACGAAATTTTAATGAAAAGACTTGATACAATGCAAAGTACAAAAACACAATACATATAAATAATTATCAATTAAGTACAGAAGACGGGAAATAAACAAAATAAGCTGTAAGAGCCAACGACATTCCAACATCTTTCTTACAGCTTTCTTTTTCTATAAAAGAAATTCCTTATAAAGATAAGGTAATGCCTGCCGAAGCCTGCCATGGAATTGTTGAAAGAAAAGATAGCTCAATAGCAAAGAAGGGCAAGAGTTTTTAGAAGAGACAAATCTAACCTGTGTTAAGTCCAGTGAAGAAACTAAACTCATGACAACCGGGAGATACATATATATGAGTGCACTCCTGTGCTAGCAGTTTTACGACTTTGCGTACAGTATATTTACAAAGTGACCCTTGTGAAACATCATTGTTGGAGAAATTTTTAGCTCTTTGCGTGCAATATTCAAGGAGATAGAAGCGCTCACAAACTGCAAAATTCCTGGGTGGCAAAAGCATTAATGAGCCCATACATTCTTTGTAAAATATAAAAGTTTTCAAACCTACGTCATAGAAATAAGTATTTAATACATCGGGGTCAAATTTATATGGCGAAAGTTAATCGTACCAAGTTCTTTCAATATTCAGAATTGATATTTTTTGTAGCTCGATCAGAAAATGTAGCACTTACGAGGCAAATATTGTAAACAAAGATTACTCTATCAGTTGTATAATTATTATTAAAAATAGTGTGTTCGCGTTGAACTACGCGGACCTATTTTTGTGATAGCCGCATTTACCTTTCAGAAGAAAATACCCATCTTCTGCAACGCATGGAAGAAGGTACCCACTGTTCTCGCCATGGTTCAAAAAGAAAGTATTGGCAGCAAGACTACCTTCAGAAGCTATTATCTGAACAATCCCTCCTGCTCCTCCTCCTAAAAGGTACGTGTTATTAGGTTGTTGTCCATTTCCTCCTTCGACACTAAGTCTTCCCTTCTCCTGTATTTGTACCTGTTGGTAAAGAATAGCACCGAACGGCGATTCCACTAAGCATGTCCGAATGTCCGAATGTCTATTTATTAAAAAAACACATGTGAGAGTTAATTACATAGCCCACCTTGCTTGTTATGTAGCGAAAAGCGCAATGATCCAGGTTGACGCCAACAGTCATTTATCTTTTACGTCTTTTAGGGTGTTGATCTCCTGTGTTGGACGCTCGTCACGACGTCCTTACATATTTTAACTTCTACCAGGTTTTTGATGAGAAACTCGATACATAATGGTACAATAACTCGAAGCTAAGTTGTTTTTATTTAATGGAGTAACTTCTCTTTTCTCCGAAAAATGCTTTCCATATAATTAATTATTACAACTGGTCAGTTCCCATGAAAAAAGGAAAGCGCCGTCAGTGGACGGACATCAACTTACCTTTTGAGCTTTAAGGCGAATTAGTCCCCCAGATCCCCCAGAACAAATACTTGAGCTGTCTGCCGCTTGAGCTGAAGCTATGATGGATGCATCTAAAGTTGGAAATATATAAATTTAAGATTAGGGCTACATTGAGAGATCGATTGATTTACAGTTTCAGAAAAACGATATTTATAGTCTTTATATAACTTATTACATGAAATTTTCGCGACACGTTAATTTCGCGATTTTTCGCAACACTTAAATTTTGCGATTTTGCGAAAAATTTTTATTTTTAATCACTTTAATTTCGCGTTTTTGAGTGACACGCAATTTACATTTTCTTGGCAATATATTTTGATATGCCTTTGAATTATATAAAACGACTTCATCGAAGGAACAATAAAGTCAAAATTAACAAAAACGCAGGGGGGACTTAATAATCTCGGCAATAGCAACAACAGAGCAGTTCTCACAATGTCTTCAAGTGAGTCAATTGACGACAACATCCATTTACATTGATTACTAATATATGCGAGTCACTTAAACTTCGCGTCATGTTATGTTCGCGACACTAATTGTTCGCGTCACTTTATTTTCGCGATTTTTTTAGAATCGCGAAATTCGCGAAATTTAAGTGTCGCGAAAATTTCATGTAATAAGGTATTTTTTATTTTTTAAAGGCTGACCAATCTTTCACGCCAATGTATTGAGTGTAATTTTAGTCTTTGAATTTAACAGTTGCTTTTATTTTACCAAATACACAAGAAAAAAACATGTGCTTACTGCTAATAATAAACATGCAATAATTATGGGTTAGAGACTGTTGTGAGTGTTTTGTTGACAAATACACGCACGCGCTGGCCGCACAATGAACGAGAAATTTTCAATACTGCACGAGGCGTAGCCGAGTGCAGTATTGAAAATTTCGAGTTCATTGTGAGGCCAGCAAGTGCGTGTATTTGTCAACAAAACACGAACGGACAGACTCTAACCCTTTTAATATACAATCTGAGTACACTGCAAGCGATTAACGAACTTCAAACAATAAAGTTTAAAAGTAAGAAGTGTAGTACATAATTACACAGGATTAGATCAATAATATAAAAATCACAAATAAGCCGTACAGAAATAAAGCTTAAAATGGTTCATAAAATTGTTCATCAGCTGCGGTCGTTCATAAATACAGTCAGCGAGAAGCTTGTTCAAAGCAAGTCGATGGCTTTCACAATCAATCAAGTCAATCGCACACAAAAATGTATTTATTGAGCTGAAGTTTTATACCTTTGAACATGAAAGCGCTTCAAGTTGTTATCCTCTTCGATTTTGTTTGGTATTGGAACGTTGATAATTTGAGGAATATATTTTTCTTCCACTTCTACAAGCCTCGAAGCTGAAGACACTTTCAATAATGCACGATTTTTGTGCATTATTGTCAATACTGCACTGTCGGAGTTTGCTGACGACAGGTAAAGCAAAATCACGTGATCTATTTTAACCAATGGCGCGCGTAGATTTTGGACAGTGAACGAAGATTGTATATTAATTAAACTGTAATAGTTAAAGTCAGCCTTGGTCGGTTCAATGTACTCTAATTACTTAGGCAATGGGCAGTGCCCTCGGTCTACCAAAAATACCCTCGCTGTATCACTGGAAAATCATCTTGTAACCTTCCAAAAACTTTGGAAGAATTAAGGAGGCTCAAGCAGTTGTCAGTTCTTTTGATTAAGCAACATCGTTCCTAGAGAGGAACGATGTTGCCCTTGGATTTGGAGCGGGCAAAAGCCCTGGGAACGAGGTTGATGATTAAGTGCTACAAACATTTATCAGTAACCACTTCAAATATGGTATAGAACAAATGCCTAATCCAGTTGGGGGAATTAGCAAATCTTCGTTGAAGCACTCAAAGAATTTCCGAATTATTTCATGCAATCAAAAACTATCGCGAGCGCTCACAAGTACTCCGAAAGCTGTCGCGCGTATAAATACACAACTTCTGGGACGAAAACCGTGGGCTCAGTCACTTCTCGGAGAATTGATGTCACCATCAACTGGCACTTGTTTACCCGAATGAATCACTGACAAACAAATTTTGGTTATTTTCTTGACGTCATTGGTAGCCATAGCAACGGTTTAACCTGTTAAAAACACCCTTAAGCGCTAATAACTTAAAAACGAGTCCGGTGACCCCAGTTTTTTTATTTAAGAAATAGAAAACATGTTCCGTGTTTCTATCGAGTTATAGAAACACAAGTGGAAGTTTGGGAGAACGAGAAATGCTGTGGGAACACGAGTCGATAGACGAGTGTTTCCACAGCTTTTTCGAGTTCTCCCAAACTTTTACGAGTGTTTCTATAACTCGATAGAAACACGGGAAACATGTTTTCTATTTCTTTTAGAAAACAGCACAAAGTAAATAACGCACATCAAAGTAATATTTAGCGCTTTATTTAACATCAAAACGTAGATTCTCTTCACCTCGCGGTTTTACGTCATGAACATAATCAGCCAATCATAGTAAGGGAGTCGATGAACAGAAATAAATCAACTGTTCAACATTTGATTCAAGGCTAAAATTCACCGTTTTTTTGGCCAAACAAACAAAAAAAACAGACCCCAAAGTTAACGTAATTATAAGAAATAACTAAGCCGATGGTTTAACTAAAGTCCAGCACTGGAAGGAGTCAAGAATTGTGGTTTTATTTCGCTTCATCGAACTAACCGAATGGTTTGACGACCAATGCTGTCGATCGAGCGACTCGAACCTTGGAGGTGAAAGTGCATTATTTTTCTGTTAAAAGAAGTTTGACTCGGCATTCTGAACGAATATCTTGTCCGTTGAGGAGCTGTGAATAGTTCTGAAGTGCTGCAAAGCCTAGAATGGAGTGAAGTTGCGCCAATTCATATACTTCTTTGAAAGGTCAGCCGCTTCGATAATTTCTTTCACAGACTATTTTTGAATGTGTAGCGGGCTCTGTAAACATCTTACTCGCTTGTTTTCAAGTGTGCAAATATTTGTTTAGTCTTAACCTGGTTTTTGTCAGCTGTGACATTAAAATTTGGCACAATTCTTAGTTGTTATTTTTGCATTGCTTATTTTAGCGCCGTGAATATTGATTGCCGTGTCTACGACAACTGTCTGTTTCTCCATCGAGTTATAGAAACACAAGTTTTAACCAATCAGCGCACGTATTTACTTTGTGCTATTTTCTAATATTGAATAATGACCAGCAAGTTTAGATAAAACGTTTTGCAAAATAAAAAAAAAAATTTCTCCGGAGCGGTTTAAGAGCCATCTTAAATTTTCCGGTGGCTTTCGTTCTAAAAACTGTTTTGAGCCTTCTTAAGGTGATCTTCGACAGAAACTACTGCAAACGATTATCGAGCTCACCTTCAGAATACCCTTTAAGCGTTACGATATGCCTTCAGTACTTTAAGAGTGAAAACGCTCGGTGGGTATGGCTCATGATATAGGGTTTTAGTTTTATTCTGGTGCAAAGCAGATATTTGTCTTTT
Source organism: Oculina patagonica (assembly GCF_052425735.1). NCBI lineage: Eukaryota > Metazoa > Cnidaria > Anthozoa > Scleractinia > Oculinidae > Oculina > Oculina patagonica. Next base: position 26,813,452 of record NC_135761.1, read on the forward strand.
TTTGTCCTTTAGATAATTTGAAATTGATTGCAGAACATTTCAAGGTCATTACTTATGGTAATCTCTCCTTTCTCAGCAACAAGTTCTATGGCTCCGCCTCCAGCTACACTTCCGGATTTCTGTAAGCACGAACCTGAAGTGAAAGACGATCAAAATTAACAGTCAAAATGACTTATTAGGCTTATTAGTTTGTTTTATTTTTCAGTAGAAACTTTTCATATTTGTTGCAAAAGAATCGACTCGGAAACGGAAATAAACACGCACTTCTGAATGAAAAAGTCCACCGATAAGAATCAGACTTTATAAATATGTTTAAAACTTTATTCTTCTTCTAACGCCGCAACGGTTGTGTTGGCTACAGAAATTGACTAATTGTCAAAGATACGAAGTCCTAGAGCACTGGAGGCGACATATGAATCAAAGGACTTTATTAACCGATTAAACAGTGATATAGTATTGATTTTATTCCTGACCTTGAAATTGATGCTTTCGATTGGTCAGGCACATTTTCCGGTAATTTTCGTTTGTCCAGAATGTATGATAATTATAATTGTCTGTCCGATGTGGATGGTGTACAAGTTTATATAATCAACAAGATCTAACCTCCGCTTCCTCCCAGCAGTGATTTGGTGTTGTTTTTATCGTATGACGGACCTGAATCTATGAATCTGTTGCCAGACTGCGCCTTTCCTCCATGGCTGGACCCAGGTATACATTGGCCTGACACTCGAAAAACTGGGTCTGTTACATCTAATCCTCCAGGACCAAGACCTATAAAAGTGTTTAAAGAACTTGAAAATTTCTTTGTTTCGGTAATAAATCAGGGGGAAGCTACGGGTACTATATAAAATATTGTGTATATGAACGTGATTACAAGATCGTCCAGGCTTATATCTTTTGACATAATGCAAGTATCCAAATTTAATGGACATTGACAACGCGTGCTTGAAAACCTTCCCATGTCTATTTCAGGGTTAGGGTTTTGAGAACAGCGGTATACCTCCGCCCGAAGTTCTGAAGAGTAGCCATTGAAACATACGGAACCGATTACTTGACCGTTTATTAGTACTGAGAAGTACTGGAAGGGATACAGAGGAGTCGAAGGCATGACCTTTCGCACACGGGTCAAACGCTACACCATTGAGGCACAGGAAACTCGTGGGAGCTAGGCCATATAACTACTGAAGGTTCAAAATGTGATAAATTTCCCGTGTACTGCAAGGATTCGATTTGTCGATGAATGGGCATTTTATGGAAAGAAATGATAGTATACTGCTGTTTGAAAAAGGTTATCATACAAAAGCGTAAAAGACTGTGAGGTTACGCAAAAAGATATTTTCGGTTGGTGTAGTTTAACGTCACTTGATCGAAGTTCACGGCGTTTTATCGCGTAAGAATTAATAACTGCCCTTTCACTTAATTGCATTTTTTGCGCGGATTGAACTAAACACAACACTAGATTCGAAAGGGGGGGATTATTTCAAACCATAAATCAGTTATGGTACATAAAAAAGAAATAACGTGGGCTTTTAGTGTTTGAGCGCTGTTAAGAAACAAATTTTCACACACTGAACCAACACTAAAAAGTAAATGTGGTGCACGAATAAGTATAAAAGCCTAAAATTACCTTGTTTTCTTGTTCAAATGGTTGTTATGATCTCCATTTAGAGAGGGGCCCTTGTTAAAAAATGGAACTTCCAGCAGGGGTTTAGAGAGGGGGTATAAAAGAGAGAAAGAGAGAGGGGAGGGAGAGTTTTTACGGTAAATGCTAATTTATCAGTTATGTTTTTTTATTATAAAATCCATTTGTAGGAAGAGAATTCCTAAGATTTCCTTAGCGAAAAGTTTATCTCTTGTGACTAGAATCACGATACATCGTGAATGATTATGACCAGTGCCGGCCTTGATTTGGTGAAAAACAGCAAATGGCAAGCTTGATCCGAAAAAACTGAAAATTCATTATTACTGGAATAAAACAAACGGACAGTGATGAACAGATATGACACTGATTCTGACGTGACATCAACTGAGAAAGAAAGCGAAACTTCCAGCAGGGTTCTAAAAAGGGGGTATAAAAAAGAGAGAGGGAGGGGAGGGAGAGGTGTTTTTAAGGTAAATGCTAATTTTTCTAAGTTATGTTTTTTTTATTATAAAATCCATTCGTAGGAGGAGGATTCCTGAGATTTCCTTAGCGAAAAGTTTATCTCTTGTGACTAGCTATAGAATCACAAGACATCGTAAATTGATTATGCATCAATTATCAGTGCCGGCTTCGATTTGGTGAAGCTAGGTGCGAAAAACTGAAACATTATCATTACTGGAATAAAAGAAACGGACAGTGATGAACAGATGTAATATTCTGACGTGACATGAAAAAGCCGTCTACAACTGAGAAAGAAAACGGGATATCTGTTATGCTCTACTTACCTTTAGAGAAATGTATTTCAGAGTTGGGTGGATATGGTGGTCCAACCATGACTGGAGATGACTGTGTGAATCCACCAAGACATGTTGTATTGAGCACCGCCTCTCCGCAAGTTATGTTGACATCGGTTTGTATTGAAATGTTTCCATTCAGACTTGTTATACTAAGAGCATACTTCCCGAATACTTCAACTATTGAACCGCTCCTGAACTCAATGTTACCACTGAATGTCATGTTGGCAACAAGATGGCTGCCATATAAGGAGCTTCTGGTTTGAAATGATGAGCTGTATCTGCAACTTGTACAATTAATGAATGGAACAGTCGTGTTAATCTGCAATACTTCACCGGGGTTAAGAACAAGACCTAAAAAGATACGAACAATTATCAGAATATGGAATCTCTCCCAGCTAAAAATTTGGACTGGTAGCGCATTCAATTTCGTTTTGGTTTAGAAAAACAAATTATAGCTCTCCACCTTGACAAAATATTTATATTAAAAAATGGAAAACTGAATTTTTCTTTGGTGAGTTGATTTGATCCAAGCAGCCCAGTTAGAAAGAGTCTTATGAAAATCTCTTTTGAGCTTTTTAAACTCGACCAAGGAAGGGGGGAATACTTCGCCAAAAAATGTTTTTGCTTGAAGTGGTGGACAATATGGCTTTAATGTTTAGATCGTGATGTTTAAAAATCATCCAATTTGGAAACCTTTCTATGCCAAATATAATTCAAAATGAGAAGAGGAACAGGAGTAGAGTTAGGTTCGGCTCGACTCGTGTTGGGAAAACTCGAATTTTATTTTCAAGTAGTTTGTTTAACTGAATCATCTTTCTTGCATCTACACCAAGATTAACATTCACATCATCAGTTCAGTTCATTCTATTAACTGTGCGACTGGTACATAGTCCAGGAATTTTCTCAATCATTTCTGCGTTACTGAAACACAATGAAAGTATCCTTAAAAATATAAGTACAAAAATACAAAAAAAAGGTTTTTGTTCTTTATTTTTCAGGAAAGGATTTTCTCACGGCTTAGAATCGAATTTGTTATTACCGCCAAATACAGTAAAAACCCGCGCCTGGTAAGAACAAGTGGATTAAGAACACCCAGGCCTGATTTTAGGAAATAAAATACCATTTATATAAGAACACATTCAGCCTAAAAAAAGGAAAGTTGTTCTTATATGGAAAAAATATCAAAGATCAACACTACATTTCATTGCACACATAATAGTTCCACCCCAATTACAGTACAGTATTGCCTTGATTTATCAATTTTATTAAAATTAAAATACAATTGTGTGCATATATATTGATTTCATCTATTGGTGGCCTAGTATGTTCCTTATTTTAAGTAACTTTTTTTTAGGAACACTTAAGAACACTTACAGGCTGATTTTGCAGATTATAACCCTTTATATAAGAACCAAATCAGCCTGAACCGCCAAAATAGGTATTCTTATACGCGGGTTTTTACTGTAACTCGTGAATGAAATAAGGAGAACTATTACACTATTTTCAGTGTCGTTTGTCTGCCAACTGCTGAAAAAAGATCAGGCGGAAATTTTTTTCTTTTTTTCCCTTGTAAATGTATAAACATAATGAAAAATTCTGACTTTTAAGTATTCAAAGCGGAAATTACTTTTCTTTTTATAGTCTGGGAGGAATATATAAATTTATTATATAAACTGCAGTGGTTTAGCGAGTGGTAGCAAATCGAGAAAAATGGTATCACACATGTGTGGATAAAAATGATATCCACACATGTGTGATATCATTTTTGACTAATCCGCTCGCAGAGATTTTCATGTTTCAATGCTCAATGAGCCAAAGTAAATCGATATTAAGTCGAAACATATTCGGATCTTCCTCGGCAATTTTCGGTAATCTTTTCTTTTTATAGTCTGGGTGAAATATATATTAATATCACATAATGTCGGGTGTTAGACGCTGCGCCTTCAAGATTTTCAAGTGAACGAGTATGCAAACTAAAACGCATTTAAAAAGTGCTTTTGATGATATAGCAGGATCAAAGTACGCAGCTTATTAGCGAGCTTTTTTTTCTACGTGGTTTGACAAAGAGTTCTTTGGACTTACCATTGAACACTTCATTTAGTACTATATATATTATAGAGCAGTTTTCAATGGAGCGTCAGTCTGGCAAAATCTCACAAAGAACGCAGACAATCAAGTTAACTAATCAAAACTCGAAGCAAATACATGTAGCCGGCAAGAAGCGCGGGAAAACGTGCACAAGCGAGTCACGATTGGTTTTGGTTTTAGAAAGTGGCGCGAGTGTTTTAAACCAATCACAAAACGTAGTAATGCAAAAAAAATGCAAACGCGAATTACATTCGGCACTCAAGTGAAAACCACTTTATATCAAGCTAGAAATAGCAATATTTGAATACGGTTAACAAAGAACATACCCAAACAGACAAAACAAACCTGTTGATGTCGCTAAAGGAGTGGTAGGAGGCCATGAGTAAGGTTGTTTCAAATTAACGGAACTTGGGCTTGCACTTTCATTAACTGTAACAAAACAAGAAACACTTGGTAAATATGCTTTTGACAAGTACCAGTTGTCTCACAGAACCGGCTGAACGGTAAATTGTAGACAAAAATGAGAAAAGATTCGAACTATATAACGAAATTTTAATGATAAGACTTGATAACAATGTAAAGTGCAAGAAGGGTCAACAGAAATGCAGGATTAGCGAGAGGGTACAGAAGACGTGAAATAAACACAAAAGCCGTAATTAAGGTAAAAAGAAGTCGGAGCTAATGGAATTCCAGCATCCTCGATTCTGCTTTAGTTCAGCAAAGCGAAAACGCGAAGAAGGACCAACGAAGTACCGGTAACTTCTTATTTTTGAAGACGAAAGTGCAAGCATTCTTTTTTTGGAAAATAAATTCCTTATAAAAAGATAGGTAACGCCTGCCATGGAGTAACTGAAAGAAAATATCGCTCAATAGCAGCAAGAGGCAAGAGTATCTAGAAGAGGCAAATCTAACCTGTGTTAAGTCCAGTGAAGAAACTAAACTTATCAAACTCATATGAAACCCGGTGATATAAATTTATGCGCCCAGTTTAGTTTTGAGCTCAGATTTTCGGTATTCAGGCTTAACCAACAGGTGCTAAAGGCTGAAAATTTTTCTGCTTGCAGCGCACGGAGTTTGTCAAACCCACCTAAAAGAGTTAAGCCAAGAATGGTAGCTAAGGCTAAGGGATTATTGCCCTTGGCTTTTCTTTTAAAGGCTTTAAATTCAGTGATGAAAAGATTGTAGATTTAAAGTCGAAACATTTCGTGCAGATCAAATGTTTAGTCAGCAAAGTAAAGTTAAAGGACAAAAATGAGACAGGCGTTTCCATCGCGTGGTGTCGCGATGGAAAGCAAACTTGGTCCCAATCATGCGTGCTTATTTGTTGGACATGTTGAGTAACAGATCTTTCAGCAATACAGCGGTATAAAACCAAACCTCTAGAAACGCTATATTGACGACATAGTCGGTGCCGCTTCCTCCTTAAAAGAGAATCTTAACCCTATTAAGACCGGGGGGTGAGGGGGGGGGGCTTTTGAGGCCCGCGCTGACTTTGAACTCTTATAATTTTTTTAAGATTTAACCAAACGCTGCTAAACTTTCTGAGTTTTCCTAAAATTTATCTGGCAATAATTTGGTAGGGTTGGATGATGTGTCATGAACTTGGCATCACCATGGCAACGGCATTTTGACAGGCATGTTTTCCCAAATTTGTAATTTTGCGTGTTTATGTTAATAAAAATCAACTTAAATGGAATTAATTTTTACATTTTTACGGGTTTAAAGCACATTTTTTTTTTTTCTGGCACTGGAGAAAATTTGAAATCCAAGATGGCGGATCCAAGATGGCGGCTGTTTTTACATCATGATGTAATTGTCACGTGATATGACGTCACCATCCCACGTGACGTATACCAAAAGAAAGATGTTTGGACATACAATACATCCTATAAGTTTCATTGTGATTGCTTAAATATTCTGGAAGCTACATAGGGGGGTGCTTCCGAAGCCACCCCCGGTCAGAGAAGGTCCAAAAAAGCCCGGTTTGAATAGGGTTTTAACCCTATTCAAAAGCATTCGCCACCTTCGTCAATAACTTTCACCCCAGCTTGAAATTCACGTTGGCCTTCTCAGACGAAAAGCTCTCGTTCTTGGACGTATTTCTAAAACCATCTGCCAACTGCCTTATAAGAACGATCCACTGTAAGGAAACAGATTCTCACTCTTACCTAACTTATTCCTCGTCCCATCCAGTTCGTTGTAAGAACTCATTTCCGTACAGCCAACTGCTACGTCTGAGGCGAATTTGCAGTGAGGATGACGACTTTTAACCTTAGATGAATGAAATGGCTGGTTTCTTCGCACACCGTGCCTATCCTCCCGCTGCGATAAATCAGGCACTGGAACGCGTCAGCACCGTCTCCCGCCAAACAGCCCTGCGATCAGACTCTTCTTCTCCGTCGGGACAACAACGAGAGAACAACGAGAGAAGGTAAGAAACATCATATCCAAGAACCGGGACTTATTTAAAAAGCCTGACTCGGTTACCAGGGATATTTTTGAATCCGCAAAAATTCTGTGTGCCTATCGCCATGATAGCAATTTGCGTGACATCTTTGGTCCATATAATAGCGGTCTCTCCACAACCGAATCAAGGGAAGAAGAGTCAAGAACCTTTGCTTGTGGTCGACAAGGCTGCACTACCTTTCCACACACCAAAGTATCGCAGACCGTTAAAACGTCAAGGGGTCAGCTGGCAATGCGACATAGGTGCACCTGCACGACAAGTAATTTAGTTTACATCATTTCTTGCAGTGCGTGCCCTATGTGCTACATTGGTGAAACGTCGGTCGGTGAAAAAAGACTTAGACCTCCCTGTTGCGAGACATTTCAATTTCCCTGGACACAGTATTAACGAAATGTTCGTGTCTGTTATCTGCGCCGGATTCAAAACCACGCGGGGTCGACGTCGCACAGAAGCAAGGCTAATTTTTGCATCAAAATACTCTGCATCCAAACGGAATAAACATTGACTTTGCTTTCTGTGACATCACAAGCGCGCGCTTTTGTATGTCGAAGGCGCACTTTATTTTTTTTAAATCTATGAGCGTGTGCTATCAGTTAACGGCATTTCTACGCTGATGAAGAGACAGAAGTCCCGAAATGTCTGAGAAATTTGTACTTCAGCACATTAACAATATTTTTGTTTAAGTTTTGTCATATCATACATACATACAGTTTTTCTTGATTTGTGATTTAAAGTTAAAGGAGCTCGACGCTTGAATTGTCACGGCAATTTTCATATCGTGACAAAGCCTGTCGCTTGTGTATTATTGAAAATGATATCTTCGCGTTTTACTTCAGAATAAATGAGTACTCGTATATTTTTCAAAGGCAAAAAATTGCATTCTCTTTGGGCAAATCCTGATTGTCTTAGCAAACAATGATAATGACATCCGTACGCTACGCGGACCTATTTTCGTGATAGCTGCTTTTACCTTTCAGAAGAAAATACCCATCTTCTGCATCGCAACCCACACCGCCATAAGTGCTAGAGCCTTGTTTCATGGATGAAGTATCAGCAGCAAGACTACCTTCAGAAGCTATTATCTGAATAATCCCTCCTGCTCCTCCTCCTACAAGGTACGTGTTACTAGGTTGTTGTCCATTTCCTCCTTCGACATTAAGTCTTCCCTTCTCCTGTATTTGTACCTGTTGGAAAAGAATAGTCATTTAATCAGCACTAACAGCGAATCCACTGCTATTAATTAAAAACTATATTTTATAGAAAATGAATAGCCATTTTATCGGCAACGAAAGGCGATTCCACAAAATACATAAACAAATTGTATAGCAAATGTCCATTTATAGACTACTCCTGAGAGAGAAATTGATATTTACTGGTAGCTTACTAGAATCATCTCTATCCAATTTAGGCTGTCTTTTTGTTTTAAATCAAAACATTCAAGCCATGCACGACTCTGACGTTTGATTGATGAACTGGTAAAATCAATGGATAAATTTCTTACGTTATTTCATGACATTATAGTTGTAGGTATACAATAAAACGATGTTTATCAGAGAAAAAGCTCATGTGAGGGTTAATTGCACACCTTGCCTGTTAAGTAGCAAAAAGCGCACGAATTTCGTTGGAATTTCTTTACTATCGGCAAAGATTCCCGTAGACGCCAACCGTCATTCATATCTTTTATTGTATTCACCTCCCGTGTTGAACGCTCGTTACAGCTTCCCAAAATATTTCAACTACTCCCAGATTTTGATGAGAGTTTCCGCACATAAAGATATGATAACCGATGCTAAGTAGTTTTTATTGTTTTACAGAATAACTACCGGTTTCTCAATAAAACGCATTCCAAGGAACTAAATATTACAACTGGCTCCCAAAAAACAGGAGAGCGTAGTCAGTGGTAAATTATTTTGTGATAGACATTAGCTTACCTTTTGAGCTTTAAGGCGAATAAGTCCCCCAGATCCCCCAGAACAAATACTTGAGCTGCCTGCCGTTTGAGCTGAAGCTATGATGGACGCATCTAAAGTTGGATAAATGTTTTCTTAGATAAGAGCTACATTTAAAGTTGATTATTAAACTACTATCAAGTTTCTGAAAAAAGATAATTATCAACATTTCAATCAGTTTAATCATTAGACTAAAGGTCATCACATAATTTCCAGTGCAATTTGGAATATAAAATAAAAATACTCACGAAAAGATTTTTAAGGTTAACAAAAATTATACGCGAGTGCAGTGAATGTAATTTGAAGTCTTTTACATAGAGGGCAAAATTGCTTAATGCTGATTGGCTGAGGCAGAGGGCATTTTTCCTTAATTTTGGTAATTGCCCCGGGCAAAATTACATGGTCCTGATTGGACAAACAGGAAAATTGCTCGTTTCTGATTGGCTGAGCGCGCTGCACTTCGTTGGCTTCAAGACGGCGGGATTTTGAGCAGAATTTTCAAACACAGCCCTCGCTTGTACATCGATCTTTTCGAAATTTGACCTCAGTTTCCGCAGATATGTGATGAAAATGGAATGGAAACGGGGTGATAGCTTAAAACGAAGATCTGAAAGCTGAAACAGAAGATTATTATAGTTGACGGTACAAAAATTGCATCAGACACTTGCGAGTGTGCGACGATTCAAACTCATTCATAGCGGCCGGCAACTGACATCTCCGTTTCACTTCTGTCATCTCTAAGACTCGTCACCAGCAACCCAGCATATAAAGGAGGACATATAAAGTTTGTTCTGTGAAAGAAGGTCACATTTACCGGACAAATTACTTCTGCAAGTTCGTTTGAGGTCGTCGTTTGCTGTTATCTTTGTCGAGGACTGACATGTGAAGCCGCTCGTAGAGGAAAGCTTTAAAACGTGGAAACAGGTGAATAAAATTATGCTTACGTTTATATTGAGTATTCGCTTGTTCAATTGTAAATAGCTTTTTATTATTTTCACGACTTTCATACCCTTTATTGCATACAACTGTCAGCGTTATTCTCTTCCGAACGTCAAGATTTGCCCCGCGATTATCAGGAACGTTTTCGTTTCGCAAGCCAAATTAGATTCACGCTGTACATAAGTTATAATAAGCTTCGACAATTTTCAGAAAATTTTGCCCTCTATCTCATAAACAAGTAATCACATGTTTCCTAGTAAAATTAAGGATTAATATCACTTGTGTTTTCAGAAGTTGTTGCCCTCGTCGCTTTGCGACTCTGGCAATTTCTACAACTTCTGAAAACACAAGTGATATTAATCCTTAAGGTGGCTCCATAGGGTTTCTTGACCGCGCGAAGAATGGGTACGAAAGGGCGAGCTTGAAATGCCGGCAAATCAAAACAAACATGGCGGTTTCACGCGAGCGTGAAACTTTCCTGTGTGGATCAGATAAAAGAGTTTACAACATTCTAAAAAGGTGTTTACAACGTCCGCGGTGCTTCTGGCCGCTTTTGTAAAGTTCGTACGATCGAAAGTAAAAGAGAAAATAAAGAATAGTCTCCGCGATTGTGAGATACTTCGAACAGAATTTTAGAGATTCTGCGACATAAAGGATTAAGGTATGTCTCTAACTAACCTTTGGGTTAACAGATATTCGCACAAAAACCGACAAAAACGGGGAACGCTCGTCTTTACACATCAACCCGTATGGTTCGAAAGTTCGCGCATGCTCAAATAGCGATCTTGGACAATTTCTATTCTGATGACGTAATTGTTATTCGGGCGAAAATAGAAAATTTCCCCTGGTATTTACTAGAGTTTCCTTCGGTGAAATTCCTTAAAATTTGGCATAGATGTGATACCTTTTTAACTGCCCTTTTTGCCGTTTTTTTAAAAAAATTTGTAAGCCAGTTTTTTTGCTTAGTCAAAAAAACGCAAAATAACCAAAAACGCAAAAACGACCTGGACAACCCCTACTTTTTTTGTTTTTAAAAGTTACGTTCCATCAGTTTCAATCCGTTGAGAGAATTTCAAAAATTTTCACCGAAGAAAATTAAAGAAATTTAAGATCAAAGCCATGAAAACACCAAAAAATAGGACTTTTTGAGTAGATGTAGCTAAAAAACAAAGGCCGTAATTTTAAAAAAGAATAATGCACAACATATTTTAGTCTTTGCTTTTAATATTTCGGCAGCGTTTATGTAACCAGTTTAAAAAATAACGCGAAAATGATCACTTGACGGGTATCACTTGTGCGCGCGCCGTAATATCTCAAAACCCTATGGAGCCACCTTAATTTTACTCGGCCCCATGCGATTACCTATACTTATGGGTTAGAGACTGTTGTGAGTGTTTTGTTGACAAATACACGCACTTGCTGGCCGCACAATGAACGAGAAATTTTCAATACTGTACGAGGCGTAGCCGAGTGCAGTATTGAAAATTTCGAGTTCATTGTGAGGCCAGCAAGTGCGTGTATTTGTCAACAAAACACGAACGGACAGACTCTAACCCTTTTAATATACAATCTGAGTACACTGCAAGCGATCATCGACTTAACGAACTTCAAACAATAAGCTTAATGTTTAAAAATAAGAAGTGTGGTAGTACATAAGTTTAATTACACGGGATTACATCAATAATATAATAATCACAAATAAGCCGTACAGATTATGTTATTTGGACAGTGAACGAAGATTGTATTTTAATAAAGAAATAAAAAACGCACCCGAGTGCATTATGGAGTTATATAAGCACGCGGGAATTTTTAAGAACACGAGAGAAGTGCATAGGGAAGCACGAGGCGCAGCTGAGTGCTTCTCGCACTTCTCGAGTGTTCTTAAAAATTCCCAAGTGCTTATATAACTCAATAATGCACGAGGAGAAAGTTTTTATTTCTTTTATGAAATGTTAAAAAAATTGCGCGCGCTAAAACTCGTGACGTAAGCAGCGTGCATTATAACTCAATAAAGCACGCGCGTGACGTATGCAGCGTGCTTTATGGGAATATAATGAGTTCGAATTGACCAATCACAGCGCGCGCAATTCCTCGACGATTTTATAATTAGAAATAAAAAACGCACCCGAATGCATTGTTGAGTTATATAAGCACGCGGGAATTTTTAAGAACACGAGAGAAGTGCATAGAGAAGCACGAGGCACAGCCGAGTGCTTCCCGCACTTCTCGAGTGTTCTTAAAAATTCCCAAGTGCTTATATAAGGGGGGGTCATATAACTCAACAATGCACTAGGAGAAAGTTTTTTTCTTTTCTTTTCAACGTGCATTATAACTCGATAAGGCACGCGCGTGACGTATGCAACGCGCTTTATGGGACTATAATGAGTTCGAATTGGCCAATCAAAGCGCGCGTAATTCCTCGACCATTTTATAAAATAATATAAAGAAGTGCTTATCTTATGCTTACTTTTAATAATTAACATGAATGATAGACTGCTTCAGCCTTGGCCGGCTAAACGCTAATTACTTTGGTAGTAGAAAGTTCCAATCTTCAAAAATATTTCAATGCAAGGGGGGCAGAAAAGAAGGTCTGGGATCGAATAACGATGTTCTCCAAGAACATCGTTAGTCGGCAGCCGCACAACTTGCAACGCGATCAATTCACCATCTGGTCGGCGTTTTTCGACGGTGCGGCAGCAGGCCATATTTTCCCTCGAAATAGAAGCAATAGCAACCATGACATCGCTACTGTGAATTCAGGGATTGTAAAGGGTCAGACTATCTTTGCTAATTATGTAACGCATTGTTTTAAACCTAAAACTTCGTCTTCGTTGCATAGTTATTAAAACGCAGAATTTCGTAATATCGCGTTACTTTTTAGCGATGAAATGCAAATGAATGTATCACAATTTTCAACGCATGTGGGGATCACAAATTACGTAAAACAAAGAACGACCAAGTCAACAAGCAACCACGAAACAATAGAGAAAGTACAATAGCTCCGAACGGCACGGGAAAATTCAATCGCCACGTTTCATTACCATTTCCTTGGTCGTTTGATTTCACAACGAACACAACATGTTGACGATAAAAACCTTTCCGGAGACATTTTTCCCGCTTTAAAGAAACAACTAAATAAACTCTTTAACTGCTATAAAAAAAGGAACCGAACTCGCCCACCAGCCGACATGTTGTTGTTGTTGTTCAGAATGAGAGCATCTGTTCATGCGCCTTAGAGGTATCCGCTGACTAATTTCGATGCGTTCCGTGTATCATTAAAAATTCTTCTGATTTGATTTGGTGATCTTTGGAAATCCTGGTTTCTTCAGCAGAAACCGTTGCAAACTTTATTCGAACTTACCTTCATGATAACGCCTTGAGCTTAAAGTTATGCCTTCGATTTCTGCTCAATTTTTTTGCCAGACTTTCAACCAATTTCTAGTACTTCTTGTCAAATTCCAGTTTCGCTTGCTGCTTTAGTTCTTCTAAGAATTTAGAACTTGAAGAGGGAAAACTTTCTGTAGGAATGGCTTATAAGAGTTTTAGTTTTACTCTGGTAACAAAGGAGAAATTTATGTCTTTTCCTTCTAGATAATTAGAGATTGATAGCCGAACATTTCAAGGTCATTACTTATCGTAATCTCTCCTTTCTCAGCAACAAGTTCTATGGCTCCGCCTCCGGCTACACTTCCGGAAGTATGTAAGCACGAACCTGAAATGGAAAAGAATCAAAGTTAACAGCTAGAAGCACTTATAAGTTTGTTTTTTTCTTTAGGAGAAGCCTTTGATATTTGATGCAAAAGAATCGGCTCGGAAACGAAAGTAAACACGTGCTTCTAAAAAAAATCCCGGCCACCGCGAAAAAAAAAAAGCACATCATAAAAACTGCGTAAATATCTTGAGAAGCTCTACCCTTTTTATTGCGTATCTAAATAATGGACTTCTACTGGGTGCTGTTCATTGGGCTAACAAAACCTGAGCCTGAAAATTATCCGAAAATTTAGTTATTGCCCGAGAAGCGAAGTTTTATGAAGCTGAGGGCTTTATTGGTCGATAAAACAGTGTTGAACTTGACGCCTCCAATTTCCATACATCGAATAGTCGGGTCAATTTTTCTGTTGCCCTGAGCTGTGGTTTAAAAAACTGTCCGGTCGAAATGTTAGCCTGCGAATACAGCCGCCTCTCATCGCTCCTGGCCGGCTTGGCGTTAAGCGAGAGAGAGGACGTCCCTCTCGTGAAACGCCAAACCGGTCGGGAGCGATGAAAGGCGGCTGTATTCGCAGGCTATCGAAGTGTTGCACACGGCGAATTTTGACCAATTATGCAACTGGACGGAAGAATTCTTGCTGGTTTACAACAAGCGATTACCACTCCGGCACAGTCTCACCTCCGCTTCCTCCTAGCAGTGATGTTGGGTCGTTTTTGCCGTATGAAGGACCTGACAACAAGGCGTTGCCAGACTGCGCCTTTCCTCCATGGCTGGAACCAGGTATACACTGGCCTCGTAAATCAAATGCCTTGATCTTAATCTTTAATCCTCCAGTACCAAGACCTGTAAAATTGTAGAAAAATTTAAAATGTTTAAAATTTCTAGAAGCCTACATTTCTGGAAATGTTCTTATTCTATCAGATTCGCGAGTACCGGTATCCTATTTATAGACGGCTTTTTCCGCGCACTAGTGACCCATCACGTTGATGCGCGCCGTTGGTTGGTTACAATTAATTGTTTAACCTGACTCATCTCGTTTAGTCCCTAAAGAGAGCAAAAGACAAGCAAACGGCACAACAGAATTACTGTTTATTTTAACTTCCGTTTAGCGAGGATTTAGATCTTCCGCACACACAATCAGTTTCGTCCTTCGTCGATGATCGATAATAGAATTGAAATTACTAAAAAACGGAGCATCCAAATGGGTCGTCTTCGTTTTGGAGTCAGATATACGAGATAACAGCGAGCTAAAGAGAAAATTATTTCTTAAGGTTACGGAATGAGACTCTAGACAGTCACTTAATACAGTAGAAGCTCTCTTAACGGACACTCTCGTAAGCGGACAGCTCTACTTACCGCCGCCTTCTTTGAAACCCCGTTTTAACTCCCATACAAACTCTGTACTTTTACATTCTCGTAAGCTTACCTTCATATATGGCATCTGTTTTGGGCAAACTTATTCCAACCATGACTGGAGATGATGACTGTGTGAATCCACCAAGACATGTTGTATTGAACACCGTCTCCCCGCAAGTTATGTTGACATCAGTTTGTATTAAAATGTTTCCACTCAGACTTGTTATGCTGAGAGCATACTTCCCGAATACTTCAACTATTGAACCGCTCCTGAACTCAATGTTACCACTGAATGTTATGTCGGCAACAAGATGTCTGCCATGTAAGGAGCTTCTGTTTTGAAGCGATGCAGTGTAATTGTAACTTGAAAATGTAATGAAAGGAGCAGTCGTGTTGATCTTCAGTTCTTCACCACTGTTAAGTATAAGATCACCGGCTAAAACGAAACAAAACAATTATCAGAATGTAGAACTTCCCCTTCAGGTAAAATCTGAACTAAATAACAAATAACAAGCAAACACATAAACACATAAACAAACAAACAAAAAGGAAACGGGTTTTTTTTGGTAGTAGGCAAGGGAATAATTTCACTTTTATTTTATATAATATGATTTGGTAAGTTGAATGGTACTTTAAAAAGCTCAATAAGAAAGTGTCTAACGGAAAACTTTTCCTTTGACCTTTTCAAACTCGACTAGTAAAAGTAGAATACCTCACCAAACTGAATGCTTTTGCTTGAAGTGGTGGACAATATGGCTTTCATGTTTAGATCGCCATGTTTAAAAATCATCCAAGTTGGAAACCTTTCTATGCCAAATATCATTCAAAATGAGAAGAGGAACAGGAGTAGAATTAGGTTCGGCTCGACTCGTGTTGGGAAAACTCGAATTTTATTTTCAAGTAGTTTGTGTAACTGAAACATCTTTCCTGCATCTACACCAAGATTAACATATACATCATCAGATCAGATCAGTTCAGTTCAGTTCATTCTAACTATGGTTCATTCTAACATCTGCGCGACCGGTAAATAGTCCAGAAATTTACTCTATCATTTCTGCGTTACTGAAACACAATGAAAGTATCCTTAAAAATATAAATACCAAACTATAAAGTAAAAGGTTTTTGTTCTTTATTTTTCAGGAAAGGATTTTCTTCTCACGGCTTAGAATTTGTTATTACCGCCAAATAACTCGTGAATGAAATAAGGAGAACTACTGCACTATCTTCAGTGTCGTTTGTCTGCCAACTGCTGAAAAAAGACCAGGCGGGAAATTTTTCTTTTTTATTTTCCCTTGTAAATGTATAAACATAATGAAAAAATTCTGACTTTTAAGTTATTCAAAGCGGAAATTACTTTTCTTTTCATAGTCTGGGTGGAATATATAAATATATCACATAATGTCGGGTGTTAAACGCTACGCCTTCTTAATAGCACAATTTGTTTACCTGGTTGTATTGAATATTAATTCCAAACGTTTCATGATACTTGGTTTTGTCTTGTTAAAGACGTCAGTCAAACAGTATGTCAGGTTTTACAAAATTCGTAAATTGCTTCGCATAATTAGCAAAAAGAATTAGTTTTACTTCAAAAACTCAAGAGCCTAAAGTCATATGGAAACAACGACAAGTGGTCCAATTTTTTTTAAAACTCACCATGCAAGCGTACTGGAGCGATAAACAAGTGATATTATTGTCATGCATCAGGGACTTAAGATCTCAACTTGAAAAAGTCAGGCTGATCAAGTTTTGTCCTTGTGGTCTGGAAAAACACCTAAAAATTATTATGGCTCCCTTCTTCCTTCAACAACAACTTACTTTATATCTCCATCTTGATGTACTAGGTTTCATGAGCG
This sequence comes from Oculina patagonica, assembly GCF_052425735.1. Classification (NCBI taxonomy): domain Eukaryota; kingdom Metazoa; phylum Cnidaria; class Anthozoa; order Scleractinia; family Oculinidae; genus Oculina; species Oculina patagonica. The sequence goes on from NC_135761.1 coordinate 26,830,252, forward strand.
AGAAGACCTATTCGTCAATTTTAGTCCCTTCTACTGAAAAGCATTAAAATCCCGGCCCCGTCCACACTGACCCGAGTAAATTTCAAAACGCATCTTTTTTTACCCGGATAGGCCAACCGTCCACACTGACGCGCACGCGTTATACGCAGTGCGCTCATCACTGTCAAGATTAGGGTTGCAGGCCTCTTGGGCCCGCAATAGTTGACACTACGGCTGCCCCCGCTGTTAATTAGTTTTTTTCTTTTCTGCACATTATTTAGCTTGATGTCTTGGCTCTTCTATCTACTAAATTGGGGTCTTTACGAAGAAAATACTCCCTGGCGGCTCCTATTTTCTAATGGTTTCTGGCCTTCTCTTTTCAAGATGGAACGAGGACATACGATTTTTAAAAAATGAACTGTAACCAAAACATAGCGAAATTATGCTTAACAAAATCTGAAAGATAATGATAAACGTAAATTTGATTACAGCTACAAGAACGCGACTGCAACAGCCTGACATGATTTGCCACGTTTTGCTCAACTTTAGCAATAGTTCAACGTTTTAAAATTAGCATTTATGCTCAGCTGGTTTTTTTATATTCGGGCTGAGAGCCCAAGCAAAAATGATCAACTTGACAGTTGAGTCGAAAGGATGCCGAACGAATTTCTCACCTCTGTTAATATACAAACTGTCGCGTGTCTTAAATAATTATCTTGAGATCTCTTTTGAATTCCTTTTCTTGATGGCTGCATTTCGTTTTGCAAAGCGGAACGTTACCTGATGTTTTCTAATATATTCCTTATTTCGTTTGTTTATATAATTTCAATTATACTGGCAGAACGCTTTGTGGCCATGGTATAATTAGGATTTTTTTCCTATGAACTCAATTAAATTCCCACGTTGCTAACCTGCAGACAGCAATGCTTAAAACCTATTTTCCCCCACAGAATACATGACAATAGGCCACGATAGAAACCATTTCTCACGATACAAATAATTCCTCACCTCTGTCAATGCAAAGCCTGCCGCTCGTCTTAAACAATTATCTCGAGATCTCTTTTAAATTCCCTTTTCTGATCAACACTTTTCTCTGTTCCAGTAGTTTGTGCCTGGCAAATGGCGGTACTAGACTGAGTCTTGCTTATCGTAATTTGTGGACAATCTTGAAGATATGTTCGTACTCGTTCCTGGACAAATTTTGTCTTCGAGACTTAGTGAAATGAAGAGAGCACAACTTAAATGTGAATTATTCTTCACGTGAAAATCTGGATTTCCTTACTTTTCTGCGAGTTAATAATCGCGAACTCTTTTGTAAAAAAGCTTTCGACTTTCAGACCTTGTTGCGGGCCCAAGAGAGGCCCGCAACCCTAATCTTGACGGTGACCAGCGGATTACGTATTACGCGTGCGCGCCACGTTTATAAAAGCTATCTGCAAACCGGAAGTTGAAAATTTTGTTCTTCCACTAAGAACGATCGGAATGCAAAAAATGTGTCAATCACGACATTTGTCGTAAAACCGGAAGAGAAAAATCTTGTCTCCAAGAGCGATAAGAATGCGAAAAATCAACAGTTTGTCACATTCGATCGAGGCTTTTGTCTTGCAGACATTACGTTTTGCAGACGTTGTTTTATAGGTGTTGCTTTTGAGCTTTTGAGAAGATCTGCTGTGATTGTATCACAGATAAACTACGGCAAAGCGAATGATTCCAACAACGGTTACACTGGTTACACTGACAACAAAGCGAGTTTGCCGACGGAGGAAAATCACATCTCAATTCACACCGCGTGCTCGACTACACTTCGCAAAACTGTCAATTTAAAAAAACTCTGATTGGTTCGCGGCAATAGGAAACGATAAAAAACATTCGTGACTTAAGCTTTTGTCCAGTGATTTAAAAACACTTCCCTCCCAGTACCTCAGCTCTTAACTGCATCGAGGCCCGCACTTTCTAACCTGTGGTTACCATTAGTAAAATAAATAGACTTCGAATGAAACCTCAAAATATCTTTACCTCAAGCTATAAATGAACTTTTACCAACGGTTGCAAGAATTGGTTGAAGTGTTGTAGTCAAGTGCGCACGTGTTTTCGTTGATGAGTTGTCATCATCACCCATTCACTACGCAGAGACTCGATTATATTTAGTCATAATTGACCAATCACCTTTCAGGGATTTATCACATCTCCCGATACCCACTTCCGGGTATTCTGCACAACTTCCGATACCGTTTCCGCGCCCACTTTAGGCAAATCGAGATTTGTTCTGGTACATTTAAAATTATATACTTGCGGTTGTTGGAGTATGTTATGAGATCATTATAGCCAATCCGGCGCTATGCGCCTCGTTGGCTATCTACCATCTCATATCCAACGCGCACTCGTGGAATAATTGTTAAATATACGTTGTCAGATTGAAGAAAAGACCGAATGGTGGTATGGGTATTCACTGGAACTTTGCATATTGGCCTATAAGGCCTATAAGAAATGCAGAGAATTGAATGTGTAGCACTTGTGGGCATTCTGCACAACTCCCGGTACTATTTGCGCGCCTACTTTTGCCAAATCGAGATTTGTTGTGGTAGATATAAAAACGGATATTATACGCGTGTTCTTCAAAGATGCCTCCTCGGGTTTTGGCCTCTGGGCCAAAACCCTGCGGGGGGCAATAAATGGATATTATAAGCGCGGACTTCAATGTTGCCTCCTCAGGTTTTGGCCTCTGGGCCAAAACCCTGCGGGGGCAGTTATAGCGTGCGTTTTGCGGAAATATATTTTCCGCTTCAGAAGTGTTGAACACGTCCGAGAGGTTCATTCGCATTGTAAGCAACAACGGAGGTTTCCAAATGATCCTTGTTTGTAATGATAGCTTATTTTCATATAATGCTCGAGAGTGACAGTTTTCCATTTTTGTTTTGCCTGTAGTTGCAACCTAGAGATCGAATGCAACACGTTTTGTGAAAAAGTTGATATATTGTGCCACCTGGTGGTATTAACCAACGTGTCTCACACTTGGACCTTTTCGAAAATTAACTAAATGTATGATATTCTCAATTAATGAAGACAATGATGACTGTGGTATATTTTCGCGAATTTGTGTGAATATTAAAAAAAATCTATAATTTTGCAGGCTGTAAGGAAGACAACTTCAAATTTACGATGCCGTTGCTGGCATGCAACAACATTGCAAGATAAAACTCTCCATTCAAAAAACAAAAGAATGCTTACCGTTTTGGGATGCTTTAACACCATAGAAGAAGTCCTGCAAGAGACAAAATAGCAATACTTGACTTACAAACTGTCGTTAACACCCCTTCGCCACCATACAAAATTGCAAATAACAGTGCTAAGTAGTAAAAATACGAAACACAAACCTGGATAATAGTGTTAAAGATCACAGGGAACAATAAAGTCATTCCCAGCCTCATCGTCACGTCGTGATATTTGCGCAGAACTGAAGAAAAGCTTGGCTACAGCATGCGAAAGTGGGGTGTTTAATTAATAGTTAGCGCTTCCCATTAGCAAATATAATACTTTTACCACCGAGCATTTAGAAATTTCATGCGAGACAATATAAATAATCATTATGCACCTGCCTAAAATTGTCTTGCAAATTTCAAATTCCAAAATGCAAACACGATGACATAAAACTGTCCAAGAAAAAATTCTCGAAGCCTAAATTATTTGCTAACGAAGCTAAGAAATCGCCTCTGCAGAGCCAAAAAATAGCGGTTTCAAATGTAACAATTATTTTAACGGCGCTGCATGAAAAGGTAAGTGGATGCCCGACTCATGACGAATCGTGTTACTGGCAAAAATAAATTTCATTGGTTATAAAAGTTAAATTATCTGTCAGATGTGTTTTCTTTGTAGCTGTCAATAAGGCAGCGTAAGTGGACTATAATATCAGGAGCAGTTTGTGGGGGTGAGGGAAACCCAAAACTTCGAGAAAAAAAGTTCGGCATAGAAAAAATGGAGCGAATGAAAGGTGCTCCTGGGGAAAGAGTCTTACCAGGCCGGTTCTAAACAGCCCTTTGAATACTTCTTCCTGATTGGGCAGAAAAGTTCGTTGTATTCCCTTGGTATTATTCCGCCCAATCAGCGGGCTGCAGGTCTGCAGTCCATTTCGTGTGTCATTCTAATACGAATTATATATACAAGACTTTACTTGAGAAGAAAAATTTTCGGAAGTACCTTCCTAACACTTGCGTGCTGTTTGCGATGTGCAAGTCGAGAAAATCGATGTTTACAGTTTTTTCTGACATGCATTTCATGGGAAAATCATTTGCTGCCTTGAAGGGAAACTTCTACAAACACCTGAAATCTTTCACGCATAATCAGGCAAATGTGTCGAGCGGCCGACTAGCTACGCGTGCAGAGCGTGCAGCAGCGATTCCTGCATTTGCTTTTCCGTGTTTTGAACGCGAAAACACTTAAGTTTTTTTGATTTTTTTCTTAAGTCTTGAATTATTTTAGCTTTTTCTGACGCACTAAATCGCCAAAAAATCGGTAACCTTTATAAACTCTAAAACTCTTTTGGAAAGTAAACAAAACAAAGAAATAACTTGGACAAAGTCGTCAACCTTCCTACTTTCTCGACCATGGAAGGCACAAGCCGAAATTTTTCCTTCTCGAACAAAATCTTGGCGAACAGGCAAGATAGCGAGCGAACTGGATTTGTGTATAAAATTTGTATTGAAATACACATAACGGATTGTAGACCTGCAGGCCGATTGGGCAGAATAATACAAAGGGAATTAAAAGAACGTTTCTGCCCAATCAGGAGGCAGTATTCGGAAAGCAGTATAGAACTGGCCTGGTAAGACTCTTTCCCCAGGGGCACCTTTCAATCAATCCAACATTTCTATGCCGAACTTTTTTCCCGCAGTCTTGCGTCTCCCTCACAAGCACTAACTGCACCTGGGTCTCCGAGGATGGGACTATCACAGTTCAGCATAATTTTACCCAATCGATGCAAATTTTCTCTTTGACAAAATACACATTTGCCAAGGTCCCATTTTAAGCTCTAACAAACATTGCTCAATAAGCTTCGGATGACATCCAAGGGTTTAATAGATCCAGTTTGTCTTCGCGAAAAACAATACCAATTCTCTAGTTGCGCACCTTTTCACGTTTTTAAATCTTTTGATCTGATGATAATCTTCTTTTGCTTGCGGAAGTTTCTGTTAATTTGAGCAAAAATGCCAAGACCTGTCTATAACATGTGTAAACACCTTCACTTTTCTCCCTACACTCACAGGCGAAATGATATCTTGACAAATTGTGACTACATTATTTTCCTTTAAGTGTCCAAGTTATTAGTCGGCAGAAACTCTCGAGGAGTTAAAAACAGACCTTATTTCGTATACGGAAACTAAACGTATTACCAATTTTTAGTTTTTATGCAAATCACTCGTGCCAGGTTAAAATATTTTGTTCAAATTCTTTTTGTGACAAAATAAACCTGCCTTCTTCTAATAATTTGCTTAATTATCTCAAGCGGAAATTTAGCGATTAGTCCTTCTTCAACTTTGAGCAATCCTTTTTCTTCGTCATTAAATTTAGTGGTGAACGGATTTTCATTAACAAGGAATAATGGCTTTTGGTTAAAGAGTTTTAAATCCTGTGGTTCGGACAGTCTATTTACACTGTCTTGGTGTTAAATAAGAAAGAATTAATATTCACAACGAATTCAAACAGGAACATTTATTCTTAATCCACCTGCAAAGAGAAGTTCAAGAATGGTGACACTGAAGGTTTTGTTTACAAGTTACCTGTAGTCTTCAATTTTTTTTATTAACACCAGCAGGACAAAAAAATTAGATGTAAATTCCAAAAAGATAAGGGTGCTTTAATTAGCTAGTCTGCTTAAAAATCTTTGGTTGAAGAAACTTAAACTGTATAGAATAAGTACAACAATGGTCAGCCCTCGACATCAAATACTTTGCGCGCACTTTGCTGCACGGTCACAGTTACTTGCATTTTCGGCAGGTAACTAGAACAATAAAATGTTAACGGCTTGGTATAACTATATTTTTAATATCTGGTTTTGTGCTCTCTAAAGGCTAATCTGAGCGAATTCATAGAGTATACTTTTAGTGGCCAGCAAAGGTAGCTATGTTAATGCGTAAAGGTTAACTTGCACTAAATACGATTTTTTTTACAAACTTCTATTCGCTTTATAAAATAGACTTCTTTAAGTCCTTATAAAATAACGTATTTGTTCTCGCGGTGTTAATTATTGGCGCAACTCGAACATGACTATACTCGGGTACTCAGTGACTGTTAACACTGTGAAAAAGAGCAATAATAAATGAAATTGGTTTAAAGAGTTTTGTCAAGAGTAGAACATTCGAGAATGGATGCTACTAAAAGTGGTAACGGGGAACCAGTAACCGGGAACCGGGAACCGGGAACCGGAGTCTGGGAACGAGTGCACAGCGGTAATCCGTATAAAAGTTCAAAATGGCGGACGAGAAGACAGAAACAAATGCTTTATATAGTGTTACATGACCAGATAATCCCAATATATTTGGACAGGGCCAAATGTCCTTTCAACAAATGGGCAGCCGCCTTTTGGTTCACCGATCGTGTATAAAAACACGCAGACAGAGCGATGGTTTTCGAGTAATGCGAACTTATGAACGTGTATTACAAGAATACGAATGTTTGTTTCTTTCTAGAAGGAATCTTTCAAGCAAGGCCAGTATTCGAATCTACATTTACACACGACGCAACGCAAAGGACGGCTGTGGGAGCAAGGAGCTTGCACGCTGATCAATAGCCTCGATCGAAATAGCACATTTCGAAAATCAAATTGTTTATTGAAATGCAGTCGAATAGTAGGGTAAGCATAATATGCTGTATTTTCCACTACAGTTGCGGGATTGGTTTCATTTGACAGGATGGAACCTATGCGTTGCGTAACATTAGCAGATATATATTTGCTTGGTTTGTTATCCGATCGATCATACGTTCGTAAATTGTTGAGTCATATTTATGCATTGTCCAACTCTCGTTAACGAAGTTCCCAAGTACATCTATCTTTTGACTAATAAAAACAGTTTTTTGGCATTTGTAGGTTGTTAGATAGTAATATGAATGGTGAGTTTTGTTTTGCTTTTGAACCAAACAATTTTTGTAGGCCACTCTGAATATTTGTAGCATTTCCAAGATGCTATTCAGTATAATACAGTGTTCATCATTGTCCCTGAAAATCACTTTTTCTTCGTACACATGGTATTGCATAAAAAGAAAAATTTAAATTTAACATGTGCTATCAAAGCTGTACTGTAAATTATAAAGTACGGTTCTCCAGGGGTGTCTAATTGTACTGATTTACCCTTTTTGCAACATCCACGAAGTGTTAGGATGGACATTGAAATAAAGACAACTTTGCAATGTTGTGAATATTGATTGTTTTCTGTATGTCTTTCCCCAACTGCATGCATTCATTCTGAATTCATGTCACAGTGAAAAAAATAAAACTGGATGCCTGCCATGAATAACAAACTGCTTACCAATGATGTGTTGTATTTTCCTACTGCATGGTCATTTTTACAAGACACATAGTGTTTTGAATTCATTTACAGATTCACAAAAACATATTATGACACAGAAATATATTGTAATGCAACACACTGAGCTTTGTACGAGGCCGTCAAAAGGTGTGGGCTGGAAAGAACATCCCCAGTCACTTGTGCAAAACACAAAATGATCAGCAGACAGAATGAGAAAAAGAGAATTTCCAATTTATTATCATTTTGCAGTAGATAAACACTGGTATCTATTTGTTGTCCTTTAGCCAACTGCCGAAAACCTGCAAAAATGAAATTCATCTATGATTAGTGTGCTGAATATAACAGCATACAATAAACTGGTGAAAAGCCATCACCAAATAGTTATTTTCTTTTCAATAATGGAACAAATTGACATGCAAAGTCCAAGATACCATCTGTTGTGAGAAGTACAGGATCACTTTGTATCATGATTGCAATAGGGGTTATGGCATCACAGCTGTTGGTTAAGTCTGCGTTTGAGCCCAGTGGCCCATCAAGCCTGAGCTTACCTCGGTTTCCATAATCAGTTATAGCATTAGCGACTGGTGGTTCGGGGAGGGGTGTTGGAAATTTTCAGAAAATATTGCATGGCCTTATTAGAAGTTTTGTCTTTTCTATTACTGGCCACAAGATAAACATAATTTAATTGACATCGTAAAAGTATTTCAACAAGTAAATTGGTGATTTCCAAGTGAGGAATTGTGCTTGAACTTTGTTAAGCATCCCTCAAGATTCAATGTGGTTCACAATTGCACTTGCCATAGTATAAATAAAAAAACACAAATTCTCCCATTGCCAAACTGTCTAAAAAAATTTTTAAACACAGTTGCATGTCCTGCTGACATGAGGTTTACAACCTTGTCAGTGTGTGTGACAAAAGTTCTCTATTATCTCTATTATTGTTGCTTAACAACAGCAGCTGATATCAGCATGCATTTTAGATGCACGGCGGATGGAAGTTCGGTTAATTCACCAGAATGGAATATTCCAGATCATTTTCGCCTTCGGCATTTTGTCGGCGCAAATTATACACAGTGCGCCAAGATGTATCACATGAACAGAACTTAGCCCAGGAAAAGAAAAGAACCGACCATCTATAAAGAAATCTTGATTGTTCGTGAAACAGTTGGTTTGGTACGCGTATAGTATTGCCGCGTCATGCATGGTCATCGAACTTCTAAAAAAGTCTACCAAAAATCCAGGTTATCTACCTTGCCCAGATTTTGCACACGTTTAATTACAACTCCAGGAAAAATCTTTGAATATAAGAAAATATTAATACTCATTCACCTACCTTCATTCACGTCCCAAAATTCTGCCTAAACAGCACCTTCGTAGCGAAAAAACACACGAAAAGTCGATTTATCACGATGTTTGCTTCGACGATCGAGTTCGAACACTAGTTCCCATACCCTTTTCCGTGTTTTCGTCCGCCATTTTGAATTTTTATACGGATTACCGCTGTGCACTCGTTCCTAGACTCCGGTTCCCGGTTCCCGGTCGTTCCCGGTTACCGGTTCCCCGTTACCACTTTTAGTAGCATCCTTCGAGAATAGAACATTTGACGCGAAAAACGTATTAGTTGATGTTTGACAAGTTCCTCGGCTAATTAATTAAGATGTCTGTTTATGTATGTTGAAAATGGAATTAAGCTGCCAATCTGCAGGTTAAAATGTCTCAACATTCAGCCGGAATATATCTTCACTCTAAATCTTCAGACTCTTTGCTATGACAACCATTGAAGCGATTTCTGTGTGTTCAATATTCAGCCAGCTTCAATCGAGACCAAGCACCCCTGGCCGCCTCTCAAGAAGACACAACAAAGCGCGTAGAAAATTGATGAGGTTTTTGTCCAGTAATTCCACGACGGTGTTCCATCGCTCTGTATTTGTAAGGAACACTGTCGTGTTTTCAAGTTTTCGAAAATCGACGCAAAATTAACACGTTGTAAGTTGATCGTAGCGCTCTCTTCTCAGTTGAGATGTCAGCCTTGTCTGTTCACCACCTTTAGAAGTTGTTTCAAATTAATCTTGAACTGTAGCCATTTTTTATGCCCTAACTGAAAATAACTGTATGAGTTATCGTAAAAGTAAAGCGTTCGAAGTTCGGCTTCGCGTCTCAATCAATCGAGCAAACGGCCAAACTGTTTCCGCCCATCAGTCAAAGGAAGCCTTTTGACGCGTGCTACCAGAATAAGAAAAATAATAAATAACTTGTTAACCTCGTTTTCTCGGCCCGTACTTTAAGATACGGATGATTGTTTTTCCCTTCGATTAATGGCCCGCAAACTTCGCTCTCGGGTCGTAAACACCAGTCAGTTCTTACAGTATGGACCTGAACTCGAGTGGAAACTAGAGCATGCGGCCAAAATAAGGTAAAAACACAAGCCAATCCAAAGACTTATCGGTGTTATTTTCTAGACTAGCTATTAAAACAAAAATTCTGAAGGATGGTCAATTTCCTTTGTTATAGAAAGAATGCATGCATGCATGCACGATTCCCTGAGGTAAGCTACTTCTGGTCAGTCACGTTCAAGTCCACAAAAATCATTATTGCTTAGTAAATATTTGTGTTTGGAACTGCAATTTAATTTCCTGTATAAGCCCAAGAGAAACTGAGAAAAACGAAACAGATAAAATTGAGATCTTCGATCACAAATGCTAGAACAGTGATGATAAATAAATATATAGTGACTCTTTATTCAATCGATTGACGCAAGAGAGCACAAAACAAATCGTGACTATCCATGACAAGCCTAACGGAAAAAGCTTAACGGAAAAGGAAATTAATTTTTTAGTGAGAGTAAACATGCCCAGGTAGTTCTCTTTTTATCACTACCTTCTTAAGCAATACGTTGTCAATAGTAAATTGACAGTTCCTTCCCAGAACTTAACTGGCCTACGCATGTCTTTTCCAAGTTGTAGGTATGACAGGCTATTTTTACTCCCTTATTTGGCTTCTTCGCTTCCCTTAAATCCGACTAGTGACTGACAAATGCAAAACGCTTGCGCGAATATTGCGTGTCAGTACTGGAATCGAGACAAGAGGCCGTCTCGCATTTCATTATTTACTTCCTCCTTCGAGCAACAGACTCCTTTTTTGAATACAGGAGACTAAGAGACAAACGCTGTGTTTCAGTACACTACATTTCAGAACATTTCGCTTAATCTGCTGAAGTCAAGCCCACGACCTCTGGATTAAAAGTGACAATATACATCCACTGCGCCATGTCGCCAAAACGTTAAACCCTTGGAAGAAAATCGTTTATCAGTTTGTATTGAGTTATTTGATTACCATGGCAGGATGGTAAATGTTGTTTACAGTGGTCATGCACTTAGCTTTGAGATAGCAAGGTTTCAAGGCATCCCACTCAATCAGAGAAAACAAATACAGTAAAGTAAGAACCTGTATTTTCCAAAGCTAGCCTAAACACGTACTTACATGAATGGTTATTGTCACAGTTTAGACTATTTAGGTTCTTAATCATAACTATAACAAAATTCTCGAATCTGATTGTTTCTTAGCAAGCACTATTTTTCACCAAATTGGAGGGCGCACAGCTAACTGAAAGTGTCCAATTACAACGGCAATTTTCCACTGATGAAGGGACAGAAGTCCAGAAACGTCTGGGATTATCCACACAAATTAGCGCAGAAACGAAACTCTAATTCTATTAAGTGATTGTCCAATTACAAGGTGTCAAATAAAAAGGTGTCCGATAATAAAGTTTGCGTGCTGTGCATGCGCGTGTTTCTTTTTTAGGGGGGGGGGGGGGTCTTATTGTGACTGAATTCTTACATACATACATATACATACACGGTAAAAACATCAGTTAAAAGGATTAAAAGATTACAAGGTTTGCCGTGTGGGAGAACGAGGGAGACATCAGGCAGTTGGTAAGTCTTTTAAATTGGCTAAAGGAACTAGCAGCTCTGGCATCGTGGGGAAGGCTATTCCACAACTTTGCCCCACTGTAACAGAAACTTCGTCGTGCTCGGTTGTATCATTGAAAAAATCCAGGATGAAGTGTGCGCTAGTCACACGAAACATAGCCTGCGTGGCAGGCGTCAAAAGGGGAGGGGAAGGGAAAGGGGGAGAGGATATTCCACGGTGGCTCAAATATATGAATTTTATGTTCGAGTGGCAGAAACGATATCTCACGAGTGAGCGTAAAGTCTTGACGGTCGATCGATAGTTTTCAACTGCTTTTGTTTTCTTCTTTATGACATCTTGCACTTGTGAAATCCTAAAGAATTCCCTCTAAAAAGCTTGAAATCGTCAAGGTTTCCATTATCGTGTTTTCGTTCTTAATTTTTTTGGAAAACTCATTCTTTTTCGATGCTTAGTTAGACAAATTAAACCTTCGTGTCGATGCTTGCTAACAGCAAACGACACGAAACCAAGTTCATTCAACAAAGTAGAAAAGGGGCAAATCGTGACGTCAATGAGCGATATGCCACTCGCAAGAGTGTCATTCGGAAAATATGCCACTCGGGTCCCAGATGGAGTGGCGTATGGAATCTAGAGTGGTTTAGTTCCCAGTAAGACACTCTCCTCCATATAATAAATAGTTATCCTAACCATGATACCAATTTTGCTTGGATTCTTCAAGTTGCCCGATCACACAATTATTTTCCTTGCGTGCTTAAGTAACATCGGGGTGGAAATATTTTGTCACATGTTTTTTGCGCCGAACAAACACCGGGTGTGTTTAATTCGAGGTTCTGGCGTTTATTTGCGGTCGAGCAAACAAGTAAATATATTCTCTTAAATAAAAATACCTAGAATGGATGCTTACATTTATGTCACGGTGAGTTTTAGTGAGGACAGTATAAGATGAATGACTGTATTTCCCTTTTTATGTGCTTATGCTTGCGTCCAGTTAAGGTTATTTTTTATGTCCAGTGAAAACCAGCCTTCACGGGCAGGGTAACACAGAGTGAGTCGTTACAAACGATAGAAGTTGTTTCAGATTCCCAGGGAATTACCCCCCAAATATTCATCAAAGTTGCGAATCGAACTCCTTCACGCTTTGTAAACAGCCAACCTTTCAGCCCCTTGCCAGTTGGGCTTCTTAATAAGTTTGTTTGAACTCAGTTAGCACGATTTTTGCTAAAAACATTGACACTTGATGATTTTTATAAGTAACTTAATTTAATTTAATTTATTGCCAATTTTAAGAGCACTGATTTTAAGTCGAAAGGCACCCTTTATAGTTGTTCGGTTTTAAAAATCAAGATGGAAAAATGTTTCTTCTTGGCAGTCTTGGCAAGCCTTGCCTTCCTTCCTAGAATTCCTTTACAATGGTCTCAACAACTCTGACTAATTTCCTCGCTCTCATTTCTGGGTTCAAATGGGCCTATTTACAGCTTAGTTAGGTAAAAAAACATCCAGTACGATATTGGACAAATTTTCAACTTATATTATATGGTCTCAGACTCGCAAAATTCATTGTTGTTCCATAGATACGAAAACCAAAATTAAAATTACATTGTGCAGTGTTTTCTTACTGGAAAACATTTGTCTACGGAATTAGAGCTAAGTTGTATTAATTTTATGGTGCATTTGTGTGAGCCCGATCTATTTCTTATCTTAACCATCTCTCATGGGCGACGCGGCGGCCTAATGGTTACGCTATACTCCGGATCCAGCAGTCTGGGTTCTAGCCCTGGCCGGGGCCACGGCGAATTTATTGTTGGGGGGTGGGGAAGGGGGGGGGGGGTCATCCTACGATGAACTTACATCCCATCCAGGGGGGAGAAGAAATACCGCTACTAGTCTAATGCTACGAAAATCCGGATAAGCTCCGTCCTGATGGGCCACAAGACTCGAACGCTGACTTAACCTTATCGAAACATTTCTTAACGTCACGGCTGTGCATTCCTGCTACAAACCTAGCTTATAATTGATATAGCGTGAAAAGAGAAACTATTCTAGGAAAATCCTAGAGAATGTCTACCATACATGCGACATTTCTTTGCCGAGATATTTAATAACTAATCCATTTTCTATCACCGTACGCGCATGTTTAAAAGATCAAGCGAATGCATCATTCACAGATCCTGTGACTTTTCACCGACTAGCAGTTGGTCTTAGGACTTAAAAATCCCCATTTTGTGGCATAAGAAGTGAAAAGTCTTTTCTTCTTCGGCATGTCCTTGGACTATGTTATCCAAGCGCTGGAACAGGACTCTCTTAGTCTTTTGTAGTCTCCCCAGTTGCGAATTTATGATATGTTCTTTGAAGCGTACTTTCTTTCCTTTCTTTTTATTGTTACGGCGATCTTCGGAGTTGACATCCTTCAGGCCTCCAATGATATTACTGACCTTATCAAAGGAGCATTTTCTTCTCTGGTTTCGTGGTTTCACATTTGCTGATCCTTGGATCATTTGCTCCCTAGAAGCTCTGATGGCTTGGCTTATTAGATCAAAGTTAATCGTAGAACTGTTCCTGGAATTACCTTCAGGAGTTGTAGCATCTGTTTTGCTGTTTTCGTTGAGGTTCACTCGCCGTAGACTATTACTAATCGCATCAAAAAAAGCCTTTCTTTCCCTTGTGCTTTTCCACTTACATTCGTCTACAAGGTCGAACAGTTCATTTTCCTTTGCGGCGTCCTTTGCTTCCACCAAGGCGTCGTTCAAGATAACAATGAAAAAATTTATTAACAGTATAGTAATAATTGCAAGAATCGTTACGCAAAAGATCCTACCAAGAGTCTTGTTCATGGCTGCCAATTCGTTAATAGGCCTAGCTCTGACTCGACCCAAAGTTAACTCGAGCTGAAAAAATGTCCCTCGTAAAACCGACGAGTATTGCTCGGATCCAGTTCCGAAGGTCATGATACCGAAGTGTAGGAAAGCCACGAACAGAATTAAAAAAACAATCACGAATGAGGAAAGATGACGCGCAGATATCTTCACTGTTTTCGCAAATAAGGCAACCTGTTTGTTGAAGCGAATAAGCCGCAAGAGTTTTACAGTGACGGTAAAAGTTAGGATGCCCAATACAGCATTCTCGGCTTCACACCATATGTCTGCCGCTTGAAAGTTTATATTCGCGTAAACGTTTTGTTGCAATTTTCTAATCACTAAAGTGATTCTGTCCGACTGTACAATATGCATAGCAATAGCTGTTATTGACAAAACCATTTGGAATATTTCTAACCAGTTCCAAAAGGATTTGAAATAACGAGACCGTTGTTTCCAAAGCTTGTAACACTCTCGTCCGAGATACAGCAGTACGAATACAACGAATAAAAGTGCACAGATTAAATATAGCGGACGTGATGCGGTTTCCGTGGAATACAAAGAAATAACTTCAGTTTTTGTGAAAGGTGCTCTGTATCCAGAGGCTTCGACTTCGAAGAAATATGTTCCGATTCCTAAAACATTTACTGAAGGATTGAACGTGGAGAATTCCACGACAACAGCTCTGGTCTGTCTATCCAACCAACCATATTTTTGTAAATTTTTGATTACGCTAACAGCTGTTGCGGTATTGTATCCCAAATCCGCGATGTACCCTCCCCCAGGGTACAACGAGAATTGCCCCCATTTCGGTCCTGTGTGACTCTCCCCAGCTGACTGATATCTCCACGGCTTCGGGCAAGCTAGGAGTAGCTCGTCACGACTGGTTACGTTTTTGATGGGCTTCCATCCCGGTTTACTGAAAGCTCTTCTCTCCTCGTTTGCTTCCGAGTATCCTTCGTAGCAGACCGGGGAGATTTTGGTGATATCGGCCATGATGTTACAGGATGCTGAAATGACAAGTAAAATAAACGTTACAGGATTTTCAAAAACAGAACACGAATAATTTATATGGTGTGTAGACAAATTTCCTGTGATTTGTGTAATAACAATTATTGTAAATTGGTAAATCAGTTTTCTTTCCTAGTATTGGAGAGTACTACGTATGTTGCCTCGATATCATCGCGCGATTAGTTGCTAAGCAATTTTGAACTCGGCGACTGCAATTCGCCATCTGGGCCGGGTTGTTCAAACAACGATAACACAAGAGAATTTTAAAAACTCTCGATCAACGTTTAATCCTGGGATAGTGTTAATCGACTATTTAATCGAGATGTATCGAAGGAGCTGTATTGAGGCTGAGCCTCTGTAAGGCTTTTGGTACGAAGTTGTTGTGGCAATGATTGCTTGTGTAAAACATTGCGCTTTGGGTCTGGCACTGAGCGACGATTTCGTACAAAGGTTGAATGAATCGAAATAACAATTAAGTTATAAGAAATATGTTTTATCTCCTTCTTCCTTAATATAACTGTAAATTAAACCTGATTCTGTCAACGGAAAGACAAATTAAACTTACTGGGTTTAACTCTCAGTTGCCTTGCTCGAGCCATTCCAACTAAAACAGAACGTTTGTTGCCAATGTACATGGTTTGATTTTCTTGTTGTCCGTTGTACCATCGACCGGCAAACACACCCGGAACAAAGACGTCATTCAGCCAGCTCCAGTACTTTGTGTTGTTCACAGCCTGGCATGGAAATTAAAGAAAGAAAATGGTTTGAGGTAAATATATTGATTGTATTGATTAAACCCGTGGGGAAATATTTGTCGATAGTAACCTGAGGTTATTCCATAAACTTACTAAAAGAAGATTTAATTAAAGATTGAAGACTTGTTGTATCTTTTTACCGCTAAAAGGTTTAGATCTTCCTTCATACAGCTGTGCTGTCCACTTCTCAGATGTGTCTCATTCTGAGGATGGGGTGAATTGACCTCCCCCCAAATAACATTATTCAGAATTATTTTAGAATAGCTGATTGTTTATTTTGTGGTCGGAATAATAAGAGCCGTGCATACTTGAAGAGTTTTTAGGTTCTTCCAGCTTCGTCCAAGCCTTTGCTATTGTAACCTTGCTGCTATACTATTTATTAAGGACATTTTAATAAGTCGTCATGGCTCGCTTGGTGAATAGCGGCTCTATAATATATCCGCCCTCTCTAGCTGCTCTGGCTATTTCTTTTTTCTTTCAAAAAGCCACGATGCAGAGAGGAAATGACGTCTTATTTCGAAATATTTCAAGTATTTTGCTCTCTGGTTATTCCAGAAAGAGGTCAATTAGACCCACCCTTAGTTGCCAAAAGGATCAATTTTGGTCAATCACAACAAATGCAGACAAATTGATTTTGGCGTTTAAAAGAATACCGTAATGATTCGATTTAGCGCCCGGGGCGATTATTTACTTTTGGCACCTCAAAGGAGGGCGTTTATTCGAAACAGGGCGCTTATTCGGGACAGGGCGCTTATTTAATTTTTTGAGAAACAACCAAATGTATAACAATAACAGGAACTATAACAGTTAGAAATTGTTAAAGGTACAGTTACTTTTAAAATAATTGTTCATTTTAACAGTAAATATATACATGAACTGTACGGTGAACAGTTATCTAGTTGACGTCAATGACTTCAGTAGGGGCAGTTATCCACAATAGGGGCACTTATTAGAATAGGGGTGCTTATAAGAATGGGGGTGCTTATTGGAATAGGGGCGCTTATTCACAAAAACACATTCGAAGGGGGGCGCTTATTGGAAGGAGGGCGCTAAATCGAATCTTTACTGTAAATGCTTTTCTTACTACACACCACACCAAGATGCTCACATATTTTGAAGTCTACACAGGTGGGGAGGGGGGGGGGTAATCTGCCTCCCCACCCTTCTTGTTTTTAACTAACCAAGCATAGAGCTCACTAAATGAAAAAACAAAACAAAACAAGACAAACAAACTAATCCAGTAATTAGTCAGTCAGTCAGGTCAGGCTGCACTCACCTTGTGAAAATGGGGTAGCCCATCTCGGATAGACTTCGTCATCAGATATCGATGGTCATTTCTGTTACCATAGCACACCACCATCAGCAAAAAAACGAAGATAACGTAAAAGAAAAGTTCCACGAAAAACCGCGACAAGTTTTGTTTTCTGGCTTGAAGTTTTCTCATCTCCTCCACTTCAGTCAGCTTCAGTGTCCACAATCTGTGTTGTGAAAAACTATGTTCACCTTCATCAATGCTTTCATTTTCTTTATGTCTACTCGTCTTCCATTTGAGAATGACCGCTAGCATAAGAGCTATGAAGAATACTTTAAACGGCTCCATAATTATCACATCCTGAGTGAATGATATGAACATCGATGTCAACCATTGCTCACTGATGCTTTTTCCCCAGGTCAAACTGTAGAAGATGGTAAACGTCGCCGACAGAGTACAAGAACAAACGAAGAAGAACCAGGCGAGATAAGTGAGCCACTTTACTTTGGAGCAACATCGAGATTCAATTGTTGACTTTCCAGCTCCTTTTTGAAACAGAAAGGTTATAAGGATGTTAATTGGTGCGATGATAAGCATGCTTTTGATGCCAATCATAACTTGCCTCGATGAGAATTTCAACGGTCCTAACTGAATGCCTTGTTCTGATTTGCTAACCAACTTATAGAACATCGCGTTGGCGAGCATAGCTGTCAGTAATACTGAAAGACAACACGACGCCCGTTGTACTCTTGTAAACCGGTTTCTCCTTGCCTTCGCTACAACTGAAATCCAAATATGCATTTCTGTGAGGCCTTTCCACCACCGTTTTACAACTTCATGGCTAAAATGCAGTTGATTTGGCACTTGCTCGATCATTCGCTCAATTCGACCGTCTTCTCGCTCCAGGGCAAGCCACTGGCTGCTGGCGAATGCCCATGATTGATCGACTGCTTTGTCCACAATCACGATTTCCTCTAGAAACCACGAAGGGCTCTCGCCAGAGTTATCATGGCCAATCCGCACTCCCTGAATCGCACCAAGCCGGTTGTGAACATAAAAAACGAAGACATCTGTGTTTCCCCGAGAAAAAAGAAATTTATCCACGCCAGGTTCCTCTGAGCTGAGCTGAATAATTCCAGTGCTATTTTCAGCACCGTATATCTCGATGGCAACTTTAGCTGTTGTGCCGGAATTTGTCCACACACCAGTTGTAATTACTATCTCGTATTCGTGTAAGCTGTTTGCTGTGGATGGTAGCTGTACTGGCAAAACATTCTAGAAATCAATGTTGATGACATGCAGTTATTACAGCATCAATTTTTTTCATTAATAATGACAATAAATAATAGTCAGTAATGAAACCGTGATTTCCGAGACTCAATCTTCACAAAGGGCTACTCATAGGCTTCCACTCAGTGGTGAGAAAGCAAAGGCCGGTTCTACAAGCACAACCAGCTTTGAAAACTAGCCGCTTCTTCAGGCATATTTTAGACGAGCAAGAGTTGGCATGGAAAAACGAGGCCGAGAGAGGAAGGTTGGGGTAAATGAAAACAAACAATAAAAATAATAATTGAAAAAAAAAAAACACAGGAGTGTGAGGAGATGAAAAAAGGTAGTGTTTCTCTCTTTTTGCCGCCCCCTTCCTACCCTCTTTCACCCGTGTTTTTGAATACAAACGCTTGACTTCCAAAGATCGCCTGCAGTGCGACTTAACTTGCCAGTTTCAATAACCTGAATCTAACTCAATATACATGTCAAAGAAGTGCCAAAGAAACAAAAGCTGATCAGTTCAGTATTTTTCGCCTGATACATGATTAATAGTCTCTTTCATGCAAGGTAAACTCTGTGAATTTTAAAATGGAGTAAGTGTAACACTACGAACTGTCAGTCAACGGTTTTTGTTGGAGAAAACTTGAATCCTATCTAAAAAAAACAGCAAGATAAAACAAACACACACGCAAGGTTTTCTTGAGATGAGCTGTCAATCATACATCAAAAATCAACTTTCGCAGAACTTATAAGCTATCGCCTGATGTTAGTGCAGTTCGTGCTATGTTCACTCATTACATAATGGCAGATTTTACAGTAAAACGTTATACTGGTTTGATTCCACAATATGGTTAAATTACCGGTACTTACATATCTGGCGTCCACTTTATCCGCTTTTCTGGCGATAACCAGCACGGTAAAATAACTTACAAGAACAACAGCCACCGTCACAATAACTGCAACATTTCCATTTTCTTCAATATTTTTAAACTGGACCAGGACCTTGTCAAAATCGATTCGATTCGGTTTAACTGAAAGATCTCCTCCAAAGGACGTCAAGTGGTTACAGGAACAGTTGATAAATCCGTTCAATGTTGCTGATAATACCTGCAAATAACAGATACAAAGGCATTTAGTTTGAAATTATTCAGATCGCTGTCCTTTGTTATCCAAAAGAAATAATAAATAACTCCAATTTGGTTAGTTCAGGGCAGACAAATTTATCAATAGCTAGCAGCCTGAGACACCTATGGGAAATACTCAAATCTGATGGGTTCTCCCATTCTTTTCACCATAATAGAACACGATCGCGGACGCGTTGCTCATAAAAGGGAAAATTTTTCTTGATTTTTTTGCTTGAAAATGTATGAAGTTGTAGGTTTAAATTTTAGATTGCAATATTCAAGGGTCTACTGAAATACGGTGATTAGACTACTCGTCCTCGTTTTCTGTGAGTGATCAGTAGTCGACTAGGCTGCGCCTCGAATTTTGACTGCCTCGTTGACTATTCGCTCTTATAGTTCACCACTAAATTTTCTCCGATTCTGATTGGTTTAAATTGAACACGTGACGCGATAGTGCCCGCGCGCCGGAGGGCACTATCAGCCCATAGTGCCCTGCCGTGCGCACCCGTGCATTTTTTTGTAAAAAAGCATGCCTACAAACAAAAAAACCCAACCAAATTCACTGCATTTAGTGGGTTTCTCGTCTGGTTTTGTTTCGTTTGTCAAATTTCGGCTTTCAATTGAGTTTTTATCCCCAAAAGTAAAAATAATTCACGATGCTTATTTTTGTACGTGCGCGCGGAAGAAAATTTAGTGGTGAACAATAAAGACAATAGAGTGTTTCTGTCTCGGAACTATCGGTCTGATAGTTGCCCCTTGGAAATTTGATGTTCTTAAAACTAGCATATTTGCCCTCGAAGCTTCGCTTCTCGGGCTAATATTTGTTTTAAGAACATCAAATTTCCGCGGGGCAACTATCAGCCGATAGTTCCTCGACAAAAACACTCTATTGTTAAAATAGAAAACTCCGGCTCATACTCCAATTGATAACTGAAAGCACTCGAGTGCAAAAACATAGACAACTGTCAAGATCGCTTGGCGTCTTGCAAACATTACGAAGGTTGCCTGAAGGCTTCCAAAAATCGCTGATCGCGAAGAAACAAATGGGACGTCAACCAGGAAAGTTGACATAACTTACTTGACAGCCGTCTGTTATCCACATTTCCCGCTCCTCTGACCAATACACACAGCTCCCTAGTGCTACCCGCAGAGTATAGTTCTGATCAGTCTTAGAATCATATACTGGCACAACAGTTACATTCTTGCTCTGAGGAGGAGTGGGAGGGGGATCCTTGACTTCGACGCACGAGCGCTTTTCTCGTCTATTTCCAAAACACGATCTTTTCTTTCTTTTGTGGGAGTTATTCAAAATTTTTTCATAGCTTTGAACTCCAAGAAAATATTTTCCAGGTCGCTTGGCCAGAGTTTTTATTGGTAAAGACTGATTAAACGAACACTCAGTTTTACCGTCCTTTTTGCCATGTGCAGTCAGTGTCCAAACGCACCTTCCGTTACTGGAGACAGTGGCATTGAGGTCATGCTCTTCGGTGGTTGGCCGCTGACCATATCGCATGTAAACAATCAGATGTGTACTTGCCTCCCCAGGCGTGATTTCCACTATAATGAAGGTGTTTTCGTTTTCGACATCTATCTTGTGAAAACGTAAATTGTCATTATTGGTGAAATACTGCGGATTTTCTGAGGATATTGTCCGAGGTTTCAATGGTGTGATAACCGTGACACCGTTTGAGAGATTTGCTAGTTTGATCACCTTTCTCCTTTCGTCTTTTAAGTCCAGAGCTAGGACACCAGAGTTGACTCGTTGTTTAGTACTGTCCCAGGTGTAAGGGTTGAATGGGATCGACAGCATCTGCCATAAGAATAAATACGTTTTTAAAAGATATACGTGATTATTTAAGGTTGGTTTCGTCATATAGTAATCGCCCCGATCATTTCGATCGCCTCGATCGTTTACAACCGCCGAGACGGTTGGAGGTGATCCAAGCGATTGCGAGAGATAATGGAGTTTTCATATAATCGCCCCTGTCGTCTGGTTTGAGCAAAGTGCGCGGGCAAGGCCTAAGCCCATGCAACAACAATCGTTTTGGCGCCAGATTTAACACAATGACCGTCTTCGATGACAGAGCAAACCTTGTGGCCTCCTATCTTCTTATTATTGCCGTTTTACAGCGAATAAGGGTAAGAGAAGCTAGGCAGAAGCGTAGATTTGGATTCGCGAAATATTTAAAAAAAGGAAGAGTATGAAACGAACAGTTTCTCCTATAGCTTTCCAACTGTTTAACCTACTATGCTTATTTTTAAGGAGGCTATCATGTCTCAGTACTCTGGTTTCGTGCCGCAACTGCACAAGAGATACATTGATGATTTTGTGGGTGCTGCTTGCTGTTTGCGTCAAGGTCTGGATAGCATTGTTAATGGCGACGTAGTTAATTCTCAACTTTGGTTGTGGTTGTCATTATTCAAGCGAAAGGAGTCGAAAATCTGCAGGGCATGATATGTGTCCTTGGTTTAAGTATTGAGTCCACGAACAAGGGGAGCCATAATTTCATCCAGGTAAGCGGAGATGTTTTCTGTTGGACAGCTACAGGCCGATACAATTGGCCTTCCTGGATTATTGGGCTTATGAATCTTAGGAAGAAGGTAGAACCGCGATGTCCGTGGACTGGACACAATGAAATTGTTGGCTGATGGTGATAATTCGCAGCTACTGATCATGTTCTGCACCACAGATTTTATGACGCGCTGGTTTTCTTGGGTGTTATCATTATTGAGGCGCTGGTAAAAGTCTACTGTTTTGGGGGCCATGTTGGTCTGTGTTGAGTTCTGGGCAATATTGGACAGTATTATTCTGAACAGTTTGAATCGCTTCGATTGTCTCTCTTGCTTAAAAGTAGTTCTCATAAAATCGTTAACGATCGCTCCGGTCTGCAAACAATCGTTCGGATAGAACAAGGGAGATCCAAACGATCGCGATCACTCGATCACCGCAGGCATTAGCGATCATCTGTGTAATGTTCTCACATAATTGACCCGATCGTATCTTGCTTGGGATTTAGCTAAACATGTAACCGACCCATAACTGTGGTCTTTAATGCCATCTCGTGCAGCTAGGTAAGTCCATTAGGGCGCGTTGGAGTTATAACGATCTCATATCCAACAAGCGCGAGTGGAATACAAAGAAATTGTTTTATTAAAAACTCTCAAAGAATGTAAAATTTGAGCTCCCTAGCTGTTTTCGTTGACGCGTATCGGCTAGTTTTTATGGTCAATGGTATATGAGCTCATATGCAATTGCCTGTTAACCAATCAAAACTCAGAAATTGCAAAATACCCTAGTTAGTTTTTAATAAATTGCTATGTACCTGATTGAAGAAACGTTGACCCATAAAAAAAAGTAAATCATGAACGATGCAACCCAAATGTTTACTAGGAGGTTGGAAAAATAATCCCCATTTGTGACAGAATAAACATTATGATATGACAGGTTACATAAATCATGCTTGTTAGGCCCTAAAAGAAGTTCCCACGTAAAAGCCAGGTTGCTTACTGTCGATGGTATGTACTAAGATGTCGCAGATGTTACGATCACGGCGATATGCAATCAGCAGCGGATGAGGAAATAGGTCTCTTGTTTCTGGGTCGTCTGTTAAAATGCAGAAGTTACACAGAAGGATTCTCTTGATTCATTTGAAGGGTGGTTGGTATTGCAAACGGTCCTGTTGCAGGGAAAAGTACCTTTTGGATGGTTTGGGGGTTGGTCTGCGGTAGGCTGTCGTACATGTCCAGATCACCACAGCGTAGTATTTTCCAATTTTTCATTTATACATTTAGTACCTAAGTACGCCGCGCAGGTATTTTCAAACTTAATTACTAATGTTGGGAGAACACTCAAAAAGCTTGTAAATCACTCGCTGATTTACAAACTTATCTTGTGTTCTCCCAACATCCATCCATACATAAGTTTATTGCGCCGGTAAACCCCTAGAGAGTGTGGTCTATTGCTTAAGGACCTCTCTTGCATCCAACGCACGTTGTTTTTGGCTATTCATTAGTCACGTGACCCTAGTTTAACTCAAATGTATCTCATGCAGGCTACAATGCAAAACATATTTTCCCAAGGTAGCACATATTAACTTTTACACAGAAAGTTGAGTGCGTTTAAGAAAGACACGTGATTGTCACGTTTCACTGCTGTATCTAGCATTTTTCTTCAAAATAGAGCCACAAGGAAATGAGTTTCTTTTCAAACCTCTCAAATAAAGGAATTAGCCATGTGGTGGCCGAGAAAGATTCCAAGATCTGTTTGGTTTTCTGTGAGCATTTATTTTAATCCTTTGTCGTTATTTGTTAAAAAATATTTAACTATCTTGTCAATCAGATTTGTTTTTGTAGAATCTCGCTGTTCCCCTTGGGAATATTGAGGTTCAATGGAAAACAAACGTAACTGTCGGGACCAGTCATAAGTGTCAGTAGTTATAGCAGTATCCATACCTGAGTATCAACAAAACTTGTTCCTGTTATTCTGGACAGATTTAATGCTCTCTCATCAGTTGGTAAAACAAATCTGCCATTTCCTCCTTCAATCTTCATTCCAACAAGTTTATCTGGGCTATGGCGCCCTAAGGTTATGGTCAGTTCTTTTATCCCAATCGATATCACTTTCTCGTCCGGGACGCTTAAAGCTAGTAATGCGTCTCCAACTGAGCTGATAATTTTCATGGAAGTAGTGACTAAACTTTTACCCTGTAAAAAATAAAACTTATAAACACATCTGATTTATAAATCCAACGCCAAAGTTGTCACATCTGGTTAAGAGTGTGTCCATAAGAGGACCAGGCAACAGGTGATACAGCTCATATCACCGATTTTGCCCAAACTTAGCATAAATGTTGGGTATGGTGAGCTATTTACTGTGGCAAAACATCAACTCAAAATATTTTATTCCCTTCAAGTTATGGCACCTTTTGAAAAAATGGCCATTTTTCACTAATTTATGCATATTTAATTAGCTGACTTTGATTGACCAGTTCCACAAGAAAAAAAGACTTCTGAAAATAAAATTCACTGCGTTATATTCTGTGGTTATTAGGCTTTAAGTACAATAATTCACTTCAACCGTCTGATTTGATTTCTTCTCCTCAAACGGTCTTTTGGAAGGTACACATTTCGTACTGTTGGAAATAGCCTTTAACTAGTGCCCAATATCTCCCATGAGCAACAACTTATACCGTAAAATTCCGGTTATAAGCCCCCCCGCTTATAAGCCCCCCCGGTTATAGGCCCATCAACCTGGAAACCAAAAAATACATCCGATTATAAGCCCCCCCGGATATAAGCCCCCCTCTACCGAATGACAGTACTAATGAGGGCTAAATGTTGCTTTTTTATGCTTTTTTAACTTAAAAAACGTATTTCGATCAACACTCCCGAAACTCCCGAAACGTTTTTTTCATTCCGCTTATAAGCCCTCCCGGATATAAGCCCCTCCGCTTATAAGCCCACCCAAAAACCCTTACGAAGTTGTATAAGCCCAGGGCTTATAACCGGAATTCTACGGTATACATTATTCTTACATGGGTAATGAAATCCATCATTAAACTTCACAAAAATGCCACAAAATGTCTGGGGACTTTAATATTCTATTAGTATTGAGGAACTAAACACACGTGACTTAACGATTTCTTGCTATTTCATCAAAATTCACCGAAACACAAAAGCCATTTATTTGCCTCAATTTGGCATAAAATCGGTACGAAATAGCTAATCAAGCATAAATCTATAGATAACAATCAAAATATTGGCGAAGATTGGCAGTTAGGGCATTTTTCGGAGCGTTTTCAGAGCCATATAATTCGGCAATGTTGTGATAGCAAATGTAAAAATAGCAGCGAAAGATTTTCTTCAAAAGCTCGCTCAATTCAACATTTAGGCACATCAAAGTTAAGAAACAAGAAAGTAATACTACATACATGCCACTTATCGACACACAGATGCTTTCTTTTGAAGAATTTGTTCTTCCTCGCTGCACTTCGATCCTTCGATCGATCTCAATTGACATGTACTGTTGCTTTGAGGCGCGATGAACTTAGCCAATACATCGTGGTTCATTCTTCGTGAAAGTTGTAAACAGGTTGTCAATAAAGTCATTCAAAGAGCTGTTCAAAGTTCACGGAAGGACACTTGTCTCAGCCAGTTTGCATGAAATAAATTTAACTGGAAAATAAACAGCCGCCATGTTGAATTTCTACCTTTGAGCCTGCCGTTTCAGTCAGCGGTACGGGCGTTCACTGGGGCAAGTACGTAGTGTAGTCATCATATAGTTGTTTGACTAAATCCTATATAGGGATATTCATAGAAGGGATACATAGCCTAGCCCTACACAGCTATACACGCCTATACATAGCCCAACACAGCTATACACAGCTATACACACTCGTGTTCATTTGCTTTTCCTCCGCAAATGTTTGTTTTCGTCGGAATAAGTAGCGCATGGCGTTATCTACCCTCTGAACAACCGGGGCTTGATCTTAGCCTTATAAGTAGTGTGCGTTTCTTGTAAAAGTGAGAATATTTTCAACTTCTCCATTGAATTTTTTTGATAAATAGTTGAAGAGAAATACACTGGATGCAGTGTAATGTATGCGATGCAATCGGTTTTGATGCTCTGAAATTGAGCTCTGAAATGTCGGAAACCATTAAATAATCAGAGCAAGTTTTTCCATCTTATATCAGGTTAAAACTAGTATGTTTATTGTTTTTTCTGTTGTTTCTGTCTTTTTTAGGAGGTGGGGGAGGGGGTGAATATGGACATTCGAAGAAATGGCGGTCAGGTTGTTAGCCTGGCCTGTGTACATCTATTCCTTCTGTTCAAATCGTCTATATTATATTACACTTTGGTAGCTAGGAGACTGAATTTGTACCCACTCTCTTTTTCGGGATCCCACAAAGTTCTCCATCTGTCCATTTACCGATAAACGTCATTACTGCAGTTTTGTTTTAGAAAAGGGCTTTTATGGGGACAAATTTTTCCTCTTGAATGCCCACATTGCAAGTGACGAATTGCGGCTTCAAATGATAATTTTCTTCATCACCGACTCAATTTAAGTGGCTATGTGAGTTACAAAGACGCGAATGCAGACTTTTGTAGAGTGCTTAAACCTCGCATTAAAACTAATTATAAAATGTCCGAGTAATTGCGCGCGCTGTGATTGGTCAGTTTGAATTCATTATAGCTCAATAAAGCACGCTGCATACGTCACGCGCGTGCTTTATCGAGTTATAATGCACGCTGCTTGCGTCACGAGTTTTAGCGCGCGTAATTTCTTTAACATTTCATAAAAGAAATAAAAAACTTTCTCCTCGTGCATTGTTGAGTTATATAAGCACTTGGGATTTTTTAAGAACACTCGAGAAGTGCGAGAAGCACTCGGCTGCGCCTCGTGCTTCTCTATGCACTTCTCTCGTGTTCTTAAAAATTCCCGCGTGCTTATATAACTCAACAATGCACTCGGGTGCGTTTTGCTAGGACTACGCAAGACGGCCAAACTTATTAGCTAATGTTTCAACCAGCACAGGTAGTCTTCTGTCTTTTTCGAGGTCAACGCGAGGGAAACCCGTTTTATTCTTTGTTGTTTTCTCTCTCTACATTCACACCTTTATTTGTTTTGACTAAACACGAAATATCGGCAAAGTCATTTTTTCCCAGTTTTTTGAATATTCACACCTTTTTAGATATATATATGTTATTTGCCGGCTGGGAGGTTCGTATAGTGAAAAACTGTGACCGAGGTCTTGAAAATGCTGCCCGAGGCCGCAGGCCGAGGGCAGCATTTTCAAGGCCGAGGTCACAGTTTTTCACTATACGGACCGACCCTAAGCCGGTAAATAACTTATTTATTTTTTTCTCCATTTCATATCACATCGTAAACACAAGACAAAAACTCACGAAAGCGTTACCGTGGCCCGTGGGCAGATATAGGAGAATCTTGCCCGCGCTAAGAACCAATCAGATTGCAGGATTCGTTACCGTGCCCTCTGATAAAAAAATAAATGTATATATTTGCTGCGCCATATAGACTGCGTCGCTAAAGGCATTTCGTACGTGAATACTTTGTTCAGTTCAGCACAGACGCTCCCCCAACTAAAGCACTTGCGCAAGAAACGATTACAAAACCTACCTCGCTATCCACCGTATAGTGATTTATCCTGTGGTAAACGTTATTCTCCAATTTTGCTGAGTTATTCATTTTTCCCCATTTATGCCCCAGGGGTAGGGGAATTTGGTCAAAAAATGTAATCGTTATGCGCGGTATTAATCACTATTTCCGCCAGGGGAGGGGAATTTGAACAAGCTATAAAAAAAATACAAATGTCTGAAAAGTAACTGGGAGACGTTGACATTTTGATTTGTTTAACTGTGTAGCGTCTTTTATGCTAAAAAATAATTGTTTATGTTCCAAAATGACGCTAAATGGCGGTATAAAACTGCTCCGACGTTTCGGCAATACTGCCTTCTTCAGGGTACCACCCCAAAAAAGGCAGTATTGCCGAGACGTCGGAGCAGTTTAATACCGCCATTTAGCGTCATTTTGGAACATAAACAATTATTTTGATTTGGTTGTCGTGCATGCCGACCGTTGAACAGAAAAATCAAGAACTCTGTTTCGGTGAAAGTCAAATGGAACAGTTTTTTTTTCTGGAAAATCTCTTCGGAAATTGACGGAACGTCAGAAATTTAATTACCCTTTGTAAGGTTTCCCAGTTCTAGTCTCCCATCCGTCAAGTCTCCCAACAACGGAAAGAAATAACAGGAAACTGAGCTACAAATGGTAAGCGACATCTATTTCGGTTAGTTTGCTAATTTTGGAAAGAAGCCTTTCCATTTTTCAGTGGTCATTCCAACCGGTTCTCTCCAACAAATGGTAAGCACCCTAGAGTTCGTTCAGCATCACATTGCGGTAAACACGTCAAGCTGTAGCGGAGGAAATTGTTTTCCCTACGACAATTTGAAAATATTCTCATTTTCATCACAAACGCATCCAACGAACACTCGCGGAGGAAAAGCAAATGATCGCGCGTGTGGTCACGCGTGATGGACGCGTGATACCCAGTGAACGGCCGTACCGCTGACTAAAACGGCAGGCTCAAAGGTAGAAATTCAACATGGCGGCTGTTTATTTTCCAGTTAAATTTATTTCATGCAAACTGGCTGAGACAAGTGTCCTTCCGTGAACTTTGAACAGCTCTTTGAATGACTTTATTGACAACCTGTTTACAACTTTCACGAAGAATGAACCACGATGTATTGGCTAAGTTCATCGCGCCTCAAAACAACAGTACATGTCAATTGAGATCGATCGAAGGATCGAAGTGCAGCGAGGAAGAACAAATTCTTCAAAAGAAAGCATCTGTGTGTCGATAAGTGGCATGTATGTAGTATTACTTTCTTGTTTCTTAACTTTGATGTGCCTAAATGTTGAATTGAGCGAGCTTGTGAAGAAAATCTTTCGCTGCTATTTTTACATTTGCTATCACAACATTGCCGAATTATATGGCTCTGAAAACGCTCCGAAAAATGTCCCAACTGCCTTTTCTTCGCCAATATTTTGATTGTTATCTATAGATTTATGCTTGATTAGCTATTTCGTACCGATTTTATGCCAAATTGAGGCAAATAAATGGCTTTTGTGTTTCGGTGAATTTTGATGAAATAGCAAGAAATCGTTAAGTCACGTGTGTTTAGTTCCTCAATACTAATAGAATATTAAAGTCCCCAGACATTTTGTGGCATTTTTGTGAAGTTTAATGATGGATTTCATTACCCACGTAAGAATAATGTATATAAGTTGTTGCTCATGGGAGATATTGGGCACTAGTTAAAGGCTATTTCCAACTGTACGAAATGTGTACCTTCCAAAAGACCGTTTGAGGAGAAGAAATCAAATCAGACGGTTGAAGTGAATTATTGTACTTAAAGCCTAATAACCACAGAATATAACGCAGTGAATTTTATTTTCAGAAGTCTTTTTTTCTTGTGGAACTGGTCAATCAAAGTCAGCTAATTAAATATGCATAAATTAGTGAAAAATGGCCATTTTTCCAAAAGGTGCCATAACTTGAAGGGAATAAAATATTTTGAGTTAATGTTTTGCCACAGTAAATAGCTCACCATACCCAACATTTATGCTAAGTTTGGGCGAAATCGGTGACATGAGCTGTATCACTTGTTACCTGGTTCTGCCCTGTTCTCTCACGGGCACACTCTTAAATCATGACTTAACTAAGATAGTGAACCAGTCGTAATGTTTTCCGGTAAAAAACCTTATCGGCAGAAATTATGGAAATCACACGAAGGGTTGATTCTTGATTGTGTTTCCAAGACAGTGACAGTTTAGATGTTTCGACATAAATACCTGTTCTTGTAGACCTGAACCCAAATCTCCTGAAGCAATCACTGCTCCTGCTTTTAGTAAACTGTTAAGACATGAGCCCAAGTTTTCTGCAGATTGGATGATCAGCGGTATGTCCGCCACATCTTTCAATTGGGCAGTCCTCCATAAGAGTGATGTCATATTATTAATGGCAGATAACGAGGAGGCCTATAAAATCAAAGGAGAGTCGGTGACAGAATTACTTTATGTTGACAACTGTGATTTACAAATTCTTGTACCTCGCAATGTGGTTAAGTTAACAGTTATAATGTTTTGAGTTGGAGCATGACTATGTCTTATTCATAAAGAAAGATAAACCCGTCTTCAAGAAAATGTGATTGTTGTATTCTACAGGTTGCCTTCGAGGCTTATGTGGGGGAGGAGGGATATTATTAAAAAACAACTTAATGCCACAATTATTTGAAAAGTCTTAGCCTTGTATTGTCAAGCAACCAAATAAATACTCATGGAATGACGACGCATAAACTTTGTAGAGCTTAACTCACTCTTTAACTGGAGCATTTCATAAAAATTTGCCAAAACCAGCATGCGCAATTTTGCTTCAAAAAGGAAAAGTAAATTGGGCGTCATCAAAGTGTAAAACAAATGTAATGACACCTCCCTCTCCTTCCTCACAAGCCCCTGCCCCAACTAGTACTCCCACCCCCTCCCCCCTCCACCCGTGACCTTTATGCTGAGCTCAGTATTCACTCACCAGTGATGTCGAAGACACTGTTTCTGTTTCCCGAAGAGCTGAACCTATCACAGAGGAGCTTTGCAAAAGGTCTGGAATACTCTTCACTTGCAGTGAGATGATGCTTTTGATGATAAAATCTTGAATCTGTAAACAGAGGGCCGTGATTAAGAACGTTAGATAGATTTCAGTGAATGTATTACGACAACAGAAAAAATACATTCAACATTTGTCATGTCTAGTTTACTGAGAGTGAGTAAGCTTGGTTTTCTAAAAGGCAAAGTTCAATAAATTTGTAACTTAATCTAATGATAAATTGCAAATATCTTAATTTGGGTAATTTCAGTATACTTATTACACGGCAACAATTTTTGGCAAGTGCAATAGTCAGAATAGTTTTCCTTGGGGTTGAAAACTTAGCCAGAGTTTCATTTACTTAACGGGCCCGTAAAGCAATTCTTAGTTATATGTAGCTTAAAACAGAAAATTGTATAAGCCTTAAAACTTTGTATGAAGGGAGCCTCTGTTCATATTTTAAATATCTGAATAAAAGTCAGCTCTGAAATCACAAGGTTTAAGAACATGCTATGGGTTCCGGGTGCGAAAACTTTTCGGGGCGTTCGAGAAACGGGCTCCTGAAAATAATTAGTAACATTTACATAAGTTATAGTTACTCTATTAACTGAAGGTGGTCAATAAGCTAAATATAAAAGTTAATTAAAGAGAGAAAGATTAAAGATAAATAGCTAACAAGACAATTGGTTATTAAATGAAAGGGCGCTGGCGAGCTCCAAACTTCGCATGCAAGCTCTTTTGCGCGTGCCGCTAAGCAAAACAAACTCACTTTGTCCACAGTCAGCCAGCAGTATGACTTTTTCGACACATCGCGTGCAAATCTTTCCTTGTAGGGTTATTTAACTAGGGCTTTCCACAAGTTGCTCGGCAACTTTTTGGCAACTTTTCAAGTTTCGAGCAACTTTTTCCCCTTCGAGCAACTTTTTTCCTCTCGAGCAACTTGTTGCATTTTGAGCAATTTCCAGACCGAAGATCTCCGAAGAGTATCCCGGTGTTGTTCTAAGGCCATACGAACGTTTCCGAAGATTTACGAAGTTTGACGAAGATTTTCGAGAAACGTCTGAAGACGTTTCAACCTTTGGCTCATTCTGCATTAAAAAAAACATTACAAAAACTCCTCAGCAAACATGACGTCATCATTTTACAAATTTTCCCCTTGATATGTTATTTAGATACTTTTGCTGTAAAATCGCATAAAACTGCTTAGAAATCTAACCCTCAAAGGGAATTTAGAAGAAGCAGCGTTTTTGGATTTTTTGGAGCAACTTTCGAGCAACTTTTATTATCAGAAGCAACTTTTTTGGATTTTTGGAGCAACTTTTGAGCAACTTTTTGAGAAATTACGGGCAACTTTTTAGGAAATCTCGAGCAACTTGTGGAAAGCCCTATATTTAACTGTCCGACCAGGTTAAAAAACATTTCAGAGCCGTCTGTGGTTAGAGTTTCTGGCCGCCATGTCTCACGTTTTTGATTCCCGTTAGACAGATAAGGACTGGATACCACATTGTGACGTGTTGTCACGATAGGATATATCGGAAAAATCAAGACATTGGCTAGTTTTAGCAGAAGTTCGGCCGCCAGGTGGTTGAAGGACATCATTTAGTCCGAATACCCGTAAGTTGACAGCATCTCTCGAAGAACTGAGGGGTGTTCCTACCTTTGTTTTGTACAATAGCGCTTTTAAGCGCTCCAGACGAACGTTGCACTAAGGTCCACTAACGAAGGTGGATCGAGCCTGGTGGTATAAAAGCCTAAAACAACAAGTTTCTTGCCGGGAACTTTGTCAGCGCGAGTTTTGCAGTGTCCGCTTGGGTTCTATGACGACAAAGTTGCCGAGAAGTGACCTGGTTTCAGACTTAAAAAATATTTGTTAGTGTCCGGAGCTCTACCTTACATCGCAATTTTTTTGGTTCAATAAATATGCACAGTTGGATAGATCAAATAGTGCGTGTAATCTTCTCTTGATAACGCGCGGTCTTGTAGTATGTGTGATCTGAAAATGTAAGGATTGGAGAAGTGAAAGCAAACAGCGCTTTACTGAAAGCAAATTAGATGTAATGGGAAAACCAGCAAAATGTGATTTTGCAGAGAGCGCTCGCCATGCATGTTTACGCAGCTTTCCTTAAATCGGATCAACGGCGCCCGTGTCACAGAAGTTGAGTGTTTAGGCGCTTTATCGAGCAAATTTGTGTTGCCCCAAACAACAAACAACAGCTAACCGCAAGCAAACCGGAGGGAAAACTAACAGAAAACAAAGTGGAGTGAAAGCAAACCGCAACGAAACGGTAATCAAGGCTAGCTGAGCGCCATTATTTTACCCAAACCCTAGGGTTAGGGTTAAAACAAACACCCGGTGAGGGTTAAAACCAAGAGTTAAACTCTAAAATTTTCGCTGGTTTCATTGTTTTGAGGGACGAAAGGTTTCCTCTGTTTACTGTTTGTCAAAGTAAAGGCGCCGCCAGCAAAAAAACTTGCTTGAAAAAGGAGGAAAGAGCAGCGATACAAAAAGGACAGCACAACGTTTAGCAAACTTGCATGCTGACTTTAGAGCTGTTATAACAAGTGTCGTTATTGCCGGCGCCTATTTAAATGCTAGTTGCATAAACACGTGTACAACAAATGATTATGTGCATGATTACTAGTTGTACCTATCGGTAAGTGCCAACGAGCGAAATACTCATGTTTGTTCATAAGAACAGATATTGAATGGTTTTTGATAGAACTACATTGTATTTTAGGTAATATGCAATAAAAGGGCTATTTCTCTGGTGTTCATAAATGACACAGGCTTGATAGCCTGCGTAGCAGGCGCCGTAGTTTTCAGCGCGCGTATTCTCGCGATCGCGCACTCTTTTAAACACACTAAAAAACGTACACAGATGTCTGCTACGCTAACTTGAACGGTCAAGGATTATTTGGAGACAAAATTTTTATTCAAGTTAACTTTACATTTGCCGTTAGAAGCAAACAACTTTTGACTTTCTTGTGTGTATGACATGCAGTAATTTTAGTGAGCGTCGCTTTGAATTGGCTGAATTGATGTTATTCCTACGCGGAGCGAAAATGCGTGCCAAATAAAATATAAACGGTATTTGATTTGGAATAAATCATCGGTCAAAAATTACTATTAACACAATCAACACTAAAAGGAAGCATTTACCCGACTTCAGCATTCTCATAAGTCAAGAAAACTCTATTTGAAGTCAACAGTCCGCTTTTGATTTTCATGTCTCTCTTCGATCGTAAATCAAAGGACTCCAAAGTCGAAAGAAGAAGAAATATCGTTTATTATTAAAAAACTTAGAAAAAGTTTATTTACCCTTGATTTCTGCTCTGAATCCATTGCAGTATCTCGTGAAACCGCTTGAAGGATTGTATTTGCTATTTGTGCTGCTTTGCTAAGGTCCCCATCTTTAATTAGTTTATTAAACAGTCTGTCGTTTGCTCTTAGAAATTTGGTGATTTTTCCTGGCCTTAAAAGTAGAGATGGCTTAACCTATAAAATTAAAAAAATAATAATTAATGTAAAGTCAATTGAATTATGACTTATCTTATATATTTCCATTGTAATTTTTATATATTTTTTATTGTTAGAGCCTCTATTAATATCAGTTGTATCTGTAAATACTGAAAAAGAAACCCATGATTATGCATTGTGACTAAATGGCTCTGTAATGTGGCATACAATTGAGAATATTACCTGCACAGACAAATTAACCGCTGGAGCAGAAGCGCCATATTTATCAGTCACTGTGGCGACAAACTTTACAGTAAAGTTTTCTGACCGGTTTCCAGGTGGCAACCAGGAGATAACAGAACTGTTCAAACCATTATAAATAATGCCGTTTAGACTATCCTTCAGCTGATACTTAAACTTGTAAGACAGGGGGGTGCTGCCACTCTTCCAGTTGATGCAGCTCAGGTTAAAATTGGTCTTCAGTGAGATGCCGCTTGAAGGAGTGATGGAACATGTCCCCCCTGTTGGTTGTGTTGCAGTAGAAATACCATAGACACTCATTCCTTGTTGACCATCTGAGGTTCTTATTAAGTGTGCCAGCCGGTAGTTTTTTCCGCCCTCAAGGGAGTCCTGTTTGATAACAATGCTTCTTGCATTGAGGGGTGTGGCTGTGATAAGTTTTAATTCTTTTTTCACCCAAATAATATCAGTATCCAGAGTGAATGGATATTCTTGGTAGAGTATCCACTCGTAGGAAGATATCTTGGAGCATTTTGGTCCGTGACACTGTGATTTGATAGACAGTTTAACAGACGGACTGATTTCAGGTTTGCAATTAATTTGGCATCTGAAAATAAAATGAATACAGATACATGTATTACTCCTTGTAGAATGTCTGTGAACAAATTCACGACGTACATATTCTTAAACGAAAAAGTGAATCTTTTTTTTGTTATTATGGTTCAATCTTTTCGTGTAAAGTAGGTGTTATACTTACACAGTACTAGGACCTTTCATGATTAAAGGGGACGTGTCACGGATTTTAGCCAAACTAAGGCATTGGAAATGACCATCAAATTTGTTTAAATGTATAAAATAACTTCTTAAAACAGTGAAGGAATATTTAAATAACACACCAAATGCAAAAGAAGGTATGGATGGCCAAAAGTGTCGAAGATTGAAACGGATTGCGATGTGGGGTTTTGAAATATGGTCCGGCGGAACAGTTTTCAAAGTTAAACTTGTCTGCTTGTAACTTCAATTTCTGACGCCCGGGAGACACATTTAGCATCAAGGAAGCTATGGTTTTGTCATTTAGTATCAACGAATTAACTTCTTTGCAAACATTTAGTTTCATAGCGAATATTTGGCAAAATTTAATAACATAAGATTAACTTAGCCGTGAAAAAGTCCCTTTAATAAGCAAAACTCTCCAGGAAAACAATGTTATAAAAAAGCACAAAAGTGTATAAACCAACTTTCAGACCCTCATGCATTGGTTTAATTGCTACTACATATACAGTATTTTCGGGAGGCGCGGTGGTCCAATGGTTAGCGCGCTCGAATCCGAGTCGAACGGCCCGGGTTCGAGCCCTGGCCGGAGCGCTGCGTTGTGTTCTTGGGCAAAACACTTTACTCTGATAGTGCCTCTCTCCACCCAGGTGTATAAATGTACTGTGTACCGGCGAATTTACTGCTGGGGGGTAATCCCTGCGATAGACAGGCATCCATCCGGGGGGGGGGAGTAGCAATACTCTCAGTCGCTTACTGCTACGGAAACTGGGATAAGCTCCGGCTGTATGGGCCACTTGCCTCGGACACAGACTTTACCTTACCTTTTTTATACAGTATTCGAATTTGTAAAACAAAAATCAATTGTGATCTACTTGATTCTTGGTTGCCCGGCCCAACTTACCCCTATGGTTATTCTAGGCGGCCAGTTCTCTATTTAATTTTTACAAGTAATTTTAATATTTCTTTCTTTAAAATGTAATTTATTTTGTAAAACGAGCACAAATAAAGGTTATTGTTCAGTGTTAGCGCTAGAACTGTTCATTGCGCTGTCCTGACCTGAATGCACTGCTCGATCACAAATAAAAACTCCATACTGAGCTGAACTTTGAGTGTTGAGAAAATTGAGATTGAACAACTTTCAAAGTCGTATTCCAGCATCAAACACATGCGTGAGCATGGGTTGAAAAAAAAAAAGAAAGCGTAGTTAATTGACGTTTTTATTGACTTAATTTATTAAATTTCCTAACTATTGAGCAGTGAGCATCTTGTTCCTAGAGTTCGTTTTTCTTTTATTCGGTCAGTGATATATTTTATACAAAGAACTCACACAAGCACGAGTGTGTAAACGCTGGCCAGTTCTGATTTTTTGAGCACGCGTAGAGTGTTCATTTTTAATTGTAGGCCAATCAGCTCTGAACAGATGTCTGTAAATTGAACGTTTTCAAGCTGAAGACCAGAGTCTACATTCTTGGTGCTGAACAAATAAAAGCAGGCTCTGGAAACTAGATTGAGTGCCTTAGTACACTGACCTAGGGTAAAAATGGCAAAACGAAGTTCTTACCGTTGCGAAATTTCAGGCGGATCTCCTTTCACTAGGTGGATAACTTGATATGAAGTCGAACTGCGACAATCTTTTGTCACGACCAGTTTGACTGCATATGTCTTATTGACAAGCATGGAAGAAGTACTTAGGGTAGCTTCAAGTCCAGAATCATTCCCGAAATAACGAATGCTTGATTGGTTTACTCCCGTAAAAGAGTCTTCCATTGTTGTCTGGAGACCGGAATAGTTGCCAGTGATCTCACCATAATACCAGGTGAAGTTCATTCCAGAGTGGTTACCTAGCCCAACATCCGGGTCATAGGAGAGTGATGCATTCACCTTGATGTTTTGTTGATGTCCTCTGATTACTTCAGTGCCACCATAGGTGATCGCAACAAGGTCTGGTTTTCTCTGGCAAGACTTCCCATCTAAACACCATTAAATTACAACTTTCAAAACAAGTTTAAAAGATTGTATGTACTACTATGTGTGATGACTAGGTCACTTATGTTAGTTTTAGTTTTGACTTTATTTTAGTCACCAAAGTTTTTAGTTCATTTCATTTTCTGTAATGTGGATTATTATTGTCAGGTGGGACGAAAAGCAAGTGACGATTTAAGCGTTAGCTTAAACTCAAAATAGAGCTACTCCACTTGCAAGGAGTAAGACAAATACTGAATGAGAAATATGTTGATGCATCCGCTGTTCAGAAAAGTCGGTATTTTTTATTTAAGCTAGAATATTCATAAGTCGATGACAAAACAGACCTGGTGTTGGTGACACTGAAGGCTGAAAAGAAAGCACGGTTGTACTTATGTACCATGGCTTTGCTGTCAAAATACTTTCTGTAGCTGGAAAATGAAGGAAAAAATTCAAAATATTGGTTTAGATCAAGAGAAAACCACACACACGTATTTCGGTTTATTGAAATGCAAAGAATCTACGGCACTCAGAGGTCAATGTTTTTGTATAAATATCCAAACAAACAATAAGTGCAACAGTCAACTACATAAATTGCAAGTTGGTAACGTTATTTTCAAAGTCAATTTTGAGATGTCGATAATACAAACAGGCCAGATGCTGTAGGTGCCCGGGTGTAGGTGCTCCAGTGAAAAGTGAAGATTAACTTGTATGTGACGATTTTGTGTTCAAAATATCATCTAAAAAACTTATGAAAAATATAACAAATTTACGGCGTCATATCATTTGGTATCCTAGCCGAATAGGAACTTAATCCTGTAGATCTTGCATAATTGTATAAGGAGTGCTTTCAATGATACAGCAGCGGATCAAAGTACGCATCTTACTAGCGAAACTATTTTTCAAGCGGTTAAGGAAAGAAATCTTTGGATTGGCCATTTGTACTGAGTTCAGTGCCAAACACTACATCTAACCATCTAACGCTCTTATATCAAGCTAGAAATAGCAATATTTGAATAAAAACAAAACAAAACCAACCTGTTGATGTCGCTAAAGGAGTGGTGGCAACGGCCCCACTGTTACTTGATGTCGGAGGCCATGAATAAGGTTGTGTCAAATCAACGGAAGCTGGACTTGCAGTTTCATTAACTGTAATTAAACAAGGAACACTTGGTAAATGTGCACCAGTAGTCCATAGAACCGCTGACCAACAAATAAACCGTTTTCGAAAAATAGAAGACAAAAATGAGACAAGATTGGAAATATATAACGAAATTTTAATTAAAAGACTTGATACAATGCAAAGTACAAAAACATAACACATATAAAGAATTATCAAGAAAGTACAGAAAACGAGAAATAAACAAAAAAGCTCTAAAGCAAAAAGAGCCAGAAGCATTCCAACATCTTTCTTTCAGCTTTTTTTTAAAAAGAAATGTCTAATAAAGATTAGGTAATGTCTGCCATGGAATTAGTGAAAGAAAAGATTGCTCACTAACAAAGAGCGGCAAGAGTATTTAGAGGAGGCAAGTGTAACCTATGTTAAGTCCAGTGAAAAAACTAAACTCATGCGAAACCGGGAGATACATATGACTGAATGTGCTCCTGTGTTTAGCAGTTGTTTCATACTATATACAAAGTGAATCTTTTGAAACATAATTGTTGGAGAAATTTTCATCTCTTTGCGTGAAATATTCAAGGAAATAGAAGCGCTCACAAACTGCAAAATCTTCGTAAAATATCAAGTTTTCAAACCTACATCACAGAAAAAAGTATTAAATACATCGGGCTTAAAATTTATACAGCGAAAGTTAATCGAACCATGTACTTTTAATATTCAGAATTTATATTTTTTGTAACTCGATCAGAAAATAAAGCGCTTATGCTAATGAGGCAAATATTGTAAACAAAGATTACTTTATTAGTTGTATATTATTAAAAATAATGTTTTCGCGTTGAGCTACGCGGACCTGTTTTTGTGATAGCCGCATTTACCTTTTAGAAGAAAATACCCATCTTCTGCAACGCATCTCGCAAAAAAAAAACTGTTCTCGCCATGTTTCATGGATGAAGTATTAGCAGCAAGTATACATTCAGGGGCTATTATCTGAATAATCCCTCCTGCTCCGCCTCCTAAAATGTACATGTTACTAGGTTGTTGTCCATTTCCTCCTTCGACACTAAGTCTTCCCATCTCCTGTATTTGTACCTGTTGGTAAAGAATAGCACCGAACATCGATTCCACTAAGCATATTTTATAAGAAATGTTCAACTATAGACAACTTTTAAAAGCTTACTAGAAGGATCTCTATCCACACTAGGCTGTCTCTTTTTTCTATCATCTCAAACCAAAACATTCTAGCCATGTGTAACTCTGACATTTGCTTGTGGAGGTTACTGATGAACTGAGTAAAGTCACTGGATAAATTTTTTACGTTATTTCATGACATTATAGTTTTTGGATGACGACAAAACCGAATGTCTATTTATAAAAAAAAACACATGTGAGAGTTAATTACATAGCCCACCTTGCTTGTTATGTAGCGAAAAGCGCAATAATCCAGGTTGACGCCAACAGTCATTTATCTTTTAGGTCTTTTAGGGTGTTGATCTCCTGTGTTGGACGCTCGTCACGACTTCCTTAGATATTTTAACTTCTCCCAGGTTTTTGATGAGAAACTCAATACATAATGGTACAATAACTCGAAGCTAAGTTGTTTTTATTTGTTTAATGGAGTAACTTCTCATTTCTCCGAAAAATGCTTTCCATATAATTAATTATTACAACTGGTCAGTTCTCATGAAAAAAAGGAAAGCGCCGTCAGTGGATGGACATCAACTTACCTTGTGAGCTTTAAGGCGAATTAGTCCCCCAGATCCCCCAGAACAAATACTTAAGCTGCCTGCCGTTTGAGCTGAAGCTATGATGGATGCATCTAAAGTTGGAAATATATAAATTTAAGATTAGGGCTACATTTAGAGGTCGATTGATTTACAGTTTCAGAAAAACGATATTTATAGTCTTTATATATTTTTTATTTTTTAAAGGCTGACCAATCTTTCACGCCAATGTATTGAGTGTAATTTTAGTCTTTGAATTTAACAGTTGCTTTTATTTTACCAAATACACAAGAAAAAAACATGTGCTTACTGCTAATAATAAACATGCAATAATTAAACTGTAATAGTTAAACTCAGCCTTGGTCGGTTCATGTACTCTAATTACTTAGGCAATGGGCAGTGCCCTCGGTCTACCAAAAATACCCTCGCTGTATCACTGGAAAATCATCTTGTAAGCTTCCAAAAACTTTGGAAGAATTAAGGAGGCTCAAGCAGTTGTCAGTTCTTTTCAGCTCTCATACTTTGTTGATTAAGCAACATCGTTCCTAGAGAGGAACGATGTTGCCCTTGGATTTGGAGCGGGCAAAAGCCCTGGGAACGAGGTTGATGATTAAGTGCTACAAACATTTATCAGTAACCACTTCGAATATGGTATAGAACAAATGCCTAATCCAGTTGGGGGAATTAGCAAATCTTCGTTGAAGCACTCAAAGAATTTCCGAATTATTTCATGCAATCAAAAACTATCGTATAAATACACAACTTCTGGGACGAAAACCGTGGGCTTTTCTTGACGTCATTGGTAACCATAGCAACGGTTTGAATAATGATCACCGAGTTTAGATAAAACTTTTTGCAAAGTAAAAAAAAAAATTCTCCGGAGCGGTTTAAGAGCCACCTTAAATTTTCAAAAATTTAAGGTGGCTCCACTCCGGTGGCTTTCGTTCTAAAAACCTAAAAACTGTTTTGAGCCTTCTTAAGGTGATCTTCGACAGAAACTACTGCAAACGATTATCGAGCTCACCTTCAGAATACCCTTTAAGCGTTACGATATGCCTTCAGTACTTTAAGAGTGAAAACGCTGGGTCGGTATGGCTCATGATATAGGGTTTTAGTTTTATTCTGGTGCAAAGCAGATATTTGTCTTTTTTTGTCCTTTAGATAATTTGAAATTGATTGCAGAACATTTCAAGGTCATTACTTATGGTAATCTCTCCTTTCTCAGCAACAAGTTCTATGGCTCCGCCTCCAGCTACACTTCCGGATTTCTGTAAGCACGAACCTGATTGAAAGACGATCAAAATTAACAGTCAAAATGACTTATTAGGCTTATTAGTTTGTTTTATTTTTTCAGTAGAAACGTTTTATATTTGTTGCAAAAGAATCGACTCGGAAACGGAAATAAACACGCACTTCTGAATGAAAAAGTCCACCGATAAGAATCAGACTTTATAAATACGTTTAAAACTTTATTCTTCTTCTAACGCCGCAACGGTTGTCTTGGCTAAAGATGTTGACTAATTGTCAAAGATACGAAGTCATAGAACACTGGAGGCGACATATGAATCAAAGGACTTTATTAATCGATTAAACAGTGATATAGTATTGATTTTATTCCTGACCTTGAAATTGATGCTTTCGATTGGTCAGGTACATTTTCCGGTGATTTTCGTTTGTCCAGAATGTATGATAATTTTAATAGGCCTTATTCGTATTCTCGGTATTGGACTGGAACTAGCTTGCAATAGAGGCTCATGCGGGTGAATAACATTAAAAACAGCATTGTGTCATTTGCATTTGAAAAGATTACCCGCATCAGCCTCCATTGCAAGCTAGTTCCAGTCCAATACCGAGAATACGAATAAGGCCTATTGTCTGTGCGATGTGGATGGTGTACAAGTTTATATAATCAACAATATCTAACCTCCACTTCCTCCCAGCAGTGATTTGGTGTTATTTTGATCGTATGATGGACCTGAATCTATGAAGCTGGAGAAAGACTGCGCCTTTCCTCCATGGCTTGACCCAGATATACATTGGCCTGGCACTCGAAAAACTGGGTTTATTACATCTAATCCTCCAGGACCAAGACCTATAAGAGTGTTTTGGTAATAAATCAGGGGGGGGGACTACGGGTACTATATCAAATATTGTATATCTGAATGTGACTACAAGAACGTACAGGCTTATTTCTCTTGACATAATGCACGTATCCAAATTTAATGGACATTGACAACGCGTGTTTGAAAACTTTCCCATGTCTATTTCAGGGTTAGGGTTTTGAGAACAGCGGTATACCTCCGCCCGAAGTTCTGAAGAGTAGCCCTTGAAACATACGGAACCGATTATTTGACCGTTTATTAGTAATGAGAAGTACCAGAAGGGATACGGAGGAGTCGAAGGCATGACGCACACCGGTCAAACGCTACACCATTGAGGCACAGGAAACTCGTGGGAGCTAGGCCATATAACTACTGAAGGTTCAAATGTGATAAATTTCCCGCGTACTGCCAGGATTCGTTTTGTCGATGAACGGGCATTATATATACAGTAATGATAGTATACGGCTGTTTGAAAAAGATTATCCTACAAAAGCGTAAAAGACTGTGAGGTTACGCAAAAAGATATTTTCGGTTGGTGTAGTTTAACATCACTTGATCGAAGTTCGCGGCGTTGTATCGCGAAGGAATTATTAACTGCTCTTTTCACTTACTTGCATTTTTTGCGCGGATTGAACTAAACACAACTCTAGATTCGAAAGTGGGGCTTATTTCAAACCATAAATCAGTTACGGTACATAAAAAGAAGTAACGTGGACTTTTAGTGTTTTAGCGCTGTTAAGAAACAAATTTTAACACAAAACTAACAATAAAAAGTAAATGTGGTACACGAAAAAGGGGAGGGAGAGTTTTATAGAGTTTTTTACGGTAAATGCTAATTTATCAGTTATGTTTTTAATTATAAAATCCATTTGTAGGAAGATGATTCCTAAGATTTCCTTAGCGAAAAGTTTATCTCTTGTGACTAGAATCACGATACATCGTGAATGATTGTGACCAGTGCCGGCCTTGATTAGGTGAAAAACAGCAAATGGCAAGCTTGGTCTGAAAAACTGAAAATTTATCATACTGGAATAAAACAAACGGACAGTGATGAACAGATGTGATATTCTGACGTGACATGAAAACGCCGTCTACAACTGAGAAAGAAAGCGGGATATCTGTAATGCTCTACTTACCTTTATATATGGCGTCTGTTTTGGGCAAACTTATTCCAACCATCTCTGGAGATGATGACTGTGTGAATCCACCAAGACACGTTGTATTGAACACCGTCTCCCCGCAAGTCATGTTGACATCGGTATGTATTGAAATGTTTCCATTCAGACTTGTTATACTAAGAGCATACTTCCCGAATACTTCAACTGTTGAACCGCTCTTGAAGTCAATGTTACCAATGAATGTCATGTTGGCAACAAGATGGCTGCCATATAAGGAGCTTCTGGTTTGAAATGATGAGTTGTAACTGCAACTTGTACAATTAATGAATGGAACAGTCGTGTTAATCTGCAGTACTTCACCGCGGTTAAGAACAAGACCTAAAACGAAACGAACAATTATCAGAATATGGAATCTCTCCCAGCTAAAAATTTGGACTGGTAGCACATTTAATTTCATTTTAGTGTAGAAAAAAAATTATAGCTTTCCACCTTTGGCAAAATATTTATATTAAAAAATGGAAAACTGAAGTTTTCTTTGGTGAATTGATTTCATCCAATCAGCCCAGTTAGAAAGAGTCTTATGAAAATCTCTTTTGACCTTTTTAAACTCGACCAGTGAAGGGGGGAATACTTCGCCAAAAAATGGTTTTGCTTGAAGTGGTGGACAATATGGCTTTTATGTTTAGATCGTGATGTTTAAAAGTCGTCCAATTTGGAAACCTTTCTATGCCAAATATCATTCATAATGAGAAGAGGAACAGGAGTAGAGTTAGGTTCAGTTCGACTCGTGTTGGAAAACTCGAATTATAATTTTCAAATAGTTTGTGTAACTGAAACATCTTTCTTGCATCTACACCAAGATTAACATTCACATCATCAGTTCAGTTCATTCTATTAACTGTGCGACCGGTACATAGTCCAGAAATTTACTCAATCATTTCTGCGTTACTGAAACACAATGGAAGTATCCTTAAAAATATAAGTACAAAAATATAAAGAAAAAGGTTTTTGTTCTTTATTTTTTAGGAAAGGATTTTCTCACGGCTTAGAATCGAATTTGTTATTACCGCCAAATAACTCGTGAATGGATAAGGAGAACTATTACACTATTTTCAGTGTCGTTTGTCTGCCAACTGCTGAAAAAAGATCAGGCGGAAAAGTTTTCTTTTTTTTCCCTTGTAAATGTATAAACATAATGAAAAATTCTGACTTTTAAGTTCTTCAAAGCGGAAATTACGTTTCTTTTTATAGTCTGGGTGGAATATTTAAATATCACATAATGTCGGGTGTTAGACGCTGCGCCTTCAAGATTTTCAAGTGAACGACTATGCAAACTAAAACGCATGTCAGAAGTGCTTTTGGTGATACAGCAGGATCAAAGTACGCA
Organism: Oculina patagonica; assembly: GCF_052425735.1. NCBI lineage: Eukaryota > Metazoa > Cnidaria > Anthozoa > Scleractinia > Oculinidae > Oculina > Oculina patagonica. Next base: position 26,874,988 of record NC_135761.1, read on the forward strand.
GCTTATTAGCGAGGTTTTTTTCCACGTGGTTTAAAAAAGAGTTCTTTGGACTTACCATTGAACACTTCATTTAGTACTCTTATAGAGCAGTTTTCAATGAAGCGTCAGTGTGGCCAATCACAAAGAACGCAGACAATCTTATCAAGTTAACTAATCAAAACTCGAAGCAAATACATGTAGCCGGCATGAAGCGCGGGAAAACGTGCACAAGCGAGTCACGATTGGTTTTGTTTTAACTCTGATTGGCTGAGAAAGTGGCGCGAGTGTTTTAGACCAATCACAAAACGTAGTAATGCAAAACAAATGCAAACGCGAATTACATTCGGCACTCAAGTGAAAACCACTTTATATCAAGCTAGAAATAGCAATATTTGAATACGGTTAACAAACAACATACCCAAACAGACAAAACAAACCTGTTGATGTCGCTAAAGGAGTGGTAGGAGGCCATGAGTAAGGTTGTTTCAAAATAACGGAACTTGGGCTTGCAGCGTCATTAACTGTAACAAAACAAGTAACACTTGGTAAATATGCTTTTGACAAGTGCAAAATTTTGATGATAAGACTTGATAACAATGTAGAGTGCAAGAAGAGTCAAAAGAAATGCAGAATTATCGAGAGGGTACAGAAGACGTAAAATAAACACAAAAGCCGTAAGGTTAAAAAAATTCGGAGCTAACGGCATTCCAACATCCTCGAGTCGTCGAAACATAAGTTAAAATAAATCTGCTTCAGTTCAGCAAAGCGAAAACGCGAAGAAGGACCAATGAAGTACCGGTAACTTCTTACTTTTGAAGACGAAAGTGCAAGCATTCTTCTTTTTTTTTTGTAAAGAGATTCCTAATAAAAAGATAGGTAACGCCTGCCATGGAGTAGCTGAAAGAAAAGATCGCTCAATAACAGCAAGAGGCAAGAGTATCTAGAAGAGGCTAATCTAACCTGTGTTAAGTCCAGTATCGAAAATAAACTTATCTAACTTATATGAAACCAAGTGATATAAATTTATGCGCCCAGTTTAGTTTTGAGCTAAGATTTTCGGTATTCAGGTTTAAGAAACAGGTGCTAAAGGCTGAAAAAATTTCTTCTTGCAGCGCACGGAGTTTGTCAAACCCACCTAAAAGAGTTAAGCCAAGAATGGTAGCTACAGTTAAGGGATTATTACGCTTTGCTTTTCTTTCAAAGGCTTTAAATTCAGTGATGAAAAGATTGTAGATTTAAAGTCGAAACATTTCGTGCAGATCAAATGTTTAGTCAGCAAAGTAAAGTTAAAGGACAAAAATGATACAGGCGTTTCCATCATGTGGTGGCGCGATGGAAAGCAAACTTGGTCCCAATTATGCGTGCTTATTTGTTGGACATGTTGAGTAACAGATCTTTCAGCAATACAGCGGTAGAAAACTAAACCTCTAGAAACGCTATATTGACGACATAGTCGGTACCGCTTCCTCCTCAAAAGAGAATCTTAACCCTATTCAGACCGGCGGATGAGGGTGGGGGGGGGGGGGGGCTTTTGAGGGCCGCGCTGACTTTGAACTCTTTTAATTATTTTTAAGATTTAACCAAACGCTTCTAAACATTCTGAGTTTTCCTAAAATTTATCTGGCAACAATTTGGTAGGGTTGGATGATGTGTCATGAACTTGGCATCACCATGGCAACGGCATTTTGACAGGCATGTTTTCCCAAATTTGTAATTTTGCGTGTTTGTTAATAAAAATCAACTTAAATGGAATTAATTTTTACATTTTTACGGGTTTAAAGCACATTTTTTTATCGATTTTGGGTACTTTGCAGTAATTTTGGGTGGTTTTCTGGCACTTCTTCTGGAGAAAATTTGAAATCCAAGATGGCGGATCCAAGATGGCGGCTGTTTTCACATCATGATGTAATTGTCACGTGATATGACGTCACCATACCACGTGACGTACACCAAAAGAAAGATGTTCGGACATACAATACATCCTATAAGTTTCAAAGTGATTGCTTAAATATTCTGGAAGTTACATAGGGGGGGGGGGGGGGGGCTTCCGAAGCCACCCCCGGTCAGAGAAGGTCAAAAAAAGCCCGGATTGAATAGGTTTAAAGCATTCGCCACCTTCGTCAATAACTTTCACCCCAGCTTGAAATTTACGTTGGCCTTCTCAGACGAAAAGCTTTCGTTCTTGGACGTATTTCTGAAACCATCTGCCAACTGCCTTATAAGAACGATCCACTGTAAGGAAACAGATTCTCACTCTTACCTAACTTATTTCTCGTCCCATCCAGTTCGTTGTAAGAAATCAATTCCGTACAGCCAACTGCTACGTCTGAGGCGAATTTGCAGTGAGGATGACGACTTTTAATCTAAGAAGAATGAAATGGCTGGTTTCTTTGCACACCGTGCCTATCCTCCCGCTGTGATAAATCAGGCACAGCACCGTCTCCCGCCAAACAGCCCTGCGATCAGACTCCTCTTCTCCGTCGGGACAACAAACCATACCCCTTGTCTTGACATACAGGTACCACCCAAGCAACGAGAGAAGGTAGAAACATCATATCCAAGAACTGGGACTTATTAAAGCCTGATTCGGACACCAGGGATATTTTTGAATCCGCAAAAATCCTGTGTGCCTATCGCCATGATAGCAATTTGCGTGACATCTTTGGACCGTAGCGGTCTCTCCACAACCGAATCAAGGGATAAAGAGACAAGAACCTTTGCTTGTGGTCGACCACGCTGCACTACCTGTCCACACACCAAAGCATCGCAGACCGTTAAAACGTCAAGGGGTCAGCTGGCAATGCGACATAGGTACACCTGCACGACAAGTAATTTAGTTTACATCATTTCTTGCAGTGCGTGCCCTATGTGCTACATTGGTGAAACGTCGGTCGGTGAAAAAAGACTTAGACCTCCCTGTTGCGAGACATTTCAATTTCCCTGGACACAGTATTAACGAAATGTTCGTGTCCGTTATCTCGTTATCTGCGCCGGATTCAAAACCACGCGGGGTCGACGTCGCACAGAAGCAAGGCTAATTTTTGCATCAAAATACTCTGCATCCAAACGGAATAAACATTGACTTTGCTTTTCTGTGACATCACAAGCGCGCGCTTTTGTATGTCGAAGGCGCACTTTAATTTTTTTTTTAAATCTATGAGCGTGTGCTTTCAGTTAACGGCATTTCTACGCTGATGAAGAGACAGAAGGAAGTCTCGAAATGTCTGAGAAATTTGTACTTCAGCACATTAACAATATTTTTGTTTAAGTTTTGTCATATCATACATGTGCTACACAGTTTTTCCTGATTTGTGTTTTTAAAGTTAAAGGAGCTCGACACTTGAATTGTCACGGCAATTTTCATATCGTGACAAAGCCTGTCCCTTGTGTATTATTGAAAATGATATCTTCGCGTTTTACTTCAGAATAAATGAGTACTCGTATATTTTTCAAAGGCAAAAAGTTGCATTCTCTTTGGGCAAATCATGATTGTCTTAGCAAACAATGATAATGACATCTGTACGCTACGCGGACCTATTTTCGTGATAGCTGCTTTTACCTTTCAGAAGAAAATACCCATCTTCTGCATCGCAACCCACACCGTCATAAGTGCTAGGGCCATGTTTCATGGATGAAGTATCAGCAGCAAGACTACCTTCAGGGGCTATTATCTGAATAATCCCTCCTGCTCCTCCTCCTAAAAGGTACGATTTACCAGCAGGTTGTTGTCCATTTCCTCCTTCGACACTAAGTCTTCCCTTCTCCTGTATTTGTACCTGTTGGAAAAGAATAGTAATTTTACCAGCACTAACAGCGAATCCACTGCTTTTAATTAAAAGCTATATTTTATAGAAAATGAATAGCCATTTTATCGGCAACGAAAGGCGATTCCACAAAATACATAAACAAATTGTATAGCAAATGTCCATTTATAGACTACTCCTGAGAGAGAAATTGATATTTACTGGTAGCTTACTAGAATCATCTCTATCCAATTTAGGCTGTCTTTTTGTTTTAAATCAAACATTCTAGCCATGCACGACTCTGACGTTTGATTGATGAACTGGTAAAATCAATGGATAAATTTCTTACGTTATTTCATGACATTATAGCTGTAGGTATACAATAAAACGATGTTTATCAGAGAAAAAGCTTATGTGAGGGTTAATTGCACACCTTGCCTGTTAAGGTCATTGCCCTGAAATAGAACTGAACACAATTTTTTAACCAAACTTCGCCTATTGGTTTATTACTTTAAGGGAACTTAAATTTTGAAATAAAAAAGGGGGGTCACCAGATTCGTTTAGGAGCAGGAAGACCTTGTATATTCCATATAATTCCTTTAAAATTCCTCTTCGAGTACTAGTAAAGTACACGTTTTTAGCGATAATTTATTTTTTAAACACAAGAATTGATCTGTTTTCATTTCACAGAAAGAACTTGATCGCTACACCCAAAATATGAGAAAAAATTGATAGGTCACCAGACTCGTTTACGAGAAAGCGACAATTTACTTCTCTCGCGGACTAAGCCACATAGAAAAAAGCCGCCATTTTGTTTATGTGCGCGCGCTCGCGCGCGCTTATTACGCGTAAAATTCTGCGCAGTAAGGATGCGCAATGCAATACAGGGCAATGACCTTAAGTAGCAAAAGCGCACGAATTTCGTTGGAATTTCTTTACTATCGGCAAAGATTCCCGTAGACGCCAACCGTCATTCATATCTTTTATTGTATTCACCTCCCGTGTTGAACGCTCGTTACAGCTTCCCAAAATATTTCAACTACTCCCAGATTTTGATGAGAGTTTCCGCATATAAAGATATGATAATCGATGCTAAGTAGTTTTTATTGTTTTACAGAATAACTACCCGTTTCTCAGTAAAACGCATTACAAGGAACTAAATATTACAACTGGCTCCCAAAAAAACAGGAGAGCGTAGTCAGTGGTAAGTTATTTTGTGATAGACATTAGAGGGTCTGAATGGGGTTAACCGACTAGCGACAAAGGGCGAAAAATATTACCGACTACCGAAAAAACGAGGAAAAAATTACCGATTAGCGACAAATAAATTCTAACCGACAACCGACATGGTCCGATGTTATACGGACGTTTGTATTCAGAAGGAACAGCATTTTGAATTTATGTCTAGCTTAAGAAATGTCTAGTTCAGAAGTAACCACACCAATTCGAAATTTAGTCAATTATAAAGTTTCCTGTCACCTTTTCGAGCAGCAGCGGAGGTTCATTTGTAGAACAGTGGCTGGTAATCGAGGTCACAAGGCGTCCCGCTGTTGTATTTTCACTGCGCGTTGGTTATTCATGTGGTGACAGGCCATGAGCGGGATTGTTAAAGTGATTGTAAGGCGAGGAGGCCCGGGGGGGGGGGAGACTCCTATATGACACGGACGGGGATGCTCGTCGGAAATGTTGAAAAGAACCCCTAAAAGAGACCAATCTGGGTGTGGCTCAAGCTTTTCTTGACCCCCAAAAGATACCAAAAAACTAAGAATAGAAGCTATATTTGTATATTTCTTCGTTTGTAACCCTAAACGAGACCATTATGGCTAAAAATATTGGCGTTTTGCCCGGAACACCCTAAGCGAGACCAAAAATCCGAAAATTACACCCCTAAGCGAGACGAGCATCCCCGTCACTTTCATATGTGAGTCCCCCCTCCCCGGGCGAGGAGGTTGCCATCGAACACCATCGTAACCGAGTTCTGGTGGAAAAAAATCTCATAAAGGTGTTTCCAAGCTAATTTGGCATTGGCGGGTTCTCGCTGAAGTTATTTCGCCTGGCGAAAACGCTTACGGGAAAAATGTGAAAATTTGCAATTGTAACAGATGGGCAGTGACTGCTTGAGCTTCCAAATTTAATATCGGATGAAAGCAGCAGTGAGCTCAACGGTGTGTGGAACGTTCTATTAGCCGTATTAGTTTTAGTGTGCAGCGAAGTTAAATGTTTCACATGTAGTTCTGTAGTATTAAGCTCAAACATTAACGTGGTTAACCTTTGGTTCCACGTTTTTTACTAATTTTGCTGTTTTGTTGAACGAAATGTTTGTATACACCGTCCATTTTTCAGGAAAGCAAAAATTGAAAAGAAAAACCCCTTACAAATAGAAGAAGCGAGTAAAAGAGTTTATAAGCATCTTTCTATTTTATCGGTAAATGAATAACACTGCCTTTAAATTTATTCTTTTCTGAGAACGGTCCAAATTTCAGTTTCGCTCGATAAGCGTAAGTAATATTTGACGAGCATTTGCTGATGCAAACTGATTTTATCGGTACTAGACGAACAAGTTGCTTAAAAAAACAGAGTTAACGAGGTTTAAGTGCAACCAAATAGTGAATTATTACAAATTTTCATATCGTCTAGAGTTTAAAGTCTTAAAACTGCGTAAATTAAATAACAAATATTAATAATTAACTTGTACTTTTAATCATTAACTGAGATTTACCGACAACCGACAAAGGTCGAAAATTTTATCCGACAACCGACAAAGTAAGGAATTTTTAACCGACTACCGACATGTGGACCCCCCCATTCAGACCCTCACATTAGCTTACCTTTTGAGCTTTAAGGCGAATAAGTCCCCCAGATCCCCCAGAACAAATACTTGAGCTGTCTGCCGTTTGAGCTGAAGCTATGATGGATGCATCTAAAGTTGGATAAATGTATTTCTTAGATAAGAGCTACATTTAAAGTTGATTATTAAACTATTATCAAGTTTCTGAAAAAAAGATAATAATCAACATTTCAACCAGTTTAATCATTAGACTAAAGATAATCACATAATTTTCAGTGCAATTTGGAATATAAAATAAAAATACTCACGAAAAGATTTTTAAGGTCGCGGGGGATACCTACAGCATGAATAAATTCATGAAGGGAAATTTTGCTTGACCTGCATCTTTTAAAACGCTTATTTCTCAGCTGTTATGGGTGCGATTAAGCTCAAATTTTACACAGACAGAAAGAAATGATGAAAGATTGTGAATGTCGTCTTTTATTTGATAGATTGCATTTAACGGCGATGTTATAGCCTCGTGAGTGCCAAATTGGGAAAAACATGATTTTGTGGCAGAGTTTGTGGAACGAGTAGAAGACAGCACACTGTGATCTTGTCAAAAACTAATCCGTCAATACCTCTAGAGTGTCATAACAGAAGCGGATTTTTTAATTTAAAGTTTGCCAGCAAGTTACGGCGATTTAAGTGCGCAAATTTGAATTTAATGTCTTCTACCTCTTTCTAAAAGCGCTCTTTTAAAATTCCTCTTCTGTTATGACACACTTCAGTATTCATAGTTTACCTATCTGCCGTGGCAAGTCATGAAGTTCTGTATCCGTGCTGTATTCTCTGCCACAAAATTGTCGGAAAAGTCCAAACTTTGAGATTTCCGAAGGTGTCCCGACCTAAATACGATCATTTTGCCAAGGAGAGATGTAATTAAGGTAATTATATTCCACGCTTTTATGGTGAAAACAATGCGTTTTTAAATAGGACACGATTGTTTATGCCGAATATTTTTGTGATTACTCTGAGTTGCAGAAATATTCAAATTTAGATGAAAATAAGCTCAAACACTTCCTACAAACTATATGAACGTATATCGCTAAGTGCTGTTTTAAATTGGTTAAAATATCAAAGAAACAGGGATTTTTTACAAATCACGCGCACGCGCCCATATTTTTGTCCAGTCATAAATATCTCGTAAAAATTGTTGATGTCAGTCGTTGTACTTCGTGCATACGCTTTAAATAAATGCATAATGATGAGCCTAAGGTGTCCCCCGCGACCTTAAGGTTAACAAAAATTATACGCGAGTGCAGTGAATGTAATTTGAAGTCTTTTACATAGAGGGCAAAATTGCTTAATGCTGATTGGCTGAGGCAGAGGGCATTTTTCCTTAATTTTGGTAATTGCCCCGGGCAAAATTACTTGGTCCTGATTGGACAAACAGGAAAATTGCTCGTTTCTGATTGGCTGAGCGCGCTGCACTTCGTTGGCTTCAAGACGGCGGGATTTTGAGCAACATTTTCAAACACAGCGCTCGCTTGTACATCGATCTTTTCGAAATTTGACCTCAGTTTCCGCAGATATGTGATGAAAATGGAATGGAAACGGGGGTGATAGCTTGAACCGAAGATCCGAAAGCTGAAACAGAAGATTATTATAGTTGAAAACGGTACAAAAATTGCATCAGACACTTGCGAGTGTGCGACGATTCAAACTCATTCATAGCGGCCGGCAACTGACATCTCTGTTTCACTTCTGTCATCTCTAAGACTCATCACTAGCAACCCAGCATATAAAGGAGGACATATAAAGTTTGTTCTGTGAAAGAAGGTCACATTTACCGGACAAATTACTTCTGCAAGTTCGTTTGAGGTCGTCGTTTGCTGTTATCTTTGTCGAGGACTGACATGTGAAGCCGCTCGTAGAGGAAAGCTTTAAAACCTGGAAACAGGTGAATAAAATTATGCTTACGTTTATATTGAGTATTCGCTTGTTCAATAGTAAATAGCTTAGGTAATGAACGTTTATTCGTGTCTCACGATAGAATCGCTTTGAGATGTTGATCGCGACGTTTCGACTGCAATACTGCTAGTCTTCATCAGGCGATGAGGTCGATTGTTTATGCGTCGCTATTTATGCACGTTGGTTCGCTGTGATTGGTGCATTTCGATCCTCATTATTATTCCGAATAGCAGATGATGTTCCCTCATAGGTCCGCTTTGTAGTTGAACGGCTGTTATGCTTTCTGGTCGTAGGTATCCATGCTTCAGGAATTTTAATTCCGCTATCTCTATTGATGTTATTAGAATGAAGTCTTATTTGGATAGCCTCTTTGACCCTGCGTGTGTACCGGTGAGGGTCACGATCGATAAACTTGACTTGATTCCATAAAGAAATATGCCCCGTTTCGTTTGCGTGCTCTGAAACTGCGGAGGTTTGTGTATGAGCAAGCCTTATGTCTCTGTCGTGTTCTTTTATCCTGTCTTGCATCGCTCTCCCTGTTTCCCCTATATATACTTTGCCGCATTCACATGGAATTTTGTATACAATACCATCTTGTTTGCCTGGTTCTAGGGCGTCTTTCGGTCGTACTAAGTAAGACCGAAGAGTTGTGTCAAATTTAAAGACGGTGCGAACGCCTTGTTCTTGTAGGCAGCGGCGAAGAACCTCTGATACACCTTTAATATAGGGTAAAACCGCAGTAGATTTAAATTCCTGCGTGGGTTCGTTGTTTGCTGTTGGTCTTGTGGTCTTAGTAAGTTTTCATATGAACGAAGACGGATAACCGTTAGAAACAAGTACCGACGAGAAATGTTTCTTTTCTTGAGAGATAACTGATGGTTTTGTTGTGAGGAGTTTGGCTCGGTCATATAGACACTTAACAATACCACGCTTCACTGACTGAGGATGGTGTGAGTCATAGGCTAAGTACTGATCAGTGTGTGTGGGCTTTCTATATACACTGGTAGTAAGAAGGCCGTTTGAGTCCCTTATAACTGACGTGACGAGAAAGGGAATGCTGATTATAAATCCAATATTTACATCTTTAATGACATTGTAAATAGCTTTTTTATTATTTTCACGACTTTCATACCCTTCGTTGCATACAACTGTCAGCGTTATTCTCTTCCGAACATCAAGATTTGCCCCGCGATTATCAGGAACGTTTTCGTTTTGCAAGCCAAATTAAGCTTCATGCTGTACATAAGTTTTTATTAGCTTCGACAATTTTCAGAAAATTTTGCCCTCTATCTCATAAACAAGTAATCACGTTTCCTCGTAAAATTAAGGATTAATATCACTTGTGTTTTCAGAAGTTGTTGCCCTCGTCGCTTTGCGACTCTGGCAATTTCTACAACTTCTGAAAATACAAGTGATATTAATCCTTAATTTTACTCGGCCCCATGCGATTACCTATACTTCGAAATAAAAAACGCACCCGAATGCATTGTTGAGTTATATAAGCACGCGGGAATTTTTAAGAACACGAGAGAAGTGCATAGAGAAGCACGAGGCACAGCCGAGTGCTTCCCGCACTTCTCGAGTGTTCTTAAAAATTCCGAAGTGCTTATATAACTCAACAATGCACTAGGAGAAAGTTTTTTCTTTTCTTTTCAACGTGCATTATAACTCGATAAGGCACGCGCGTGACGAATGCAGCGTGCTTTATGGGACTATAATAAGTTCGAATTGGCCAATCAAAGAGCGCGCAATTCCTCGACCATTTTATAAAATAATATAAAGAAGTGCTTATCTTATGCTTACTTTTAACAATTAACATGAATAATAGACTGCTTCAGCCTTGGCCGGCTAAACGCTAATTACTTTGGTAGTAGAAAGTTCCAATCTTCAAAAAATATTTCAATGCAAGGGGGACAGAAAGGAGGTCTGGGATCGAATAACAATGTTCTCCAAGAACATCGTTAGTCGGCAGCCGCACAACTTACAACGCGATCAAATCACCATCTGGTCGGCGTTTTTCGACGGTGCGGCAGCAGGCCATATTTTCCCTCGAAATAGAAGCTATAGCAACCACGACAACGCTACCGTGAATTCAGGGATTGTATAGGGTCAGACTATCGTTGCTAATTATGTAAACGCATTGTTCTAAACCTAAAACTTCGTCGCGTTACTTTTTAGCGCTGAAATGCAAATGAATGTATCACAATTTTCAACGCATGTGGGGATCACAAATTACGTAAAACAAGAACGACCAAGTCAACAAGCAACCTCGAAACAATAGAGAAAGTACAATAGCTCCGAACGGCACGGGAAAATTCAATCGCCACGTTTCATTACCATTTCCTTGACACACATAGACGGTGGTGGTTTTGGCACAAATCGCGACAACTCGCTCGGCTCGCCCGGGCTCGCCCGAGCTCGCCTCGCTCCTTGTCGAGATTAGTGACCAAAACCACCACCGTCTATGTGTGCAAAAATCGCGAGCGGCACCCAAAATCTCTGCGGCCCAGAAAACTTAAGAAAAAGAAAGCTGCAATCGTTATGCAAAGCATGGTTAAAACTAACAAAAAAATCGGGAAAGCAGGCGTGGAAATGGTAAAAAAAAGGAGGAAAATGTGAGTGGCTTTCACATTCCTAACTTCCTGAAGCAGATTCGCCGGACCCGACAGTGTACCAATCGTTGTATGGCGCCATTGTATTAAATTACAACCAACCTTTAATTGCTGTGCCAGAAACAATTCCTATTGAACAAATGCTCTTATTGAGTAAACGAAGATGGGAAGAGGGAGAACTGGAGAAATTAACTTGAATGTAAAGAAAAACTTGAAAAGATCTCGTGGAAAAGCGTTTACAACATACAAAAAAACTAAAGAAAATGAAAAACAAATAACAATCTTTTTAACAGACGAGCTGATTGAAAAATTAAAAAAATTAGACAGCAGTGTTGTCGCAAACGTTTTAACAAGCTAAACAAAACTTGCACGCTCCGGTGAGTGCATAAATTATTGCAGCAACACAGAAAGTCACAACAATGACTTTGATTGCGTGGGTGTATTGCTGTCAAGAAACGGAAAACCCCCTTGACGTAATATAATTATTTTTTTTTTTCATGTTGAATATTTTAAGCCGGTCGCAACTTAATCGAATGCGTTTCATTCTGTTTGGCTTTTTACATCACCTTAACGGCGCAATCTTTTGATATTTTTTTTGCCAAGCAGGCGTAAAAGTTTAGACAAAATAAAGCAAATCGCATGTGATTTATATACAGAGTAAAGAAAATATAAAATGACATCATTAAGCTATTCTTAATGGCAACGAGTCATAATTGATATCACGTGCATTAAATCAAAAGAACAATAGTTGTGCACGTGTAAAACAATAGATTTTACATTCCTGAGTGCTTAGAACTCAGATTTTAAGCACACAGGAATGAAAACAACTTACAAAAGTCTAAAAATATCATTCGGGTAATCCCCCGACTTTGTACACCCACGCACACAAAAAAAAATTTGCATGCCCCCGTGGGTCACGCAATTTCTCGCTGTTCGCTTCAACTTAATTGTATTTTTTGCACACTCAGATTTAATCCTTTCGACTCGGCTGAAAGTCACTTTAAGTGCGCTGTAACCTTTTATTTTGCCTCGTTCAGGCAATTAACAACATCGCGGGTTATGTATCGAATATTTTTTTGACACTCGGGCGTGAAATATTCAAACACAAAGTAAACGACAAGATGAGCGCAGACAATCATTCTTTTATAAAATGAACAAATGTTCTATTGGACTGAAATTTTATTTCGAAATGTCGGTGGTGCTTTCGAGAAGTTTTTTTTTCATTTTTTGTCTTTCTGCTTTCATGATCTCTTGTCGTATTTTTTCGATGTCTGGCTGTGAATTTGTTTGTTTGTGTGCAAAGATTGAACGAAAAGTCTCTTTAAGTTGACGATATTTCTGCATTTCTCGTAAGATCAGTTGAAACTCTTTGTCAGAAACACGATTATCATTCAGAGCTTGTGAGACAGAGCTGTTTATTGAGTCATGTTTTGCAACAGCCAGAGCGAGGATTCTTGAGTGCTTATTAACTTTACGTTCAAGCTTTTTGTTGATAACTGACAGGCCAGTGGAAGCTGCGCCAGATATACCTGCTACTGCTGCAACAGGCACGCCGATAACAATTCCAACACCAGTAAGTGAAGTCGCAACAGCTCCAGAAGACAGAGCTGCCGTCACGGCGCCAAGACAGACAACGGAATAGTGAATAACTTTCCGGACTTTTTTATATTTTTTTAACACAAGCCTGTAATGCTCAGCTTCAGCGGATATTTCTTTTTCAATTTTACTTATTTCAGTCAGCCGAAAATTCTCGGCATTTGTTGGGAGGCTTGGATAAAGTTGTGTTTCTTCGCGATCACCATAAGCAGGTGCACTAGGGAGAACATTAGCAGATGACATGGCCGTATACAATAAAAAAATATTAATTTAATTCTAATTCAAAATGCAGCGGAGCTCCAACAAAGTCAAACTTACTGTCAGTTTTGTCTTTGACGGTCAATGTGACACTGTTCACAGTCTGAACAGCGTCGATTCGACGTGAATTATTGATAAAATTTTGAGGGTAATGAACCAAATCATAAGGTTTCCCGGTTATTGGTACACAAGCGAGAATGTCACTTGGCTTTCCATTATACAAGTTATTTTCTTTGGAAAGTAAATCGCAGTGAATGTAATAAAAGTCTGGTATAGTAAAATCTTCAATTCTTGCGTTAGCAGCATCAACAATTGTGTTCTTAAAAAGTTTAGAAAGATTTTTATCAAAAGAAAAGCTTTCAATATTTTTTGTTTTTGTTATTGAAAAGCCTCTTTTTAAATCATCCCTTTTGACTGTTAGCTTTTGTTGATCTTTGAACTTATTAGTCAGGTAAGTTGTAATTTCATCAAAATTGTAGTTGCCTGGAAAAAAAAACAGCAACATTGTTGCTCACATTGTTTTGTTTAATGCTTATGGAGCCAATTCCTTCCAGATTATGCCAGCTGTTTTGTAACGAGCATGACAGCAGGCTGATAAACCTTGGTTTTTCAATTGGCTGGTCAAAGTAAACAGCTTCCCCGTTGGAACTCGCGTCGATTGTGAGCACAACCATCTTTATAATTATCTTTTGAAAAATAAATCTTTAATATAAAATGGCTCCGCCTATTCCGAGAGCTGATGGCATTTCTCAATCAATTTTTCTTGATTCCAAAGAAAGAGATTTTATGAAGTGGATGAAAACCACAGAAGCAACTACAATTTTTGAAGCGGCAAAAGACAATGCGTGGAAACCTTTTCTTGCAAAATATCCAAACGCTGACCGAACAAAATTTGTTGCACAGGTTGAGTTCGCGTACAACCACACAGCAACGGCAGACATTTATTTCAAGGCAGGGCAAGGCCATTTGATAAATGTTTTTGGCTCTGACAGCAAATATTGGAGCCCAGAGATGAAAAAAGCACTGGGGGTGAATCAAATTTCAGGCGGTTTTCCACAACAGCTGTCACCAAGCGGCGCAAAAGGCTCATCTTTGTCAATTCCCGCGGTTGGATTTCACGAAGCCGCACCGAGTTTGAAAAAAATATTTAACAGCAAAATTAACATCTTCGTCACACCAGACCAATATTTCACAACGAAATTAAGAGAGATTTTTCAAAAAACAAAACTGAAGCATACATCAGGAAAAGAGTCAAAAAAGTGGCTTGCGGGGCCTAACATGGCCTATTGGCCCCAGCAACTTAACTTTGCGGTATGGTGCGCGACAACAGGCTGCGGTATAAGTCGAGATATTTTCGATGAAGAGCACTCAGCTCTTAGCTTGCCACCGATTGTGCGTAATTTTTATCTTTTTCACGTTTATTTCACGATAAGGCGAATATTGTTTCAGATGGGGGGAATTCAGAGCGTAAGCGCCTTGCCAGGCGACTCAACTTTTAGCCAGTTCGACAACAAGTACGACGTGGCTTCGTACAAAAGAATATGTGCTGAGTTCGGTGTCGACCCGTCAAGCGATTTTCGTTTTACAACAGGTGCAAACCACGGACTTGGTGCTATTTATATCTGGATATCAGGGCATGGTATACAAAAAACTGGAGCAAAATATCCCGATTACGATAAATTTTCGGACGAAGGTGGGAAAGCAAGCGACGGTAACCTTATTTATTACATTCAGCCAGATGATTCTGCAGCATCACAGGCTGACTGGTTTTGTGCAAATGCAACGCAAGGGCTTACTCAGGCGGGTTTGTCAAGAATAAACCAGTCAATTGAGGCTTTTGTCTACTGTATTCTGGGTTCGCAGGTCAACGTTCGAAGTAGCATACTTGGAACAGGCGGCCGTGCAAAGGAAGCGCAAAGTGAGTTCCTCGTGTTGGTTGAAGACGCTATAAGGCAACCTGATCTGGCAAAGTCGGTCCAAAGATACCAACTCGCCATCGACCAGGCTAAGGTTCGGCTTAACCTTGCAGTCTGCCCAGGTGCCTGGCTGATGCCCGCTCGTATGGTGATAAACACAGAAAGCGTTGTTGGTTACAATAACCAGCTTAAGCAGGCTGTTGTTGGGATGAAATTAGGAGTGAATGATGAGGTTAATAAAGCTACAAAAAAAGCAGCTCTTAAACTGATGGCGGGAGGAAAATCAAAAATCAACCCACCAAACAGCCACCCTTCAAATCCTATACACAAGAGCGCCACAGCAAAAAAAAATCAGGCACCTGCAGCAAGCGCTGCTGAAACACAAGCTAGCAACGCGCAAAGCGCTAAACCTACGAAGGCCGTAGCCAATGATTCACACGAAATAAACAAAGCAACTGTCGCTGTTGGCGCGGTTGGAGCAGCAGCTTTGCTCTACACCCTTATGCGCTAACGTCTCTTTTTGATGTATTTTTCAACAAGAAAAGCAACCACAGCAAGGATAAGCAGCCAGGTGTGCTCTGCAAGAAATCCAATTACTTGACCAGCGGTTTTGAAAAGAAATTTCGCAATCGAGCCAATGAGACCAGGCAGAGCTGATGCTACCTTTGAGCCAATATCACTTAGGCCTTTTCCCAACGCTTTGCCGGTGGCCTTCAAAGAGTTTGTAATGGCTCCAATAACAGAACCAATCGTGACACCAGCAGCAAGAAGTATTGCTGTTAATGTCACGCCATGTTTTTTGAAGATCTCTTTGATCCTCTCACGAAGTGGAAGCGCCCTTTCTCTTTCGGCAATCTGCGTTTGCAAACGCCCGAGCTCCTCGGTTCTTTCTGCAACTCTTTCTTCCGCAGCTTGTTTGTCAGTGGGGGAGGCATTCTCATCCTCAATGATTTTTTTGTCTTCCTCGTTTTGGCGCTTGAGCTCATCTTCTTGCTCTTTAAGATCATCCAACGCTCTTGTGTCGTTGAGCCTTTCTTGCAAAGTGTTTCTTTCGCTCTCTTTGGCAGCGAGGCTTGCCCTTAGTTGGTCGACTCGTGTTTGTTCTTTTGCCTTTTGCTTTGCTTGTTTTTCAAGAGCAGCAACTTCTTTTTTTGCGTTTTCAAAATCCGTTTTATAGTTTTTTATCCTTTGCTGCAGCTCGCGCAATTCTGATTCATTTTCAACATTTGACCCAAGTTGATCAATCTTGGCTTGAGCTCGCTCGATTCTTATTCTGAGATCTTCTACTTCTTGGGTGGCTTTTTCTTTCTGCATGGCAATTGTTTCTGCCTGTTGTAGTTGACTTTCAGCTTCTCTTAATCTTTGTCTGCTTTCTCTTATTTCTTCATTGTCTTGAGCAATCAGAGATTCCGCTTCTGGCCCAAGGGGGGCTTTAAACTTGTCTGTGAATTTTTTGAGAAGGCCAGTTCCGTCTTTTTTGAAAATTTCGGTCTCGCCACCTTTTGATCCAAAGGATACAATTGTAGTTTCATTGCCACTCTTTTTGCTAAAACCTATTGGGTCTAATTTTGCGAAGTTCACTTTGGGGAATTTTCTTTTGATAAAATCTTTAGCTCTGTCAATCATTGCCGGTTTGTCATCTTGATGAATAAAGCTTCCCAACAAAGGTGTTTCTTCGTAGGATGTGTCTGGCAGCCCGCTCTGTTCGTGCTGCATTGTTTGCATTTCATGTTGTTCACCCCCAGGGTAGGGTGTGGATGCACTCCCGGGCTGAAATGGTCTGGTTGTGTCGACCTCTTGTTCCTCTTCATCATCGTTATCACTGTTGTGGTCAAGATCTTGGTCCAAATCAGGGTCATCGTATCCAAACTCACCACCACCTTCCGCCATTACGTAATTTATATATATTTTCAAATTAAACTTTTCAATTTAACAATAAAACCAATCGAGAGATGGCTGCTGTTCAAGAAAACCTTCGACCGGGACGCACAGAGAAAATACTCGGCGCACTGAAAGCCGAGCGCGCGGTAAAACGAATCACTTTTGACCGCACAGAAGCCAATCCAGAGGAAACGTTGTATGTTTCAGTGCCCAAGCTGAACGAAAACGAGGTCATTGTGCCTGGCTCGCTGGCACTGCGCTTCAACATCGACTTGAGCGGAGGCCATGCCAACAACTTTCTGGTTGACAACGTCAGCCGAGCTCTGGTCGACAAGTTTGTTGTAAAGTACGAAGGCACCGTCGTGCAGGACACGGTGGGCTATGACATCTACAAAATATTTGAGGATTTTTTCCTTTCGCAGGAGGAGCGCGACGACAGGGTGCCAGAGGGCATTCAGAGCGAGGACCTCAACAAAATTCGCTCAAATGCTGGCGATAAGAAAACTTCAGGAGTCGAAGCAGAAAAAAAGCTAAATGAGCTCTATGGTAATAAATACCGAATCCGACTGGATCACCAGATTTTAACTGACCATGGGGCATTTTATCCTCAGGCACTATACAACGATCTTGTGTTCGAACTGAAGCTCGCGGCAGCCGAACATGTGGTCAGAGGCTCAGATACAACAAAACTAAAATACAAGTTGACAAACATCCAGCTGGAGTACGAGATAATAAGAAGCAAGGAAATTGCAGATGAAGCGTTCAGCGCTTATTCGGGCGGCAAAGAGTTCGCTTACGACCACATCCAGCGTGATAAAGTGACGACTTTTGCAAAAGGCTCCGACACACGTCTGAATCTAAGGGTCAACCCGCAGAGGAGGTCCATGAAAGGTATCTTGCTCCTATTTATTGAGCAATATAACAAAGGTGCAAGGAGCTCGGAAAAGTACATTAACCCGGAC
Organism: Oculina patagonica; assembly: GCF_052425735.1. NCBI lineage: Eukaryota > Metazoa > Cnidaria > Anthozoa > Scleractinia > Oculinidae > Oculina > Oculina patagonica. The sequence continues at coordinate 26,892,676 of NC_135761.1, forward strand.
CTTACAAAAGTAAGCATCACTGTCAACGGCTCGCCAAACATGCTGTACAACAACGGCATCGAAGGAATGGACATTTGGGGAGAAGTTAAAAGATTCTACATGAAAGAAAAAAATAAAACGCAGCACATGACTCTGCAAAAGTTTTACACAGAAGACAAGTTTGGCCTTCTTATTGATCTGCGTTCCATGGCTGACCACTCGATGCACGGAAGCGGCACGCGCCTTGTGAACACAAAGGACGGTGTCCAGCTTGAGCTAGAGAGGAAAGCAAGCGGCTCAGGTAATTTGAACTGCCACATTTACGTAATCAGCGACGCCCAAATGAATATAATTGGCAGGCAGTTAGAATCTGTGCTTTTATAATATACGAACGAAGATGGATCCTGCCAATATACCCTTCAACGCCCTCATTGTGGGACCAACGAACTCAGGAAAAACAAGATACGTGGTCAATCAGCTTTGTGGCCCTTTCCGAGGCAAGTTTGACTACATCGTGCTCATCTGCCCGACGTTCGCGCACAACAAGACTTATTATCGCTTTGCTGAGGAAGATCTTCGATTTTTTGTTTTAATTTGCGAGCAGCACGAGGTTGAATCTTTGTTAAGGCTTTCAAGATTTCTTTTTGAGGGAACGAACACGCTTATCATCCTCGACGACTGTGCTGCTTCGAAAGATGTAAAAGGAAGAACAGGGGAGTTGGTGAATCTTGCTTTCTCTGCTCGCCACGCAGGTTTGAGCGTATGGGTGTTAACTCAAAAATTGACAAGCATAACATCCTCATTCCGCGAAAATGTTGCGGCAATCGTTTTCTTTTACACCCCCTCTGCCAAGACCACGAAGGCAATCTTTGAGGATTACGCTGGCGAACTTGCCAATGAGGATTACAAAGAAATCATTTTAAAGCTAAAAAAAAATAAGTTTTCGCATCTTGTCATTTCTCATCGCCACCCTTACGGCACAAAATTTTTTTATTGAACATATTTTTTAGAGTAATAAATGGCTGACCCGTTCGCAACTTCTCCTCCCGAGAGCGTCAAGGGCGCTGCAAGTGAACAAGAATTAGCTTCCGTAATGGAACTGCTAGGAGCTGAACCAGAAAGTACAGAAAGCGCTATGGCACTCATTCAAGGCCCTGACATTCCTGCTTTGCGTGAACAGCTTGCAATCCTTGTTTCAACAGGAAAAGCCAAAGAAGCAATCGGTGTGCAACTGACACACGAGCAGGTGAAGCGCTTGACAGATAAAGAAGTTGAAAAGTACTTAAAGAGATATGAGGCATACGTTGGATCCAAAACAACCGACAGCTTGATTGACAGCTTTATTTTTCTTGTTACCAAAGTCGTTGGTAAGGCCGTAAATATCAAGGACGTCAATGATTATCAAAAGGAACTCAAAAACGACTACATTATCAGTAAAGAGCTGTCCACTTTGGCAGGCGGTCTGGCTTTGAAATGCGGCCGCTTTCTTGCCGTTGCAAATGCTGCGCTCATCACAACAAAGCACATTGTTTTAAACGAAGCCGCGCCTGGCGCGGGGACCCAAGGGGTCCCTACAAAGTCGCACACTTCGCTGTGCGAAACCAAAGGTGCTTCCAAAGATGCGGACACAAACACTACTGAAGATTTTTCTGAGCAATGCTAAGAAAATGCTAAGTAATTACTGAACAATGCTTAGCAATTGCTTAGCAAAAAATCTTGCTGAGCAATTTTCTATTTAAATATTATTTTTTTTTATTATAAATGGCCGAGCTCGAACAAACTCCGATCGCTCAAGAAGAACAGAAACAAGTTACTTCAACAACTCCAGCAACAAAGCCTGCCAAAAATCCAAAGCGAGTTGCTGCTGGCAAGCTTGCAGCTGAAAAAACAAAACAGGCTCGTGAAGCACAGAAAAAAGCTGCTGTCGAGGCTGCTGCAATAATTGCAAAAGAAAAGGAAAAGAAATCCGCATCTGCTAAGCGAAGTGTAACTTCGAGCCCTTCGGGCACGCCCGTGGAACCAGCTCCGACCGAGCCTCAGCCGCAATCAAGCGGTCTCACCACAAATCAATGGATATCTTTGCTTGGTATCGGCGTTGCAATCGTTACAACTTATGTGAAACGCGAAGACATAAAAGCCTTTATAAACGAAAAAAGAAGTCCAACATTTAAAGCTCCGCCAACTCTTATAACTGATGACACACCAGTTACAGCAGAAAGTATTGGAAGGGTTGCAACGCGTTCTTCAGACACGCGCCAAACGGGCTCTAGAATTCCGCAACCAACAAGCCAAAATGGCTCAAAAAGAGGAATCCGTCCGATGGATTAAAAAAATTATTAAATAAATTTCATTTAAACATTTGCGATTTTTAAGTAAACGAAATACTATGACCACAACAAGTTCATACACTATGTCTGACCCAATGGATTTTGGAAACTTTTTTGTGCTTTCTATGCTTTCAAAATGCTTTGAAAAAGATGAGGTACGAGCAACAGCTGCTTTGAATGAGGGAAAAGCCTATTTAAACCGGCTGGAACCAGAAAAATTAAAATATTTTCATAAAATTGCTGAAAAATCTGTAGAAAGTTTAAACAGGTGGTATTGGAATTTAAGAATGCTTGTAAAAGATTGTGAAAAAATAGAAAATGAAGAAAAAAGAAAAGAGATGATTGAACAAGCAAAATGTGCGGTGTTTGCTGAAATGCAAAAAATCTTTAATTCTGCGGTTGATGATGTTGGTTTGACCAGCGAAAGTTTTTAAGAAAGTGATTTCTGTTTTACTTTCTGACACCAGCAATTAACTTTTTTTTTATAAGAACTCTTTGATGAGATTAAAAGAATTCATAAAATTATTTTTCAATTTAAATATTTATTTTTATTTTATTACAAACACCATGTCTGACAACAAACTCATAAAAACACTCATGGATGCCGCGACTCTCACTGGCCTTGCCGCCGGAATCGGCTGGGCTGCAAAAAAAGTTGTAAAAGAAAACTTTACATCCGACCCAAGTGGCAGTTTTATAAACTATGTTAAGTTCACAGCCGTCATGGCTGGCAGCGTTGCACTTAAACAGTATCTCGAGGACCAGAAAATCCTCCCCACCAATTAAAAAAATTCGCATAATATAAGAACAAAGACACACAATGGCAAGCGTAGCGATTATGGCTGGCGGAGCTATCTTGAACGCTGCTGCTTTCATTGGCGGCAACTACCTTGCTCGAGCTTTGGGTGGCGGAGATGACGCCGCTTTAAAAGAAAAAGAAAGACACGACAAAGCTCTCGAGGCTTACCAGGCAGCTTACGCGAAATACTCTCGCGACCGCACCAAGCTCCTCGACTGGATACAAACCAACGCGGAAATAAAAGAGCAGGCCAAACAGAACTTCACAAACACTGACTACGCTTTCAAACTCTACAACCAGGCACATCCTGACAAACAAATGATTCCTCCGAAAGAACCCAAGTTCTCTGATTTCTATCAGCCAAGTGAGCAGCAGAAACAAGGTGAACTTATGTTCGTTGGCGCTGGCGCGCTTGCACTTGGGTACGCTGCCTTTCGGTTTCTTTAAACGTTTCTTTTTTTTCTTGTATACGCATGGATGCAAAGATCTCGAAAGTCTACTATAGCCCCCAGGGCTACTGGAAGGGAATTGCAGCGATAAAAAAATTAGCCGAGGCGGCCAAGGTTTCCGAAGATGCTGCTAAAAAGTGGCTCGTTAAGCAGGCCCTTTGGCAGATCTACCTTCCGGCACCACGATACGTTCCTCGCCCAAAATTCGATGTTTCTTCTCCTAACGCGGTCCACCAGGCGGACCTTCTTTTTCTGCCACACGACAAACTGCCGCGAGGGCGAAAAGTTTACAAATACGCGCTGACTGTTGTTGACGTTGCCAGCCGTTTCAAAGAGGCCGAGCCTTTGACCACCAAAGATTCAACTGAGGTTGCAAAAGGTTTTCAGACAATTTACAGGCGAAGTGCACTAAAATGGCCACAGATGCTGCAAGTTGACCCTGGTCGCGAATTCATGGGAGCTGTTACTAAAGAAATGGAAAATCACAAAACCTATATTAGACGCGGGCGTGTTAACATTCACAGAGATCAAGCCATTGTTGAACGTTTTAATCAAACACTGGCAAAGCGCCTGTTTGGTTATCAGTACGGTGTCGAGTTGACCCTGCCATCTGGCCAGCGGTCGACAGCGTGGGTAAAAAGGCTACCCGAAGTTGTTGCCGCTCTGAACAACGAAGTAACCAGTCTTACTGGTAAGAAACCTGCTGCTGCAATCAAAGAAAAGGCTGTTTCGTCAAAACCGTCCTCAAAATATACAAGACCTGTTGGCAAGAAAGAAAAAAACTCCCCTCTCTCGTTAATGTGCGCTTTCTCTACCAACCTGGCGAGCTGGAAGGCGGCGTAAAAAGGGCTACAGATCCGATTTGGTCATTAAAAGTCTACAGCATTGAAAGGTCTGTTACTAAACCTAATCAGCCAGTTCTTTATTACTTGCACGATGGTCCAAAGCGCGGCTTCGTGCGTGAAGAATTGCTTGTTATTCCTCCAAATACACAGTTACCACCAGAAAAGCTATAAACGTTCTGTTTCGCAAAACTTATACCCGTAAGCATTTGTATGTATCCCATCATCCGCTATCCATCGCTTTGAGTCAAAAGGCGACAGCGAGACTTTGTTGAGATGCATTCCGTAAATCTCATGACCCTCGCTTCTAAGTATGTTCATTCCATGCCATAACTGCTTTGTTCCAAAAAGCGTTTCTAAATAATTTTCGTGCAAGATTTTCTTTTTTACCACACACTTTTTTACTCCTTTAGCTTTCTTTATTTTTTTTTGGTCTTCTGTCAGTATTGAATACATTTTTGGCCTCAAACAGACACACTCTGAAATTGGTGTTCCTGCGCATTCGTCTTTCATTTTTCCCAAGACCTTTTTGTTTTCGTATGAATGAAGTGAATGCTCTTTTGGGTAGTCGCTTGTGTCGTATAGAGTTTTTTTTTGATAAATATCTTCGTAAATATCCTCTGTTTCAATCTCCAGAAGAAGGCTGTCAGTGTCTGTATACAAAAGCTCGCAGCGCTGCCCGTACTCCATTTTCAATTCGTTGTAAAAAAAGTCATACATCAAAATCTTGCTTACGTCAAGGATAGTCATACCTGTGTAGACAGGTTTATTGAGAAAAAGTCTGCTTTTCCGCATGTCTATTCCGACCAGATCGTTTGAAAACAGAACGTGTCTTGAGTACAATGGACTAGCAACTAGTTTTCTTATTTTGTTCGTTTCGTCGCTTCGCACTATTTTTATGTCAACACGATTACGCAAGTTTTCCATTGTTTTTCCGAAAACTGAGTTATTCATTAGCTTGTAAAAGTTTTTTTCAAAGTCGTTTTTCGCTTTTTTCCTAAATTCTGTGTTCATCTTTATGTACGGCTCCATCCAACATTCCTGTTCGAACTCCAAAACCCTGTGCACTTTTTTGAGTTTCATTCCTTGTTTCAAATAAAACTGCAAGTTTCGATAATGCACAACATAATTAGTTTTGTCTTCAAGAGTTAAAACAAGCTTTTCGCTGTCTGGTAGGTCAAGATCGAGATTTTTTATCAATTTCTTTTGGTAAGGTGAAAACAAGTCCTTATTTATTTTCTTTTTCTCAGGAGCTAATGGGTAGCTATTGTGCTCTTCGTGAAGTTCTGCAGGGTATTCGAGGTCTACCTCCAATATCCAGCCAGTTTTTGCAAACTCCTTTTTCCTCATGATTTCTTTTTCAGTCGGCATTACTCTTTTCCATTTAAAACCACTTTTTGGAAGCGGCTTGCTCATTGCCCACCCGTAAAGGTTGTTTGCATCGAGGTACATAATGTATTTTTTTGGCTTGCTCGGATCGAAGCCTTCAACATATGGATTGTTAGCCTTTGCGTATCTCTTGCTAACCATGGAAATACCTCCTCTTATTCCCCTTTCGACAAAGAGATGCATTTCTGAGTCTGTAAGGAGCTCAAGCTGCACGCCTGTCTTTTTCAAGAGTGCGTCCCAAGAAAGGCCAGGCGATGTAAAATAGTGAGCTGGATCGAGGCCATAGTTTTCTTGGCATATATTTCGAAAGTTCTCAAAAACATCAGCCAAAAGAGTTACGTCAGTTTTAACGTACAAATTGTGGTAGTCGCCCAGCGTTTTGCATCCAAAAGCTTCCCATACCCTCTTTGCGTGATCGTACTCTTCGTCTGTTATGTGCTCGTCGTTTAGCTTGCTGTAAAACTTTTCTTTTTCAGGCAAACTTGTTTCGCTAAATCTTTCCCATGAGTCCATGTACTCGTACGGATAGATCCCCTTTTTGTAAAGAAGTTCAAAATTTTGTGAAGAAAGAGATTTTGTTATTTTCAATGACTCCTTCGGTGTTGCGCTTACAAGTGAATCGAGGCTTCCTTGTAGAAAGTTCAAGCTGTCAATGAAACGCAGACCTCCTACTGAAAATGTGATGTATTTCTCCATGTTGTTGGCGACGCATTTCACCTCTTTATGTGTCGCTTGCGACAGCTTTGACATCGCTTGCATTAAATGGTGCGCATCATAGCCCCTCAGGTTGTGAAATACAACTGGTATTTGGTCCGTCTTTGGTTTTATTCGCATTTTCAGGTTGCATGCGTTGTGCGCTGCTCCTCGAAACTTGCCTGTTATGTGGCAATGGTCTTTTACTGCATCTCTGAAGTTTTGCCTGAGCAAAGGTTGCCCACAGCATAAGCAGTCATCTTGTTCTTCTGCAGCTTCTTTGTGCTCTTCTTCTGTCAATCTTTTTAGCATGAGAAACGAACTGTAAAGCGAACTGTCATTTTCTTTCTTTACATCGTAAAAACATTTTTTGTGCCATTGCCCATCATAAGTGTATACGCTACCTTCTTCACTTTCCCACACAGGTAAAGAGTCTAAAAAGTAATCTTTTATCAAACTTTTTTCACAAATATGGCAATCAGTTGCATTTTTAAATTTTACCCAATCTTCTGAAGTCATCACAAGAGGTTTTGGCAATGACAAACTATTTCTTATTATTTTCTCTTCCTCTTGAAGACAGTTCAAAAACACTTCAACAGCATTTTCACCTCTGTAGACTACTGGCCGTTTGTTTCTGCCGTCACTCCTTACAACTGTGTAAGCAAAACCACATGCCTCATGCTGTTCTGTCTTCTCGGTGTAGCTTTTTTGCTTGCTCTCTGGCCCAATCTCGCAGCCTGAAATCTTTCTGACCAAAGCCTCAAAGTCAGCATATATCACGTAAGGCGCTCTCATCTGTTTGTGATGATTTTGGAAATAAAGGGTGTTTTTCCCCTCTTCCGGCATCTCGATCCTTGTCGGCCTGCCGTTCATGCCATTGCAATATTTTTCGTGGTTCTCGAGCAAGTCCGCTCTTGTAAAACCGGTCAAGCACAACATGCAAAAGTGTTTTTTGGTTGCATTTTTTGTCTGATCAAAAAGCAGAGCGCTTACTCTTTTTACAAAACAGTAATGCTGAATTAATCCTGACTCTATTAATATAAGGTTTATACGAGGAATTGTTTTTTCTTTTTTGCTTATTCTGTGCACAATCACACGATTGTCTTCCCAGCCGAACACATTTATTGCGAGGTTGCTGTTTTGCCTCTCGAGTTTGTCAATCTGTTTTATAGGTGTGGGGAAATCGATGCCTCTGTAGTTAATTCCGTCGTTGACCGGATATTTGCTTGGCCTTTGAAGGTTTTTTCCGTACCTTGGAGGAAAAAGTGCAGCTCTCAAAGCCCACTTCAAACATTCGTTATCCCTGTTTTGCACGTTGATTATTGCTTTCTTTTTTGCCAGATTGGCTGGGAGAGGTAAGTAAGTTCCTCCGCGCAATGGCTGATAGCGTGCAACATTTACGTACGCTTCGGTTATTCTTTCAATAACCCAGCCTGAGCCGCGCTCTGACCAAGCCTCAATTTGGCCCTTTGCTCTTTCAATAAATCTATCGAACTCTTGTATTATCTGTTGTTTATTATTTTCGTTAAAAACGTGCGGTTCTCTTTCTTTAAAATAATGCTTCATCTCTTGTGTTACACCAGTCTCAAAGTTTTCTTTTGTGAACTTTATTTGCAACCCAAAGCTTACTTTTACGCTTTTCAAATCTCTTATTTCATTCTTTACCAAATTAACAAACTTTCCTTTTGTTTTCTTTTGAAAGACAAAAAGGTCTTTGCTGGCACGGCCACCCTCTGGTATGGCAATTTTCCACACGCGTAGCCATTCATTAAAATCGGATTGGGCCAGTAAAAAAGTTTCGTTTCTTTGTGGATTTCTTTGAAATTCACGGAGGTTTTCCTCCATCATAGCTTGCAAAACTTCTGACGAATATCTTGCGGCAGCCATCTGTTGTATATACCAAAGAAAAATATTTGTTCAATTGAAAAATGATTCTGGCACAGCAAGGCAGCTTGAGATTTGTGAGCGCTCAAGCCGCAGAGATTTTGGGTGCCGCTCGCGATTTTTGCACACATAGACGGTGGTGGTTTTGGTCACTAATCTCGACAAGGAGCGAGGCGAGCTCGGGCGAGCCCGGGCGAGCCGAGCGAGTTGTCGCGATTTGTGCCAAAACCACCACCGTCTATGTGTGTCCTTGGTCGCTTGATTTCACAACGAACACAACATGTTGACGACAAAAACCTTTCCGGAGACATTTTTCCCGCTTTAAAGAAACAACTGAATAAACTCTTTAACTGCTATAAAAAAAGGAACCGAACTCGCCCACCAGCCGACATGTTGTTGTTGTTGTAGAAATTGTCAGTTTGACAAGTTCAGAATGAGAGCATCTGTTCATGCGCCTTAGAGGTATCCGCTGACTTATTTCGATGCCTTCCGTGTATCATTGAAAATTCTTCTGATTTGATTTGGTGATCTTTGGAAATCCTGGTTTCGTCAGCAGAAACCGTTGCAAACTTTATTCGAACTTACCTTCATGATAACGCCTTGAGCTTAAAGTTATGCCTTCGATTTCTGCTCAATTTTTTTGCCAGACTTTCAACCAATTTCTAGTACTTCTTGTCAAATTCCAGTTTCGCTTGCTGCTTTAGTTCTTCTAAGAATTTAGAACTTGAAGAGGGAAAACTTTCTGTAGGAATGGCTTATAAGAGTTTTAGTTTTACTCTGATACAAAGGAGAAATTTATGTCTTTTCCTTCTAGATAATTAGAGATTGATAGCCGAACATTTCAAGGTCATTACTTATCGTAATCTCTCCTTTCTCAGCAACAAGTTCTATGGCTCCGCCTCCGGCTACACTTCCGAAAGTATGTAAGCACGAACCTGAAATGGAAAAGAATCAAAGTTAACAGCTAGAAGCACTTATAAGTTTGGCTTTTTCTTTAGGAGAAGCCTTTGATATTTGATGCAAAAGAATCGGCTCGGAAACGAAAGTAAACACGTGCTTCTAAAAAAAATCCCGGCCACCGCGAAAAAAAAACACACCATAAAAACTGCGTAAATATCTTGAGAAGCTCTACCGTTTTTATTGCATATCTAAATAATGGACTTCTACTGGGTGCTGTTCATTGGGCTAACAAATTAAACCTGAGCCTGAAAATTATCCGAAAATTTAGTTATTGCCCGAGAAGCGAAGTTTTATGAAGCTGAGGGCTTTATTGGTCGATAAAACAGTGTTGAACTTGACGCCTCCAATTTCCATACATCGAATGGTCGGGTCAATTTTTCTGTTGCCCTGAGCTGTGGTTTAAAAAACTGTCCGGTCGAAATGTTAGCCTGCGAATACAGCCGCCTCTCATCGCTCCTGGCCGGCTTGGCATTAAGCGAGAGAGACGACGTCCCTCTCGTGAAACGTCAAACCAGTCGGGAGCGATGAAAGGCGGCTGTATTCGCAGGCTATCGAAGTGTTGCACACGGCGAATTTTGACCAATTATGCAACTGGACGGAAGAATTCTTGCTGGTTTACAACAAGCGATTATCACTCCGGCACAGTCTCACCTCCGCTTCCTCCTAGCAATGATGTTGGGTCGTTTTTGCCGTATGAAGGACCTGACAACAAGGCGTTGCCAGACTGCGCCTTTCCTCCATGGCTGGAACCAGGTATACATTGGGCTGCTATATCAAATGCCTTGATCGTAATCTCTAATCCTCCAGTACCAAGACCTGTAAAATTGTAGAAAAATTTAAAATGTTTAAAATTTCTAGAAGCCTACATTTCTGGAAATGTTCTTATTCTATCAGATTCGCGAGTACCGGTATGCTATTTATAGACGGCTTTTTCCTCGCGCTAGCAACCCATCACGTTGATGCGCGCCGTTGGTTGGTTACAATTAATTGTTTGTCCTGACTCATCTCGTTTAGTCCCTAAAGAGAGCAAAAGACAAGCAAACGCCCGATTCTTATTGCACGCACCAGGGACCCCTTTTCGTCATGGAAACGAAGACGCTTTGAGCTCAAGTAACTAATCCCTAATTAGTTTCACACATTCCTTTGCGCACCTAGAGTGTGTACACTAATCAAATCTGTCAGATCATCTGTCAGCGTTGTCGATTTCACCAAAGATCAGTTTTCGCGGCAGATATGAATTTGGAAACCACGAACATGATCAATTTACTTTATTTTCGTCCGCGACAATGTGTCGATACTAAGAATCTCCGCCATGTTATTTCGTATTTTTTCGCCATTGCTTGTCGTAAAAACGAAATGGTATACCTTGAGCGATCGTTTGGGCTGCAAAGAACCAAGAAAATTCGAGAAAACAGTGTGTTTACCCTGTTCACCGACGAAATTCGGCGTCTTAAGTTCGAAGATCTACGCGACTAAAATGGCGGGCATGTACCAGAGTGGTTCGGCAGACGAAGCTGGAGAGGTCCGGAGAATATTATGTGGGCATCTTTCGCAGTGCGAGCCGGCATTCAGCTCGAAAAATTTTTCTGAAGTCGAATATTTTCGATCGAATGGATTTTTATTACTGATTAAAATGCGCCATAAACAGAGAAATATGCGAGTCGACGTCTTGGACCACAAATCAAGTTCCGAAGACCGAACCGTTGACGCGGAAGACCAGGATTCCTCCAAATCGTGTCCATTGATCGAAGAGGAGGAAACATCTTCGGTACAAACAAAAAATTGAATGAAAGTTGTTGTCCGTCAAGCACAAGAAGCCCGCCAAAAACAAACAGCGCGCCAAAATGCTCGACGCTAACCACTGGAAGCCCGCCACAATTTAATAACGTCCCAGACCATTCTCCTACTTCTTCCTTTCAAAGTCACCTCGAAGTCGGACTTATCAATTTCAGATTTTGCAAATGCAAGGTGTGCCCCAGCGACAAAGGAGAGAAGAATACGACTGAAAGTGGAAACTATCTTGAGTCGATGTCGAGAATTTATGCAAAGGTCGTGGGGAGCCATCGAGCGACTTGATTACCCTTTCTATTACAGTGGATGGAAGAAAACATACTGTGAAGTTTAAAGGTAAATTAATACTCAATGTTTGTTGCAATACATCGACAGGAAAAAATGTGACCAAAGTGTTATTAGGAATTTAAGGGTTTCCTCTCCCTAGCATTATAAGTATTATAAAAAAGGACTTTAAAATCGTTTAAAACAACTGAAATTGTTTGAAGTGTATTATTAGGAATTTAGGGGTTTCCTCTCCCTCTGAAGTTTTCAGGTGGCACGCCCAAGCTTCTTTGGTGACGAAATCCACTTATTTTAATGTTTGAAGTATTATAAAAAAGGACTTTAAAATCGTTTAAAACACCTGAAATTGTTTGAAGTATTATTAGGAATTTAGGGGTTTCCTCTCCCTCTGAAGTTTTCAGGCGGCGCGCCCAAGCTTCTTTGGTGACGAAATCCACTTATTTTAATGTTTGAAGTATTCTAAAAAAGGACTTAAAAATCGTTTAAAACATTTGAAATTGTTTGAAGTATTATTAGGAATTTAGGGGTTTCCTCTCCCTCTGAAGTTTTCAGGCGGCACGCCCAAGCTTCTTTGGTGACGAAATCCACTTATTTTTATGTTTGAAGTATTATAAAAAAGGACTTAAAATCGTTTAAAACATCTGAAATTGTTTGAAGTATTATTAGGAATTTAGGGGTTTCCTCTCCCTCTGAAGTTTTCAGGCGGCGCGCCCAAGCTTCTTTGGTGACGAAATCCACTTATTTTAATGTTTAAAGTATTCTAAAAAGGTTTTCCAAAACTCGTTACTAACAGTAGTAATAACCTGAAGCCTAATCGTTCTGTTTTTTACTGTACATGCTTTGCTTTAACTTTTAATGAGTTTATTTACATGACGACCTTTTTTTATCAAGAATCTTACTTCCGGTTTTCCATGGTTCCTTTTTAGGGAAAAGATCAGGCTACCGAATCCATTCAATTTCTCGCGTGTTTTGTTTTTTCCTCGACCGATTTCCAATAATGCCTTGTAATCAGCTCTCTTAACAGGTTGAACTTTGACGCTTTAGTAGTTACGATCTGTGGAAGCTTCAAGGTCATTCACTAGGTCCTGACTCTCCACACCTTCAACTTCTTCTCTACCATTTTTACTCTTAATAAGAGTAATGACTGCTCCAACCTCACTAGGCCATCAGAAAAGGTAGCGATGTTAAAAATCCGATAAGAGAGGTTATGATCTTTGCCCTTTTTAATTGACTTAAGAAAAGTGGTAAAATTGAAAAAGCTTCCCCCACATCCCGCCTGAGTTACATAGCGGGGAAAGGCAGACCACGTCAAGGGACGTTTATCTGATACCTGTGGAGCACTGATATCACGAGCATTAGAAGGGGTTGGAAGGTTTGACATCCTTGCCATCAAGAACATTGCTAAAAACTGCTTTGCGACCAATCCGAAAACATCAGAAGCTGACCGAAGACTTACAAAAGACCATTGAACTGATGAAGCCCTTGAAATAATTTTTAATTCGACTTTGTGGTTTTGTCCGCCAAATTCTCTCGGCCATTTTATTTTTCCGTCGACAAATCGATCGGAAGCGCAAAATAGAAAATATCACGAGTCGTGCATAAAATGAATTTCAGGGACCGAAATGCAAATCGACTAAAAGCCCGTTTGCACAGTGCGACTGATTTGTCCGCTCGATTTGGCCCAGATTTATTAGAAAATGAGCCTGCAGTTAAAAAAGGCCCGACTGTGCCACAGATTTCAGAAATCAAGCCGATTTTCATCCTTCTAGGTAGCTGTTCTTTCACTCGCTGTTATGGTTATTTTTCATGAATTATGATTTAACAGGATATTGTCTTGAGGTTGAAAGAAAAGTAATTAAAACTTAAAGTGTTGACAGCAAAAAGACATGTTTCAAGCTCTATTGGTAAATACCTTATTGTTACTTATTTTCGCGGGCACTTAATTTCGCGAAAATGGAACAGGAATATTTCGCGAGTCTTAATTTTCGCGATTTGGCCAAAAATATGCAATTAGCATAAAAAATACAATAGAAATCGGTTGGAATTAATTTTCGCGGGTCTTTAATTTCGCGATTTTTTGAAAATCGCGAAAATCGCGAAAATTAAGTCCCGCATATCGTCTTAGCTCGAAACAATAGATTCACACCAAGCGTGTTGCTAATCCCCCACAAATATTTCTGGAACTCCGCCGTTCAACGGCGCTTTATGCAATAAGAAGCAACCTCTGGCTTGTTATGGGCACAACAGAATTACTGTTTATTTTAACTTCCGTTTAGCGAGGATTAGATCTTCCGCACACACAATCAGTTTCGTCCTTCGTCGATGATCGATAATAGAATTGAAATTACTAAAAAACGGAGCATCCAAATGGGACGTGTTCGTTTTGGAGTCAGAAATACGAGATAACAGCGAGCTAAAGAAAAAATGATTTCTAAAGATTACGGAATGAGACTCTAGACAGTCACTTAATACAGTAGAAGCTCTCTTAACGGACACTCTCGTAAGCGGACAGCTCTACTTACCGCCGCCTTGTTTGAAACCCCGTTTTAACTCCCATACAAACTCTGTACTTTTACATTCTCGTAAGCTTACCTTCATATATGGCATCTGTTTTGGGCAAACTTATTCCAACCATGACTGGAGATGATGACTGTGTGAATCCACCAAGACATGTTGTATTGAACACCGTCTCCCCGCAAGTTATGTTGACATCAGTTTGTATTAAAATGTTTCCACTCAGACTTGTTATGCTGAGAGCATACTTCCCGAATACTTCAACTACTGAACCGCTCCTGAACGCAATGTTACCACTGAATGTTATGTCGGCAACAAGATGTCTGCCATGTAAGGAGCTTCTGTTTTGAAGCGATGCAGTGTAATTGTAACTTGAAAATGTAATGGAAGGAGCAGTCGTGTTGATCTTCAGTTCTTCACCACTGTTAAGTATAAGATCACCGGCTAAAACGAAACAAAACAATTATCAGAATGTAGAACTTCCCCTTCAGGTAAAATCTGAACTAAAAGGACATTTAACCTCGTCTTTGTGCTAAGAAACAAATAACAAGCAAACACATAAACAAACAAACAAAAAGGAAACAGGTTTTTTTTGGTAGTAGGCAAGGGAATAATTTCACTTTTATTTTATATAATATGATTTGGTAAGTTGAATGGTACTTTAAAAAACTTAGTAAGAAAGTGTCTAACGGAAAACTTTTCCTTTGACCTTTTCAAACTCGACTAGTAAAAGTAGAATACCTCACCAAAGAATGTTTCTGCTTGAAGTGGTGGACAATATGGCTCTCATGTTTAGATCGTCATGTTTAAAAATCATCCAATTTGGAAACCTTTCTATGCCAAATATCATTCATAATGAGAAGAGGAACAGGAGTAGAGTTAGGTTCGGCTCGACTCGTGTTGGGAAAACTCGAATTTTATTTTCAAGTAGTTTGTGTAACTGAAACATCTTTCTTGCATCTACACCAAGAGTAACATATACATCATCAGATCAGATCAGTTCAGTTCAGTTCATTCTAACTATGGTTCATTCTATCATCTGCGTGACCGGTACATAGTCCAGAAATTAACTCAATCATTTCTGCGTTACTGAACACAATGAAAGTATCCTTAAAAATATAAATACCAAACTATAAAGTAAAAGGTTTTTGTTCTCTATTTTTCAGGAAAGGATTTTCTCACGGCTTAGAATTTGTTATTACCGCCAAATAACTCGTGAATGAAATAAGGAGAACTACTGCACTATCTTCAGTGTCGTTTGTCTGCCAACTGCTGAAAAAAGACCAGTCGGAAAATTTTTCTTTTTTATTTTCCCTTGTAAATGTATAAACATAATGAAAAAATTCTGACTTTTAAGTTATTCAAAGCGGAAATTACTTTTCTTTTTATAGTCTGGGTGGAATATATAAATTTATTATATTAATTATATAGCTGTCAGTAAATCCTATATTGTCAGCGCAGCTATTTTTCCTTAATTTCTGAGAACTGTCTAATTTGGGATTAAATTTGGATAGTTTCGAATAGGACTTTCAGGTAAAATGCCAATCAAATCGAAGGAAAAGCGACATGTGACGGATATCAGCCAATTAGCATTAAGCATAGCATCAGCCCGGTAAACTTGTCGCATTGTTAGTCGACAATGGCGGAATTTTTAAGGCAAGTTTGCTACGTTTTTCCATTCCTTTTGAGCTTTTCAGCAATAGTAATAGCCTGAATTTCAGACATCCCTCTGTGCTCGCCTCCTCGCCAGAAGAGACGTCTGAACACATTTGGCCTTAATGCCGTCCGGTGACGTCACTACCCGAAAACCGGGTAGTGATTCTGATTGGTTGATTTAAAAATATTTTGCATAATTATGTGAAATTATGACTGAATTTTACCGCGCGAGGATTGTAATTTGAAAACGTTTGCAAAGAGTTTCGAAAGAGTTCACCTTCCCAGAAATAAATTTATTCGTCATTTACCTTGAGTTTATTACTTTATTAGTTTACCTACGGATGAAGAATAGTAATGGAAACCGGTAGGTTTTAAGTTGGCGGCATTCGTCGCTCCGACATGCAGTGTTTTGCCAAATTTATACGTAAGCTTATTCTTTTGTTGTCAACAAAGCCGCTCGACGCTTATGTCCTGCAGCCTCGATGAGCCAGTGATTTCTGAACTCAGTGCCCACGGTCAAGAAGGATATTTTTGTATTGAATTCCGTTTCTTGATGCCTATGTAACCGTCTAAATTGATTCATTTAAGTACTCACAAGTGTGTTGTATTTGTCCGCTGCATATTATATTTTGATCGCTAGATAAAGCAAATCAGTTCAGATTAAATCGGTTCCGTAAAAGAATATAGCCTGTAGTCGATTAAAATCTCATTCATTTGTCTCAAGTCTTCAATAGTTTACTATTCAAACAATTTGTTACCCTGTAATCCTTTATTGAAGCGATTTTTTTTTCACAATTTCATGGCCTCGACAGAAACTTTTCCGCATGAATTAAAACCAAAGTGTAGTGACGTCACCGGACGGCATTAGAGCCAAATGTGTTCAGACGTCTCTTCTGGCGAGGAGGCGAGCACAGAGGGATGTCTGAAAT
Organism: Oculina patagonica; assembly: GCF_052425735.1. Lineage (NCBI taxonomy): Eukaryota > Metazoa > Cnidaria > Anthozoa > Scleractinia > Oculinidae > Oculina > Oculina patagonica. Next base: position 26,909,173 of record NC_135761.1, read on the forward strand.
TCAGGCTACAATAGTAACAACTAAGAGAAATTTTCTACGTTGTCAGAGGAGGAGCTAGCTACACTAAGAAGCAAAAACTAAGAGCAAAACGCCTCTAATAGTACAAAACTTGGGTGAACGTAAGTGCAGCGAAGGGAAGCAAGAAATCTGTCAGATACTCATCGCCACGAGCTAGATGCAATTCTTTGTCGTTTATGCTGAAATTCGAAAAGAAAACACTGCCATGAAGTATGAACGAAATAGTGGAAAGGAGTATGTCAGATTCAAAGAAGTTGTAAAGCTCTTCGGACACTTTGTTAACGACTTTCGTTGATTGATGCAGTGTTTTCACTCACTTTGTAGCAAGCTTCGCAAACTCAGGTGAATAAAATTGCACTGTTTTGTTTAAGTTTTATTCGTGAAGACAATGCTTTGAGTGAGTTGCATGTGCTGTGTTATGCCTACTATTGTTGAATGTTTTTCCCGCTCTGGACATATAAAAAAGTTTATTATTTACGCTGGATTGACTGACTACGAGCTATATAATTAATATGTAACCGGACTACATGCTTGTTCAATTTGGAAATAATTAGATTCAAAAAATTTCTCTGACAGCCAAATTGGACTCGGCCTACGGGTACCATGCCTCAAACATGGTGTAATGGCCTTATCACACCAATTTTTAAAAGTGGGACTAAAAGTGATCCCTCAAACTATCGTGGAATCTGTGTTTCTAGCTGTCTCGGAAAATTATTTTGCTCAATTCTCAACCAAAGACTTCTTGAACACGTCCAGTCCCTTGAAATACTTCATAAATCTCAAATTGGGTTTTTAGCAAATAACCGAACAGCGGATCACGTCTTTACACTAAGAACAATAATAGATAAGTATGCCAATTGTCATGAAACGAAAGTATATGCATGTTTTGTCGACTTTAGAAAAGCATTTGATTCGGTATGGCACGATGGACTTTTATACAAACTGTTACAGATAAATGTCCGAGGAAATTTCTATAATTTAATTAAAAGTTTATACTCGAACTCTACCTCCTCTATAAAAACTGGAAATGATAGAACGCGCCCTTTTCGGTATGCAAGAGGTGTACGCCAAGGCTGTATTTTAAGTCCTCTGCTCTTCAACCTATACGTTGACGATTTAGCTTTTTCCTTTAATAATGTTCTATCTGATCCGTTTATACTACCAAATGGCACCAAACTCAACTCCCTTTTCTATGCAGACGACTTAATTATTTTATCTCGATCAAAACTAGGATTGCAAAATTGTCTTAACAAGTTATCTTCATATTGCAGCTCCTGGATGCTAAGCATAAATCCAAAGAAAACAAAAATAATGATTTTTCAACGACGTGAAAAACGATCTGATTATGCTTTTCATGTGGGCAGTGAAAACATAGACATTGTTCAAGACTATACCTATTTAGGGACTCGCATCTCTTCTTCAGGAAATTTTACACTCTCACTTGAACATCTACGACAAAAAGCTCTTCATGCTTTCTTTAGTCTAAGACGGCACACAGGTTTCAATAAACTTAAACCTTCAATAGCATGCAAAATATTCGACTCAAAAATCTTACCAATATTAACCTACAACAGTGAAGTTTGGGGTGCCTTTGTGAAATCAGACTTTAAATCGTGGGACCTTTCCCCGAGTAGTACAGAGGGAAGTCGACAAATACCACCTCGAATTAGACGCTTTTATTGCAGCTGGAGTTCGTTTTTTGGCAAGTGTTAATGAGTCACGGTAAATTCCCCGACTTTGTTTACCCACGCGGAAAAAAACAAAATTTGCATACCATGTTCAGGCAAGCCCTTGACATGTTCAAACAAGCCCGTGACTGTCACGTCACGCTCTCAACGTAATTCGACAAATACCACACTGAATTAGACGGCAAGGAGTCATAATTGATATCACGTGCATTAAATCAAAAGAACAATAGTTGTGCACGTGTAAAACAATAGATTTTTCATTCCAGAGTGCTTAGAACTCAGATTTTAGCACACAGGAATGAAAACAACTTACTAACGTCTAAAAATATCATTCGGGTAAACCCCGACACCCACGCACAAATTTGCATGCCGCTCGCGGCTTCATGTCAATTGAACATTTGTGCTTTTTAGTTACATGGCTTTCAGCAAAACCTTGTTGACCGCGAACAAAGCAAGTCAATTTGACAAGTTTGTTGAGCAACAAATTGAGCGAATGCCTCAAATGTCGGGCCCACTTCGTGAAGTTGTCCGTAATATACTGGATGAACCGATCCCTCTTGAAGTGCAAAAGCGTTTGCTAAAACCGTTGCTTGCACAAAAGTATCACCCAAAACCCCCTCAGCGACTTCGTCACAAAGAAAAGAAGGAGCAAAAAAGGAAGAACATTCAAAATGAATTTGATCCTTTTGTACCACACGAAAATTGGGTGGTACCAAATTATCAGAATGAGATTTTAAACCTTCTTGATGTCGCGGAAGACGAGGGGGAGGAAAATAGTGGCCGGCGTTTTATTCGATGGCGCTTCATTAGAGGTCTGGAAAAAGACCTTACACCAAACTTTATGGAAAAAATTCGAGAAAATGTAAACACAGCGTTTTATATCAGGCATGTTTACTCGTATCAGTTGCGCAACATTGAAGATGATACGGTCATTGTTTACTACATTAACAAAGGCTCACCTTGGATTAATAAGCTTTCTGCAGCGGAAAAATGGTTGACCGAACAGGAGACAAAACGCCTGGCCCCTGACAATACTAAAAGACCTTCTACAAAGTGGAAGTTTGAAAGCTTTTTTAATGTTGATGTAAAGGTTGTGCTTGACCGACAACCGCTGTTAGGCACAGGCCCCTTACCAGACTGGCTTCGCAACCTTGCGCATGGCCGGTCGATGGTGGCGCTAGATACCTATCTTGATAATTTGTGTCTATGGCGTTGTATTGCTGTGCACCAAGAAGCACGTATTGATCGAAGCACAGTAGCAGCCCGAGGTCTCGCAAAGAGTTTCTTCAAACTCGAAACTGTGCCGACCGACTGTCCAAAAACATCTCTTGATGAATTAGATAAAGTTGAAAGGCATCTGAATCAGGGTGCCGCTTTTTCTGATTGGCTCGGCATCCGAGTTTATGAGCCTGTGAGGGTAAAAGATGAGGAAGTCGTATGGCATCTAAAAAGAAACCCTCCAGCTATGCTAAAGAACATTTTGACAATCGGCATTTACGAAGGGCACGCGTTTGTCATTAAGGATATTAAAAGGTTAGCCAAGACGTATGCATGCCCCCATTGCGACGCGAGATTTACACAAGCTTGCAACCTTAAACGCCATTATCAAACTTGCAGCCAAGGAAAAACAATAATTGATTGCCCGGGCAAAAAGGTTGAAGAACCGCAGACAAGCTTTGAGAAGGCTTTCTATCCAAACCATCAAGCTTCCAAAAAATCGCTTCGGTGGCTTGACCAAGAAGCCAAGCGGCGGAAAATTCACATTCACCACGCGATGTGCGGACATGGTGGCGAGCGTTGGGTTGAGCGCGCACCTGTCGACGGGTACGACCCTATTTCCAAAACTGTATTTCAATACCACGGCTGCCACTGGCACGGGTGTCGAAAATGTTACCCGCAAGATCGTAACAAAATCATTGACCGCAACGACCAAACACGCGAAGACAGGTTCAAAGCCACAATGAAACGTACAAGATTGCTACGAAGGGCCGGCTACCGCGTGATCGAGGCTTGGGCGTGCGAAGTAAGGAAAATCGTTGTTGATACACCGCGGGCGCAAACAAAAAGCTACCCGCACGCGATCTTGTACGATTTCGAGGCGTATGGCGACAATAATCAGAGAAAGGAACCAACGCCAACACTCACGATCGAAAACGCGCACGTGCCAATCTCGGTAAGCATCGGTGACACCCTTGAAAGAGAGCCCACCCACATCTGTGAAAGAGACCCCGCGGAGCTGGTCCGCAAGTTTATGGAAGAGCTGGAGAGACGCGGAAAAAACATCCGGGCTCAAGTAAGAGCGAAATTCATGCCAAAAGACGTTGGCCTGCTTCCAAAAGCGCAGCGACAAAAAATTGAGGAATGGTGCAACCAGGTACCTGTTGTTGGGTTCAACTCTGGCAGTTACGATCTGAATCTGATCAAAAATAACTTCGCAGACCGCCTTGCTGACACAACGGGCAAAGTCAGAGTGGCAAAAAACTGTAACAAAATCATGTTCTTGCTCACTCAGGGCTTCCGTTTCCTTGACATTATCAACTACCTTGGGCCAGGAACAAGCTATGAAAAGTGGGTTAAGGCATACGGATGTGAGGCTACGAAATCGTGGTTTCCTTATGAGTGGTTTGACTCCCCCGAGAAGCTTGACTACCCAGGGTTGCCGGATTATCTTGCTTGGTATTCAAAGTTGAAAAACTCTTTTGTGCTAAAACTTTCAGAATGGAAAGCTTGTAAAAAACTGTTTCGAGAAAAGGGAATGCGAACTTTTGCAGATTGGCTTCGCTATTACAATAACCTTGATGTGGCTCCCGGCCTAGAAGCTCTAGAAAAAATGAAAGCTTTTTACACTGAAAAGGGTATTGACATCCTAAAAGACGCCGTCAGCATTCCAGGTGTGAGCTTACATTACCTGCTTCGGGGAGCGGTCGAGAGGGGGGCAGAAATGCACAGCCCGAGCGCACAAGCGTATGAGATGCTGAAAGGTGCGGTTGTTGGAGGCCCGAGCATAGTATTTACAAGGTACCACGAAGCTGGATTTACAAAGATAAGAGACCACCAGCTTGAAAACGCAAAATTTTGCAAAAACATCGTTGGCTACGACGCAAATGCCCTCTATTTGTCAACAATGTTAGAAGACATGCCATGCGGAAAAGAACAACTTTGGTACCATACAGGAATGGAAACATCTGCGGCCTATTATCTTATGCGAAACTTGAAAGGAGAAAACCCCCCTTTATATATACCCGCCGGATGGTTTGGATTTGCGGAAGTTGACATAGAAATTCCAAAACATTTGTGGAAAAAGTTTGAAGAGATGCCGCCATTCTTTTACAACAAAGAGGTGCCAGCCGAAGCCGTTCCACAACACATGTATGAATACTTGAAAAAAACAAAAAGAAATCGTGGAGATGGTAAAAAGCTCGTTGGTGCCCTTTCTGCCAAAAAAATTCTTTTGTATGCTCCACTGCTGCGCTGGTACGTGGAACACGGGGCAGAGATAACGGCGGTTTACCGAACGATTGACTATCAACCGAAAAAGATCTTCCCCTGGTTTGTAGAACAAGTGACAGAGGCGCGGAGAACAGGTGATGTTGATAAGAGCAAGGCCTTGCTGGCTGACGTGTTTAAGCTGTTAGGAAACAGTGCATACGGGAAGCTGATCGAGGCACTAGAACGGCAAACGAATGTGATATACACCAAAGATGAGAAAGTGGTTGACAGAGCCCTGCGAAGTGCGTATTTTAGTGACTTAGATGAAATCGGGCAAGCGTACGAGTTGGAAAGTCGTAAGCCGCGGATAACGATCAGCAGGCCTTTTCAAGTTGGGATCGCGGTTTACCAGTTGGCAAAGCTGCGCATGCTCAAGTTTTACTATGACTTTTTAGACAAATATTTTGATCGAAAGGACTTTGAGCTAATTCAGATGGACACGGACAGCTGTTACATGGCCATTTCTGCTTCGAAGCTTGAGGACATCGTAAAACCTGAGCTAAAACAAGAATTTGAGACCCAAAAAAAACAATGGCTGGCTTGGGACAAGTGGAGCGGCCGCACCCCTGGTCTCTTTAAGCTTGAGTGTACGGGCAGCCGGATGATTGCTCTCTGCTCAAAGTGTTATTTTATCGAGGAACCAGAAGGTGAAAAAAAGAAGTTTAGCACCAAGGGGATGTCTAAGACGCAAAACGAAATAAGATGGCAAGGATTTAAGGCCGCTCTGAATGGTCATAAGGACATGGCAACAAACAGAGGCTTCCGTATGAAGGAAGGAAAAATGGTAACTTACGAGCAGGAAAAACTGGGTTTGAGCGCCTATTACGACAAACGTTGGGTGCTTGAAGATGGAATACATACCGAACCGATTGAATATCACGTTTAGCTGGCATTGACTGGTGGAAGGGCGGTATCAGGAGGTACTACGAGCAGCTCCTCGCGCACAAAGCCACGCTTGGGGCCGTCTTGCAAGTAATACAAAACAGGTTCGTTCGGTTTCATTACAGCTCTTTCAAGCGAAAAGACTTTTAAAGACCAGATTGGATCGGTGGCACGTTTTCCGCCACCTTCTAACTCACCCGGCTGGTACAAATATCTAACATTCACGGAGGAGGGGAGCTTTTTTTCGCTCTTACCAACAGGCCTCAAATAAGGAGTCGACGGCTTGGCGGCAACGGCTTTTAATTTAATAGCTTCTGAGGGTTTTTTGCCCGTCAGCCGTGTAACTTCGTTGTTCAGAGCGGCAATAACTTCGGGTAGCCTCTTAACCCACGCTGTCGACCGCTGGCCAGATGGCAGGGTCAACTCGACACTGTACTGATAACCAAACAGGCGCTCTGCCAGTGTGCGGTTGAAACGTTCAACAATGGCCTGATCTCTGTGAATGTTAACACGCCCGCGTCGAATAGCTGTTTTTTGATTTTCCATTTCTTTGGTAACAGCGCCCATGAATTCGCGCCCGGGGTCAACTTGCAGCATTTGTGGCCATTTCAGTGCACTACGCCTGTAAATTGCCCGAAAACCTTTTGCAACCTCAGTTGAATCTTTTGAGGTCAAAGGCTCGGCCTCTTTGTAACGGCTGGCAACGTCAACAACAGTCAACGCGTATTTGTAAACTTTTCGCCCTCGCGGCAATCTGTCATGAGGAAGAAAAAGAAGGTCCGCCTGGTGGACCGCGTTAGGAGAAGATACATTAAACTTTGGACGAGGAACGTATCGTGGTGCGGGAAGGTAGATTTGCAAAAGCTTGTTTTCCGAGCCACCTTTTTGCAGTATCTTCGGAAACCTTTGCGGCTTTGGCTAATTTTTTTATTGCAGAAATTCCTTTCCAGTATCCTTGAGGGCTGTAGTAACGTGACTCCAATTTATTATTTTCCATTTGAACTTAAAAGCCTTAATATAACATGGAAGAAAAAAAATATTTTGGCGATGACAGCGATACCTTGTTTCTTTGCGGGCTGTAGTAATATGGCTCCGATTTATTATAATTTTGTTGACTCTTTTTGGTCCTGGGTGGCTAAAAGACAAAAAAAAAATTGGCGATGACCCTTATGGTCTGGGCGTTAAGTGGCTAAAAGACAAAAAAAAAATTTGTCGCTGACCCTTATGCTCTCGTTAAATTAACAAAAAAAGATGTCCAAAATTTCTTTTTGGTTCTTGTTGCGAAAAAGAAAACTTTTGAACCAATCGTTTTTCAAGAACCCCACGGTTTTGAATATCTGGAAGAGACAGAAAGAAGATCGATTTCGCCGGTGGCGAACTTGTCATATTTGAAAACAGTTTTAACAAAAAACGGTATTGTTTGGCAAGATTTTGATCTATCAAGGCTGCGATTTTTGGCAAACGTGGTGAAAGACTGCCAAAATTATAAAAAAAAATATATTAACTACACCTGTTTTTTGTATTTTTATTTCAAAAAGCTACCAGATTCTTGGCCAAAAAAAGAAGAAATGATCAAAAAGCTGGCGGAAAATTTGACGAAAAATAAAAAAACGAAAAAAGCTGCCGAAAAACATTTTCAAGATTGGTGGGAGCGAGCGCTGTCAGTGTGATTTGAGTAACGCAGTTTCGTTTTTTTCGAAGAGAAGGCACTGTACTTTTTGACGATTTCTTGGTATTCGTCGTCAGAAATTTGTCCGTCTTCAAGGGCCGCAGAAGTAAGAGAGTTGATTGCAAACAGAGTTTCTTCAGCAAGTGAAAGTATTTTTTTGTGTTTTTTTGCTTTTTGCAAGAAAAACTTGACAGTGACGCCCAAAGAAGTTGACGCGAGAGAAAAAACTGTTGCTGTCGCAATCAAAGGCCCTCCAACGACAATGCCGACAGCGGAAAGCGAAGCTGCGAGACCTGAGCCGGTAAGAATCGTCGCGGCACCGCCCGTTAAAGCGCAAGCTGTCTGACAGCGAGTATGCCAGCGCTTGAATTTGGCGGAAGTCTTTTCGTAGTGGGCCTGCTGATTTTCCAAGGTCAGTTTCATTGCCTTGATTTCGGCTCGTCTGTATTGGGTAGCGGTGGCCATTATACTTGAAGGCAAAAATTTTTAGATTTAATCGCAATAATGATTGACCCATTTTCCTGTTTTTTTTGTTATAAACTGTGGCTGAGCAAGAAGGGTCTTGGTTTTCTGAAGGGTGAGTCCAAAACTTTTTGCTGAAAAAACCCGTTTTGGTGTTAAAAGCGCCCTTAGCTATGTCTCCTGACCAATATTTTTCAAGAAGCTTTTTATCTCCACCAAGGGCTCCTGTGATTGCCATGGCGGCATCTTGCGCTTGCTGAAAACCAGGAATTTTTTCTCCGATTTTTTTGTTTACGGTTTCTCCAACCCCTAAGCCAACCTTCTGCTTTGATGCAATCACGTTTCTTGCCAAAGTGTGCCCCCACTGGCGCTTGTTTTTGGGAACTGCGTCAAGCGCTTTTACCATTTTTCTATCCGCCTCGTGTTTACAACTTTTTTCGTTTTTTTTGCCGGCGCAAACAGCATAATCAACGTCGTGTTGCATTGCGACAGCGTCTGTAGCCCCCGTGGGTTTTTGCTTGATTTTGAGAATTTTTCCGGTTTTTGGATCGTATGTTAGCTGCTTTTCAAGAGGATTGTAAGGCCCGGTATAGTTGTGCCCCGGCAGCGTCCACCCTTTTTTTGGTTTTGGCAACTTGCCGATGGCTTTGTGAATGTCGACGCCTGCCCCCGTTTTGTTTGAAACGAATCTTGTTTTAGTTATTCCGCAGCTGGCGCATTTGACTTTTAACATTTTTCGGCCGTTTTTTGTCATTTCGATTTTTTCGCTTCCTTCCACATTGGGAGTGAACTGCCTTTCTTTTACGCAATAGACTTTCATTATATACCTGCAGAAAAAATTTTTGTTTTTTGTTTGGCTTTCCAAGCGTCTTTGGGGGTCCAAAAACCTTTTACCGGGTCATATCGAACAACCTTTGTTATGCCGCAACTGATACATTTGGCTTCAAGTATTTTTTGACCTTCGATGTTTATCGCGGTTTTTTTGGTGTAAGGCTCGTTGTAAGTGCAACGCCTTTCTTTCACGCAGTAAACTTTCTGAATTTCCATTCAATTGTTATCTCTTTTTTTGTTAATTTATGTGCTTCGAAAATATTTAACATTGTCGCTCACTCCTTTAAATGCCTGCCCTGCAAGTTTCGCAGCTGCCGTTGCAAATGTGGGAGAGGGGCCAGACAAAAACATGCTTGCTCCCTCGGCGATTTTGTCAACTAAGCGTGTCTTGTGCCTTGCTAAAGCGCCTCCTTGGCTCTGGCTTTTCGAAAGAAACCTTGTTTTTGTGATACCGCAACTTGCACATTTGGCTTTTAACATTTTTCGAGCATTTTTGGTCATTACCACTTTTTCACTGCCAGGCACGTTGGGGGTAAACTTTCTTTCTTTAACGCAATACACCTTCATTTTATACTTGATGCAAAAAATACCTTTTGACCACAGCCTCGTTTTTCAACAAATCGCCAGAAAACATTTCAAGAATTTTCTCAAACGACCGCCCTTTGTTTCGTTCGTTTAAAAAAAGCAAACAGTAGTAACCGCACCGCACGCTTTTTTCCCACTGAATCTGGTTGTCGTTTCGTAAAAAGCTCTTTTTTCCCTCAAGAACAAGCTCATTTTCCCATTCTGCGGGTGGAGGCAAACCGAATGAGTCAAAGTACTCATAGCTTTCTTTTTCTCCTTTTCTAAAGCAACAAACCCAATGGGTACCAAGGCCGCCCAAGTCGTCCATGTTAATTATGCAGGGAGAGTGTTTTTTTGGCTCAATTCGTTTCTTGAAAAAATGCCTTTTATCGGGATTTTAAGATAATCACACCATACAAAAAGGTCAAAATCAGTTAAAGGAACGTCTTTAAAATTCATTTTTTTTCTCCCCAAGTTCCAATGAATGGAGGCGGTCGCCGCATCACATTTGCAGGCTGGACCCTCATACCATTTCCACCTTTTGGTTTTACCTGCAACCCTTTGCCAAGAACTGCGGCTTTTATGATTTTAACTGCGTTTTTAATCTGCGTTTTGCTCATTTTCAGATCAACCCCCCTTTTTTCGCTAACTGCTTTTTGAATTTTTTTGATTTGCCGCGAGGTCAGATGCAAAGAGTCTCCATTTTTTCCCGTAATGTCTTCGTACTTCAGTCTTAGCGTGATTGATGTTTTGTTTGAAAACGCCTTGGCAAGGCTGTTTTTTTGGCCCTCAGAAAGCGCAACCTTGTGTGGGTAGTAAGAAGACATCGTATATATATTTTATAAAAAAATTTAAACAACAACCAGTTCGTTACCCACCTGCTTCAGAACCATTTCGCTTTCGTACGTAATAGCAGCAAATATCGTGTAATCCTGGGCATTTGCCGCTTCATTTAGCCTGTAGTGAAAAATCAGCTGCTTCGGATCGTTTGTCAAGTTCTCTTTGTTTTCTCGAAGGTCAAAGTAAATAAAAGGGTAAAGTGTGCTAAAGTTGGTTCTATCCAGCTGAACTCCTGTATTGTAATCATTCTTTCGGTAACGGTAATTCATCACGTCGTTGAGGATTCGCAGCTTGAAATTTTCGTCATACTCCAGCTCAGGATAAAACTGGGAAGTACCGTACTGCAGCCTACAAGTAGCGAGCTTTGCTGAGCCATCTCCGTCAATGTTAAAAGTGTCAAAAAAGTACGGGTTCTGGGTAAGAGTGTTTACTCTTCGGGTCTGCTGGATGAAGATGAAGACATGCTTTGCGTTTTTAATTCCAGGACTTATCTGCCAAGTTCCGAAAGCAGTGCGTTGACTGGTGCTGGGCTCCACCATTTCACTCATGTAAGTCCACTTTCTTGGTTTTAAAAAGTCTTCATTCGCAAGCATTTGCCCTTCGCTCGTGAACCGAAGCATTGGAACCCACAGCTCAAGGGTTCTTACAACAATTCGCCTGTTTGTGCCGTCGTTCTGCCAAATCATTTCTGCGTCAGACTGAAGTTGTATTTCAAGCTCAAGCGGCATTGGTGGCAAAAGCTTGTCACTGAGCTCTTCAAAAAAAGAGTACCTGTTGAGAGGAATGATAGTGTTGACCGTTAAACCCGCGTGGGCTAACGACCCCCTTTCTCGACTTCCACTGTTTGGTGAGGCTGCTTCTGTTCTATCATTGTTAGCCGTATCAAGATACCAAAACTGGCTTTTGGCAACACTTCTGGAATAGCCATCGGAAAAATCCAACAAGTTTTTGATAAATATCAGCTTGTGAGCGTTGTCAACGTTATAAAGAGGTTTTCCCGCAGATTTTACCACAAGTTTATTTATTAAAGAAAAAGATCCATTAATCGGCGCTGAACGGGTGTCTCCTGCAACAGCAGCCCCATCTGCGGTTGCTTCAAATGTAAAATCTGCACGAATGTAAGCGTTGTACCAGTCGAACCAGTTGTCTCTGTCAGTCACAGAAAATTTGTAGCCACTTTTTGCCTGTAGCTGATTGTTTCCAGGAATTGTTATGGGCTTGTCTAACCCAAATCTCATAAACTCAGTTTTTTCCAAAAACTTTCCGCTTCTAAACATCGCTCCCAAAACCAGGTATATATATATTATCCACAAAAAAATTAATTTTCTGCAATGATTCGGTTCACCTTCATCTTTGCTTCTTTTCTTTTCAAAATATTTTCAAGCTTTTGTCTCGAAGTTTGGTTGAGTCCTTTCTCCATTGTCGCTTCTTTTCTTAAAATATTTTCAAGCTTTTTTCGAGAATCAGGTAAAAGAGTTTTTTTTCTTTTCAAAACTTGCTGAATTTTTTCTGAGCCGCGCTCTGCAACTTTTTTGGTGGTTTCAACTGCTTTTTCAGCGGCTTTTTCAGCTGCTTTTTCAGCGGCTTTTTTGGCTGCCTCTTCAGCCTTTTTTTTTCCGCTTTTTGCAAATCGTTTACCGATAGACATTAAAGTGTCTCTTACGACCCCGGTTCCTTTGTGCCGATATCTGTAGCGACCTCTGTCGTAAAACCTCGTCCACTCGCTTGGGTGGTTCATCCTATACTTTTCTCAAAAATCATTCTTCCTCTTCGATAAAAATGCTCAAAGCGACAGGTTGATCGTTCAGAAAAAGGTCATTTCCAAGTCCATCACTAATTCTGATTCTTATCGAGTTAATTCGGTATTTGTTAACTGGATGCCACAAGAGTCGATAAGGCTCTTTCGAAAATGGGTAAGAGATTTCGAGAGTCGATGTTGACAACGTGTACAAAACATCGTCTTCAATATTGTCAACAGCTCTTGAAACAAGGTCGCAATGAATATAAATCCAGTCTACCCCTCTCGTCAAGTTTGGCACATGATCGCCAACGTTGTTCGTGTCGTTCAAGATTTTTTTTTCAAATCCAATAAGCTCTGAAAAATCACCTGCGCTTAAATCAAGCTCGTAATCGTTGGCAATCAAAATTGTGACCCGGTATGTCGTGGTATAAAAATAAAGTTCAAAAATGTTTTTTGAATCATCAGTTTTTCCTGTTAGAGTTTGAAAAGCGTCGTTCAGGTCTTTATAATCATACATTCCATCAGGAATGGTAACATCAATCCAGTCTGAGTCACTTTTTTTCTTCCATTTAAATTTGTTATTGTTATATTTTTCTGAAACATTATACCAAGAATAGCTCATTGTTACAAGCTCGTTCATTGCCGCTTTGTACCTTTTTGAAGGGTCCAAAACGATCGGGGGAGTAAAGTGAATTTTAAAGTCATGAGGTTCATTTCTTGCATCACTCTTTTTCGCAATCGCGGAGTTGAGCAAAAGGTTAAGATGTTTCATCTTATATACTTATGTAAAATTTTTTTTGCTTCTTCTGTTGACAGCACTTTCTGTTTCGTTAACATTTGCAGCAATAAAATTACTTGACTTCGCAACTTTTTCGAAGTGTTTCCTGCATCAATTGACCCGAGGCTTATATGAAGTCTGTCAACAAGGTCGTTAACATCAACAACACCGCTCCCCTCTTGATCCGGGGGTTCTTTTTCGAAAACTGAAGAAGATTTTGCTTTCTTTTCCCCCCTTCTTTCATAAATTTCGTCTCGGGCTTTTTTTATTTCTGGCATAGTGTAACCGTGATATTTTGATTTTGGGCTTTTCACGACATAGCCGGGGTTGTCTTTATTTTTCGTTAACATGCTGTTCAGCACCTGCAAATCAGTTGATTCTGATCCCTGAATTCCTGGGTTTTGTGGTGTCCCCCATTTGGCGCGTTCAACTGACTGAGACAAGTCTTGCGAGGGGGTAGCATCTCCATTTTTTGCATCATCATCACCTTCTGCATCATCATCATCATCATCTTCCTTTTCCGCAAGAGGTGGGGCTGGTGATGATGTTAATGGTGGTGATGATGTTGGAGTTTCGTCTTCGAAATCTTGGTCAGATTCCACCATCGAATAGTCAGGCACTTCTGGTGACGGCGGCGGAGTTGTCGGGGGCGTTTCTTCATCTAGCATAAAATTTTCACCAAAAGGGTAGTTAAAGTCAAAATCATCCATGTTATAGTCTGGCCCTTCTTCAGCATCAGTTTTTTTTCGTTCATCCGTTTGCGCTGTAAAGGCGCGGTCAAACCTTCGTGTCAGCGGTTTAAACAGCTCCTCACCTGAAAGCTGTCCAAATTTTTTTTCAATCGCTTTGTTTTTTATCGCAGCAAGTATTTTGGCATTTTGGCGCTCAACCGCGGACTTTTTTTCAGCAAGTGTTTGCCATTTTTTCATCGACATCTTTTCAAGTATATATATAATCAACGAAAAAATGAAGATCCCAAATTACGATCCTGAGTTTTATTCGCAAAGTGCTTTCAAACAGGGGCATACAAGCATGCCATCTGACACTTTTCGCATGCTTATTTGTGGTCCAAGCAACTCTGGAAAAACAAACACTCTTTTACACATGCTTTATGAGCTTTTGGTTTACGACAAAATTTATCTTTGTGCAAAAAATCTTCATCAAGAAAAATATCAGTTGATTCTTGACGATTTTGAAAAAAGAGTCAATCCTGAAACTGGTTATGAAGTTATCGAGGCAAACAACACCGTTATTCCCCTTGAAGAACTCACAGATGACAACCAAAAAATTGTCATATTTGACGACATGGTTTGTGAAAGCAATCAAAACGAAATCATCAATTACTTTATAAACGGAAGGCATCGTCAATGCAGCGTCATTTATCTTTCTCAATGTTTTTTCAAAGTGCCGAAAAATATTCGTGATAATTGCAGCCATTTTTGTATTTTTTCCTTTCTTCCAAGAGAAAATAATCGTATTGCAGATGAGCTTGGCATAGACAGAAATCAGCTTAATCAGGCAACAGCAACAAAATTCTCTTTTTTGTATCACGACAGGCCAAAAAAAACTACGAAAAAAAATTTTGACGAATATATATAATGGGTGCTTTCAACGGAGACACAGGTCATCCTTCAGACAGCTCTTCAACAACTGGCCCTCCCGGCCCCCCTGGCCCAAGAGGTTCGATTGGCCCTGCTGGGCATAAAGGCGACACTGGCCCCCAAGGCCCCCAAGGTCCTACTGGTCCTGCTGGTCCACAAGGTTCTCGCGGTCCTACTGGCCCCGCTGGCCCGAAAGGCGACACTGGTCCTCAAGGTCCCCAAGGCCCAACTGGCTCAAGAGGTTTCGTTGGTCAAAAAGGCGATAAAGGTGACAGCGGCCCAACTGGCTCTACTGGGCCTGCTGGTCCACAAGGGCCCCAAGGTGCAACTGGCTCTGCTGGCCCCGTCGGTGCAACTGGTCCTGCTGGCCCTGCGGGTCCAAAAGGTGAAACAGGTCCAACTGGTCCCGCTGGTGCCACAGGGCCTGCTGGGCATACTGGGCCTGCTGGAACAAAAGGGCCAAAAGGAGATGCAGGCCCAACTGGTCCTGCTGGTCCACAAGGTCCCGCTGGCCCAAAAGGTGACCCTGGACAAATGGGTGTTGTTAATCAAAATTTGGTAATGAACGACCATTCAATAAAACAGCTTGCAAATCCTGTCGGAGACCAAGACGCTGTAAACTTAGTTTCAATGCAAAAGTATGTTTCAACTCACTCAATTTCTTCAGGAGTAAACGAAAATTTGTTTTCACATTTGTTTTTTTCTGCATCTTCTTTTCAAGGTGTTACAAATGTTAACTCATTAACAGTTGTTGACAATTTTAACTCCGGTGTTCACTTACTCAAAAAAAGCGCTTTTCGTTTTAATTTAGTAAAATCTGGAAACAGTTTCAATTCAAGACTTAAAATCGGCCTAACCGGGTTGCCCTCTGGTGATTACACTCTTTGCGTTGAGTTTTTCTTCCCAGAAAGTGATCTTAACTGGAGTTTAAGTGCTTCGTCACCTTTTGGAAGTAACACTGTCAATTATCATACAAAAAGATTCAACAATCACACGCCAAAATATACGAGAACAATCATTCACTCACAAAAAAATGCGTCAAACAGTGACGATAAACTTTTTATTGACATAACCAATCCTGGTTACTCGGGGTCACAAGCAAGTGAGCAAGCTTATTTGATTGCTTATGGTGTAAAGGGTTATCAAGCGGACGTGCCAAGCGATGTTTTTGAAAAACCTTTTATTATTTCTTCTGGAGACATGGTGCTTGAAACGAATATTGATATGAATGGGTTTGAGTTAAAAAACTATTTTCCAAAAATATTGAATTTTGTCATAAACGGTTTTTATGATGGAACCGATGGTACAATTACTCTTGGGGGTGGTTTTCACCCAAGTTCTGTTGTTTTTTATTCGGTTAAATTTAATTTTAATTTAAATTACTTTATTATGCCCGTTGATGGAAGAATTGAAGAATGGCAGTTTCTTATTTTAAGTAAAAAAGATGATAATGTTGTAAATGATGAAGTACAGGTGGCGATCAAGGTTCAAACAGAAAATGGTGGAAGGGGGTCAGCCACAATCAGTCCAACCGTTTCTAATTTCCAAAAACAGGACCTAGTTTCATTAGAAGCATCAAAAGGAGACAAAATTTTGGCCGCAATTTCAAATAAAAACGGAGCAATAAATACAAAAACAGGTTTGTTAAATTTAATAATTACCGGTAAATATTAAGACGTACAAAAAAAAAACAGTTTTAAAAGAGTCAATTGCCTGTCAAAAGGTTTGCGACAAGCTCTTTGTCAAAAGTTTTCAACTGTGCGATCGCCTCTTCTGACAATAAAATCACTGTTTGATTGTTTTCTTTAGAAATTTTTTTATGTTGAAAAGTTTGTAAAGGTGGCCCAATAAACCTTTTAACTTTTTTTTTCCCACTTGTTATCAAAACTCCTTTTCTTCCTCGGCCCATCTTTGTGTATATTCCAATGTCTGCAAATGTTCAATTGGAATTCCTGCTTGCTCGCCCTCTCCCTCCTCACCCCCGCTCCCCTTTTTTTGTTAATTGAAGTTCATATTTTTTTCTTTAGCGTTTAGAGATTCTACACGCCAGTAGTCTTCCTCTATAATATCTGCACAACATTTGTGAATTTGTCCGTGATAGAGCCCTGAGAAGTGCTTTCTAACCGGGATTGAGTCATAAAATTCCTCTTTTGTGAAACTTTTGTCGCAATACAGGCAAATTGTTGCTTCTGAAGAGTAACTTTTTGTCGCCATGTACTCATTAGTTGCATTTGTTCAATTGACATGAAGCCGCGAGCGGCATGCAAATTTGTGCGTGGGTGTCGGGGGTTTACCCGAATGATATTTTTAGACGTTAGTAAGTTGTTTTCATTCCTGTGTCTAAAATCTGAGTTCTAAGCACTCTGAATGAAAAATCTATTGTTTTACACGTGCACAACTATTGTTCTTTTGATTTAATGCACGTGATATCAATTATGACTCCTTGCCGTCTAATTCAGTGTGGTATTTGTCGAATTACGTTGAGAGCGTGACGTGACAGTCACGGGCTTGTTTGAACATGTCAAGGGCTTGCCTGAACATGGTATGCAAATTTTGTTTTTTTCCGCGTGGGTAAACAAAGTCGGGGAATTTACCGTGACTCATTAACACTTGCCAAAAAACGAACTCCAGCTGCAATAAAAGCGTCTAATTCGAGGTGGTATTTGTCGACTTCCCTCTGTACTACTCCCCGATTGAGAAAACTCACTTACAGTTTTGTAAACGATACTTAGAAGTACATAACAAGACATCCAATATTGCATGCAGAGCCGAACTTGGTAAATTCCCTCTGATCATTGATATAAATAAGAAGATACTAAGTTATCTAAGTTACTTACACCAAAAGGATGAAAACTCTATAGTCAGACAAGCCTTAAAAATATCGATTGATCTTTATGATAATGGAAAAATTGGTTTTTACTCTAGAGTCATGAAAATAAACGAATACTATAATTTTAATGACTTTAACTATAGTTCATTAAATAATAGTAAAATTAACCAGTATATCAATATCATGAAACAGAAGTATATTTCACATTGGAATCAGACCTTACAAAACTCGCAAAAACTTAATTTTTATAGCACTATTAAAACAAATTATAGCCCTTCTACCTACTTAGATTTAGCAAGAAAGAACCCTTTAAGGAAAACATTAGTAAAACTGAGAATAAGCTGTCACAAACTTAGGATCGAAACAGGTAGATACGACAATACACCTCGCAATGAAAGAATATGCAACTTCTGCAATTGTAACAAAATTGAAGATGAAACTCACTTTTTGTTAGATTGCCCAGCTTATACTCAGATACGAGACATATTCTTCTCTAAAATAGAATCCAAACTTCCATTACTACGATTACTACCACGCGAAACCCTATTATCACATCTTATGAATTCTACTGACTACTTTGTAAACATTAAGCTGATCTCATTTATCTCAGCATGCTTTGAATTGAGAGACAATCTCGTTACAATGATCACCACTTCGAATAGTTAATGAACAGTTATTGTTAGTAATTCTTTCTTAGATTATTGTTATTATTAAAATTATTATTTTCTTTGTTATGTTATGTTATTTTCAACTTAACTAATTATCCTAGTTAATGAAATTATATGTAATTAAATTCAAATAGCTTTCGCTATACTACCAAAGTTCTACGTAGTCATGCAAATAAAGCTTGTTGTTGTTGTTGTTGCCTCGTCCAATTTTGGCTGCCCTTTGGAATTTTTTCATCAAATTATTTCCAAATTGGACAGCATGTAGTCCAATTACGTATACAAACTGCAGTGGTTTAGCGAATGGTAGCAAATCGAGAAAAATGGTATCACACATGTGTGGATAAAAATGATATCCACACATGTGTGATATCATTTTTGTCCAATCTGCTCGCAGAGATTTTCATGTTTCAATGCTCAATGAGCCAAAGTAAATCGATATTAAGTCGAAACATATTCGGATCTTTCCTCGGCAATCTTCGGTAAATTCCGGAAAACTTCGGAAATTTTCGGAAAATGTTCGGAATCATTCGTACAACCTTCGGACAACATTTTGAAATTTTTCGGAAATCTTCGGAAAATGGTCGGAAATATTCGGTAAATCGTCAAAAACATCGTAATAAGTAGGTTTATATAATAAACAGAATAATACATGGTTGCTTGGAGATATGAAATTTATCTTCTCGTGTTCAAATCCGATATCTCACTCGTTCGCTGCGCTGACTCGTGAGCTATCAATTTGAACACTCGAAGATAAATTTCATATCTCCGCGCAACCATGTATTATCCTCTATATATCACATAATGTCTGGTGTTAGACGCTGCGCGTTCTTAATAGCACAATTTGTTTACCTGGTTGTATTGAATATTAATTCCAAACGCACAGGACGAAAACGCACGTTTCCGTATTTCTGAAACATGACGGAAACATAGAACTCTATGTTTCCGTCACGTTTACGTGCTGCGGAAACGTGGAAATCCAAGTCTCTGTGATAATATCACGTTTCCGTCATGTTTCCGCAACGGAAATGCGAGTTTACGTTTCCGTCACATTTCCATTAGCGGATTGCCGCTGTTGTTTGTTTCCGTCACATTTACGCTAGCGGATTTCTGCTGTTTTTTGTTTCCGTCAAATTTACGTTAGCGGATTTCTGCCGTTTGTTTCCGTCATATTTACGTTAGCGGATGTCTGCTGTTGTCTGTTTCCGTCAAATTTACGTTAGCGGATTTCTGCTGTTTGTTTTCGTTATCTTTCTGAAGACGGATCTCCAATTTGTTTGCTACATAAAAAACCAACACGAGATGGTTCTATCAACCTTAACTTTTTGAGTAAATTAAAGCATATTTGTGAGACAAGTTTGGTAAGAGAAATGAAATCTCACTCATGACATGTTATCATCGCGTAAAAGGAAAGTAACAGGGCTTTCTCAATGCGTTTTGTTGTGATGATTGATAAGCATATCCCATTAATAGCTATTTATCAAAATACAGTGCAGCCTGCTAGAACATCACTGCAAACATGCAAATTGTAATCAAGTTTTTTTTATTAATCCAGTTGCATCATTTGAGCTGGTTGGGTCATTTGATGCAGTTATTATTTGAGTCAATTGGGTTATTTGCACTGGTTTGATCACTTTAGCCAATTGTGTCATTTGAGCCGGTTGGGTCATTTGAGACAGTTTGGTCATTTGAGTCAGATGGGTTGTTTGCACTGGTTGGAGTGGTTGACCCAGTTGAGTCACTTGAACCAATTGTCATTTAAGCCGGTTGGGTCATTTGTGACGTTTTGGTCATTTGGGTTAGATGGGTTGTTTGTACCGGTTTGATCACTTGAAGCAGTTGTGTCATTTGAGCCGGTTGGGTCATTTAAAACAGTTTGGTCATTTGTGACGGTTTGGTCATTTGAGTCCGATAGGTTGTTTGTACCGGTTTGATCACTTGAAGCAGTTGTGTCATTTGAGCCAATTGTGTCATTTGAGCCGGTTGGGTGATTTGAGCTGGTTGGGTCATTTGAGCTGGTTAGGTCATTTGCGACAGTTGTGTCATTTAAGCCGGTTGGGTCATTTAAAACGGTCTGATCACTTCAGCCCAATGGGTCAATTGATGCAGTTGGATCACTTGACCCAATAGTATCATTTGAGTCGGTTGGGCTATTTGAGACAGTTTGGTCATTTGAGTCAGATGGGTTGTTTGCACCGGTTTGATCAATTGAGCCAGTAGGGTCAAGTGACACAGTTGGGTTACTCGAGCCAATTGTGTCATTGAGCCGGTTGAGTCATTTGAGATGGTTTCTTCATTTAAGTCAGATGGGTTGTTTGCACCGGTTTGATCAATTGAGCCAGTAGGGCCAAGTGACACAGTTGGGTTACTCGAGCCAATTGTGTCATTGAGCCGGTTGAGTCATTTGAGATGGTTTCTTCATTTGAGTCAGATGGGTTGTTTGCACCGGTTTGATCAATTGAGCCAGTAGGGCCAAGTGACGCAGTTGGGTTACTCGAGCCAATTGTGTCATTGAGTGGATTAGGCCATTTGAGACAGTTTGGTCATTTGAGTCAGATGGGTTGTTCGCACCGATTTGAACCTGAGCCAGTTGGGTCAAGTCATGTAGTTGGGTCATTTGAGCCAATTGTCCTATTTGAGCTGGTTGGGTCATTTGAGTTGGTTGAGTCATTTGAGATGGTTTAGTCATTTGAGTCAGATGGGTTGTTTGCACCGGTTTGAACCTGAGCCAGTTGGGTCAAGTCATGTAGTTGGGTCATTTGAGCCAATTGTCCTATTTGAGCTGGTTGGGTCATTTGAGTTGGTTGAGTCATTTGAGATGGTTTAGTCATTTGAGTCAGATGGGTTGTTTGCACCGGTTTGAACCTGAGCCAGTTGGGTCAAGTCATGTAGTTGGGTCACATGAGCCAATTGTGTCATTGGAGCCAGTTGGGTCATTTGAGTTGGTTGAGTCATTTGAGATGGTTTGGTCATTTGAGTCCGATGGGTTGTTTGCACCAGTTTGATCACTTGAGCAAGATGGGTCAATTCATGCAATTGGATCACTTGTCCCAATAGTATCATTTGAGTCGGTTGGGCTATTTGAGACAGTTTGGTCATTTGAGTCAGATGGGTTGTTTGCACCGGTTTGATCAATTGAGCCAGTAGGGTCAAGTGACACAGTTGGGTCACTCGAGCCAATTGTGTCATTGAGCCGGTTGGGCCATTTGAGATGGTTTCTTCATTTGAGTCAGATGGGTTGTTTGCACCGGGTTGATCACTTGAGCCCAATGGGTCAATTGATGCAGTTGGATCACCTGACCCAATAGTATCATTTGAGTCGGTTGGGCTATTTGAGACAGTTTGGACATTTGAGTCAGATGGGTTGTTCAAACCGGTTTGAACCTGAGCCAGATGGGTCAAGTCATGTAGTTGGGTCACATGAGCCAATTGTATCATTTGAGCCGGTTGGGTCATTTGAGTTGGTTGAGTCATTTGAGATGGTTTGGTCATTTGAGTCAGATGGGTTGTTTGCACCGGTTTGATCACTTGAGCCCGATGGGTCAATTGATGCAATTGGATCACTTGACCCATTAGTATCATTTGAGTCGGTTGGGCTATTTGAGACAGTTTGGTCATTTGAGTCAGATGGGTTGTTTGCACCGGTTTGATCAATTGAGCCAGTAGGGTCAAGTGACACAGTTGGGTCACATGAGCCAATTGTGTCATTGAGCCGGTTGGGCCATTTGAGATGGTTTCTTCATTTGAGTCAGATGGGTTGTTTGCACCGGTTTGATCACTTGAGCCTCATGGGTCAATTGATGCAGTTGGATCACTTGACCCAATAGTATCATTTGAGTCGGTTGGGCCATTTGAGACAGTTTGGTCATTTGAGTCAGATGGGTTGTTCACACTGGTTGGAACCTGAGCCAGTCGGGTCAAGTCATGTAATTGGGTCATTTGAGCCAATCACTTAAGTCCGAGTCGACATAATCTGTACCACCATCTTCATGGTGGCTACTATCCTCATCAGAAAGGCTGTCAGACTCTTCTTGCTCCTGAAAGAAAAGAAGTGTACTTGTTATTATTTTACTGAAGATACATTTAGAAGAAACTCATTCAGAGGATTCTCAAGCAACCTCCTGCAGCAGTTTACACAATAGTGAATAAAAGAAATAGTGCAGTGTGCTGCATTTTAAAGGGCCTTAGTTTAAATTTATTACAGAACCTTTTAGTAAAGCACTAAATCCTTACAAACTGGATGGTATAGTTAGCCATTAATTCTGAACTTGTCTAAAAAAGATCCTAGTCACACCCAGTTTTTTTTTTAAACAAAAATTTAGAATCTGAGAGACTGGGAGATGTCTCATGTTAAAAACAATTTGGGGCAACAGTACACGATGGGTAACTGTTATAATCATACAATGTAACTTTATGACCCATGAGGATTTTTAGATACCCTAGTAAATTAGATTGGGGTACTATTACAACTTAAAAATATAAAAGGGGTACGTAAGAGACTCATATCTTACAATTTAAATTGTTCAAGCTGAACAGGAATTACCGTACTACTTGTAAAACTGTGAACACTTACATGTAAGAGCCAATGCTACCAACAGTCAGACATAGGACAGCAAGAGTCACTCATATTCTTACCACAGATGGGCCTTAAATATAAAACAAACCACTGTATACTATGTTTGGCTGAATATCGATTTGTTTTGAATCAAGAAAATTGATTACTGCAAAAATTGAAATTTCCTCCGAGTTTGCTATAAGTAGTACAGGGACATTATGAAACAATCAAAAAAATTTTCTGCCAAGACATATGCCCAGCACTACATGTATGTAAACACATGTTCCTTGTGACCGTTATTTTCTCTACAGCTAAGGACTCCCTGTGTACCAGAATGCATTGTGCGCTTTGACTTGAGTTTGGTATGATATGAAACCTTTGCTTTGAAGTGTTTGGCCGTAGCCTGTTCCAATCTCCATTAATCTGAGTAATCAAGCCAAATGACCTCAGAAGCAACATTTTTTACCTGTTTCTACTGTTAAATATTATTTAAGACGGCCAAATGCCCCAAATCTTTTTTTATTTTCAAGCGCTTTTCTTCAGCGACAGAATCAAACAAAAACAAACGCTCCAATGCATAACCGTTTACAATGTACCTATATAACAAAGTCTTTAGTATAATGAACGATATTCTTCAGCCCGGTCAAAGTTACAGTCAAATTTATGGAACAGTACTTCAAGATAACGAACTTCGATATAACGAATCAAATCCATCCTAAAAAACCAAACCAATCTAAATATTTTGAAAATTCAAAAATCCTTATCAAAAATGCCCTCTTTATAATAATTTCCTCCAAAAATAAACCCACCAAAAAGTCACTTGAACAAGTTAATTTACACACTTGGCCACAACTTGTTTAAAATCACAAATAATTTCCAGGGATGTCGCTAAGGGCCGGCTGCCAGCTAATTTCACCGGCTGAAAGAGAACTTAAATCCGGCTAAAATTTCAATGAAAACACAGACTAAGGTAAACTTTTAGATCTGCCAAGGCCAGAAAAGCCAGCTGGGTTTGTTGAAGAGCTGGCTTAGTGTTTTCTTAGCTACAACTCTGAATTTCTAATTTCACATGACAGTTGAAAAAGACATCTCCGATTCCTTAAAGATCCTCAATTTAATGATAACTATAAATTTGAATTCCATGCATCCGTGCGAGTGGCTTGAGTCAACTGTTCAGGAAAAATTTGCATCCGTGCGAGCGGCAAAGGTCATCCGTTCAGAACTGCACATCCGTGCGAGCGGCTTGAGTAAGCCGTTCAGGAAAAGTAAGCGCGATCTGTCGGTCTCGTTGACGCGTGCCAAAAGATCAAAAATTTATCTCACAAAAAAAGTTTATAAATGTTCACGGCGCATCATATAATCTTTCATAACACATAACTTCTGGGTATAATGCGTTCGGAATATATATTGTAAGCCATTTCGCCATTCATCGCTATGCATTCGGAATAAATTGTAAGCCGTTCAGCCGCACAGTTTCACCCGTTCCACACGGCTTTATGAGCCATGCGTTACCCGTTCCGTAGCCGTACATTTTATCCGTTCAACAGAAAGCCGATAGTGTACGTTTTCACGTGAGAGGTCACAAATAATTTTTTATTTTTTTTTTAATTTTTAATTTTTTTTAATTTTTTCAATTATTGTATTTGTTTATTTATACGTTATTTGTGTGTATTTTTTCTATTGAAATGAATAAAAATAAAAAATAAAAAAAAAAAACAGAGGGGGCTTACCTGAATCACTCCCAGAAAGATCCTGTGCATGTAAACATGTAGCTGGCCCCAATGATAGGTCCAAGTTCCCATCTACATTAAAATACACATTGGTGATTATCATAGGATTTACTGTACATATAATAAAACAAATGTAGATTATACCCAGCATATCACATCGAACAAAACCAAACAAATTTTTCATCAAACTCAATCGAACAAATTTGGAAGGCATCGAACGATTAAATTCAATGTTGTTCGGTCATCGAACGAAATCGGACAACTATTCTTTTATGAGTTTGATTTCCAAACCAAATCGAATGAAATCGAAATTAAGGGTTCAATTTAATTCGATTAAGTTTGCAAATTGAACTTGTAGCTTAAATTTAAAATAAAGAAATTGGAACCTAATGAGCGAGTAAAAAGTTATTGATTATTCCTTACATGGTTTTGGAATAAGTGATGGGAAACGGTATCGTATAATCACAGGTCTAAAAATTAGTATGGAAATAAAGGAAACATAAATTTAGATGGCTGGATCGATTGATGCATTTATAATCCCCATTGATAATCAAATGATGGAAAACCGAACATTCGATTTTGCTTGATTCAGATTATATTGTGATAAGTCATAAGCCACTCGCTTAGGTATCGTTCGACGACAGAACTAAGTTGAACCTCATCGAACTTTATCGAACGTTCGATTTGGTTTGATTTGCATTTAATTTTTTGTAAGTTCGATTTCGTTCGATGACCGAACAACATCAAATTTAATCGTTCGATTTACGTTCGATTGAGTTTGAAAACCAAACATTTGATGTGATATGCCAGGATTATAAAGCCTGTCTTCACATAATTAACTGTGGGTTAAAAAATTAATGTTACCAAATTAGTAAAGGCCAAAGGGATGGGCAGTTAAATACTGTTGTTTCAAACTTTCTTGTCAACCTAAAAATATGGTTGTTCAAGCCGTCACTTTTCAGACCTTAATTACAAATTCAAATGAGTTTGATCACTGCACAAGGTTAAATTATAAAAAAAAGATAACGCGTAAAGTTTACCTTCGCTTTCACTTGAGCTCGATCCAGGAACGTCTTTAGGTACAGAATGAGATGTAGAGGAGTTGATATATCTTTTTTTCCACAGTTTTCCACTGATTTACACTTGCATTAAGTACAGTCTTCGCTGATGACAATGACCACATGCACATCGTTGTCTGCATCTTGTTCGCCTCTTTTGACGACTCGACTCGCCATGCATTTCTTTTCTCTTCATCCTATTCTCGCTTAATGCGTTGATTTAAAATTATACTTAAATAAAAGATCAAAATCTCCTCGAAAAAGCACGATTGATCACTGAAAATCACACGAAAATTTATCCACATCAAAAGGATCGAAAGGTGACAAGTGCGCAGAAGCAGTTGCGCATGGTGATGCGGGCTCAAGTTCGGTCAGCAAAGACTCGCGTCGCGTCACTTGCGAGGCGGGAAATTTGTAATTAGCAAAGCGAAGATTCAACAACGAAAGCGAGTGTCAGCACCTTTACATCTGTTCTATTTCGACTGTTTGGCAAGTGCTATGGAATCGCCGAGAGAAGAAAATGAAGAGAATAGAAGACCTGATCGAGAAACCCCAAGAGCTGCTCCAGAGAATCAGGCTACTCCAGAAGATATCGATCTTGTGAGAAAGTTACTGGCCGAAGTTGCGGAAATTCGCAAAGAAAATCAACAACTGAAAAGTGAAGTGTCAAATCTTAAGACAAAAACAAGAAGGCGACTATTCCAGAGATCAAAAGACAGCGATAGTGAGTGCTCGGTGAGTAAGATTATTTTACTATTATACTTCTAAACTGAATACTAACCGAATATCGAGACGCTCGAATGGCGGTTTTAATAATGAGTCTTTGGGTGATGTGTGACATTCCCCATGTAAACAATGAACGTTGTCAATGAAGATTTAGCTTAACTTTTGCGCTCCGAATATCATTCACTGCAAACTAAGTCATCTACGCAAAAGTGTGTGCATATATTTGCTTAACAGTATGATTAAATCCAAGAGTACTTATGAGTCTATCATTCATTCCCATACACTTGAATTCATTTGGAGTCTTTGTGCAAATTCATGTAGTTCTCACTTCTTGTTTAGCAAAGGAAAGGTTTGAGAGAAGAAACTCGAACGGTTTTCATTTTTTGCCGGCATTCATTTCATTTACGAAAATAACACGAGTAGTCTTCGCTAGTTAAAGCGCGAGGTTCCGCGCATCGGTCGGATTCGGGGAGTTTATAGACAACAAACGGTGCTGAAGACCTGCAATAGTTTTTGAATCTCGCGCGATTTCTGTGATCTGGATGACAAAGGTGGCGTAGCTAAGCAACCAAGCCTCAGAGTATCTCGACCAATAAGGATGCCCTATTCTTATATTCACCTCTGTGCCTCGTTGACCACGCTAATAGAATCGGACATAGAAAGACTACAAGTCTCAAATTCATTTTCATTTGAATGGTTTCGCACGTAGACTCGTTTTGAAACAGAGGCAAAGGGTAACTCGGAAATGGCCTATTGAAATAAAATTGGCTTACATTTCGTTGTCTTGCATTATTTTGACTTCTATGTGTTCCTAGAGTGGGTTTTTAAGCCATTTAAGCGAGTTATGCTTTCGACGTAAAGAAAAACTAAACCGTCGAAAGTGAAAATCGCTAAAATGGCTTAAAACTCACCCTAGGAACACAGAGAAGTCAAAATAATGCAAGAAATACAAGAGGTAAGCCATTTTTATTTCAGTTCCTTTACAATGTAATATTTAGAGCAATTTTCGAAGCTTTCTCGTACAAGTTGTCTCAAACGGCTGAACCAGAGTTACGCAATCGGCCACACTATATGTCACATTGATCGCATACAACGCCTGGGCCGCCTGTGAAAGCACGAATCAATAAATAAACCACTTTCACTCAATTGGACGACAAGCCTGAGGATTCTATCGGCTGAGAGTTGGCTCGGGACAAGCCAACTATCAAAAGTGGATAAAATCCGAGAGTGAGCCTTGCAGCTAATTGTTTTAGCATAACACAGAAACGGATCTTTTTAACAAAACGGTCGGTATGAGTGGTTTATTTATCTTTTTTTGTGACTTCGGCCAGTCCATGTCGGCACTTTTACTTATATCGAGAATTAAAAGGCGCTTGCCTGGCCAATCAGGTCGCCTGTTTACCTAATAGACGGGCGTTAGGTTATATATGCTAACAGCCGAGAGAAACGCGCGCAGGCTGATTTAAACACGACTTCTATGCAACTTATTCCCACTAACCAGGTTATAAAATCAATTTGTTTCGTTAATTCAAACTTAACAAAAATTGGATTATACATGTATGTTACTCTGTAATACATGTATATGTTCATTCGCAAGCAGTGAACAATACAGTAATCACCCAAAAATTACGTTCGCCCGGTGCTTCCAGTTTGAGTCGATGTATGTACATGTATGTATATTAATTGTGAAGGTGTGCTTTAAAAACTGTAAAATGTCAATGTGAGTTAGTTTGACACTGTTTTTTTTTTCTGTTATTTTAAAACTACAAGAATGCCGTCAGGAAAGTGTGGCAGGAACTGACAAGGCAAGAGGATCAGGAAAACCAGCTTGAATACAATTTGAACACCAGGTGAAATATGTAATAGATTGGTTCTTTTTAGTCCGCATTTACGTCGTCTGGACGCGGTTTACCGGCGTTTTGAGGAAAATGACATAACTGTGAATAATCGGCTAAGTAATCGACTTTAGACCATGACGTTCACTGTCTGAAGGGCTGTAAAGCGCTGCATAATAACAGTTTTTCTATTTGCAAAATGCGTTTCGTTGACAATTTGTAGCCTGTGTACAGCCGTCCCGCTCCCCTAAAAAAAATAGGGGAGGGCACGTCGTTCCCTCCCCGATTTTTTTGAGGGGAGCGGGACGGCTGTACACAGGCTAACAATTTGTTGAATAATAAAAGAGATATCCTGCTCAATTATGCGGAATATCGTCTGGTTTTAGCCAACTCGGCCTACGGCCTCGTCGGCTAAGTATCAGGCGCGATTCGCAGAATAATTGTTTAATATCCAACTCGCACTCATGGAATAATTGTTAAGTACACAACATCGTTATCCTCGTTATCCTGCGATCTACTTACATGTATTGCGCGTCAGCCTAGTCATGTGGGGGGAAGAGGAGAGCGCTTACCGTAACTTTTAGTTTTTTGTTACGAGTTGTGATGGGTTCGTTGTATTATTTGTGTAATTGAGATGAGATTAATACGGCGGCCCAGAAGGGACAAGTTCACAACGCTTCTTCTTGAAAATGCAGTGTTGTTCTGTAGAAATCTAACTGTTATTTTTAGAACTGAATTTGCGAACAACACTGCATTTTCAAGAAGAAGCGTCGTCCCTTCTGGGCCACCGTAGATTTAACTGCTTCAATTCAGCAGTTAATTATGCGTAATGGGTTTGTATAGTCTTTTATTCATTACCGATCATTACCTCTATCGTAGGTTTAATAGTCCATCAAACCAGGCCATGGCAAAGAAAGTTGTCAAAGAAGTGCAGTCAGTGTATGGCAAGAAAAAATGGAAAAAGGCTATCATAAGAGGTAAATTTCTCGTAATTGTTGTATGTACATTACCATTTTTTTTGTCTTTTTGATTACTCGTTTTAACAATATTATTCTCAGTTAAACAGTTTTAAAGGGCCTCAATAAATTTGGAATGATGTAGACTTAAATTTCGTTTTAAGTTTGTTTAATTGTTATCGCTCTAGATCTGTACATGTAGTACATGTATTTTGGGCTTGTAATTGGCGAAACGCCGTAAGTAGCCTCCCTTATTGATAAATATTCTGTTGCATTTTAGTTGCCGTTCAACAACACTGGAGATCCTTACGTGACGATGCAACCAGAAAAACAAATAGCAAGTTCGAGGAACACAGACGAAAAGTTAAGCGGAACAATCGTTTAAAGAGAGTAAGTATAAGAAACATACATTGTTGCTCCTTGATGATTAACTGGAGAGTTTCAGCTTTATCCTTTATTTCTCTCAAACGATTGGCATTAACTTTTGTAAGACTGGTTTTCACTGGCCATAAACATAAGCGCATAAGAAGAGCAAACACTGTCCGATTAGAAATAAACAAAAACCAAAAGAAAACGAAACTATTCGTTCTTCTTGTGCTT